>NC_143552.1:131915000-132232500 GCF_054136105.1 Typopeltis vanoorti
TTCTATTTTAATGATGGGATAGTAAAATTAGCGGTGACAAGAAACTTCTTCTTTTGTGTGTGTATTTGTGTATTTTTCTTTTTTTGCTCTACGTTATGATAAAGAAAGAGTCCTCTTGATATTATACCCATTGCACGTTTTTCTCTTCTACCTTTTCAAGCTCTTAAAAAGATTAGAAGTCTTAAGACTCCAATCCGCAGAATGTTTCTACATCATTCAATATTTTCTTGATTCATTCCAGACACAGTTCTAATTAGAAGGTTCTGTGTAACAGGCAACAGTTCCTAGGGTGAATAGTTGTGCATCGAACGAAGAAATAGTTCAGCTTTTAGGATGCTAAGGCACATGTGGATGTGATACGTTTATGCCAAGACACTCTCGAAATTTTCATCACTCCAGAAATAAAAATCTACTCCTCTCTGAGGACCCAAGTTCTGTGGAAGATTTTTTTTTGTAGTAGAGTGAAATATACTAGTTAATACGGGGTAATAATGGTATATTAAAGCAACCTCTTTGAAATTGATTGAATAATGGATCAAGCATATTACATCATGACAAACAATTGCCTGTTAGTAAATAAACCTGAACAAAATCGTTAATTCAGATTTCTTAAGTTAAAAAGTTTGGAATTACTATAAATAATAATAAGATTAGTTGATGCACAATTCATATTTATAAAGAGTTCCAATAAATGAAACCAATCTGAATTTAGTTGAGGTCATTTCTAAATGCTAGAGACGATCGTTCAGTGTCTTTAGCTCTATATGATTTCTGCGCATGACGGATTTATAAATTTCTTGAAATTAGTACACTCTTTTGAGATTATCTGAGCTAATTTCACCCTTCTTTGTTTATCCTGATATGGGTAATGCCCATGTAATTTAGAGAAACTAATGGATCGGCATGATGAGTATTGCCATTGTATATTTGTACGTTTATTGTCTGAATGAGTTTCTGTTTAGTGTTAGCAAATGGATGCGCTCAAGTTAATTTTAATGTGGTTAATGCCGATAGCAGCTTTCAGCGATGAGAGTGATTTGTTAAGGCTGACCACGAAGCGAAGATCAGAGACTATAATAACATATCGCAGATTCCTATCTTCTCTATAATGATGATGATGATGGGGAGAAGAATGAAGCGGTCAGCAGTATGCTTTACCCTTTCTAATACGATGTATGATTGCATGACGTGGCTGCCGTTTCAAACATTCTGCGACTGAAATTATATGGTATGCTATATTTGGTTTAAACTTATATCCAACTGTAAGCAAACGAAGTTTGCGACTGAAGTATTTCCAAGACTGGGGTAACTCGTAGAGGCTAATGCTTGCCTTAGTATCCCATAATGCATTATGGGAACCCAGACGGATTTCGACCTTTATTCAGGTCTGATCAGTGGAAGCCAGACCCAGAGGTGATGCCAAAGTTGAAGTAATGCAGAAGTCATATTTTTCTATACAAGTAGTCAAAAGGTGTCACAACGTATTATTAAAATACTCTGGATTAGAGATAGATATTAGAAGTTTTCCCAATTAGTTATAATATAAATTAAAGGTGCGAAGAAATTATATACCTGGTTTAATCCTTTATCATAGTGTAAGTAAAGAAGTTTTCGCCTGAAGTATTTTCAGCACTGGGGCAACTCGTATATAAAAGCTAATGACTTCACATCACTTGCCTCAAAAAAAAAAAAAAAAAAAAAGCATGAGACCTAAATAAAAATCGAAACCGGTCTGGATAGTGGCCCTTCCAATAATGCATAGCATTATACATATCCGCAAGGATATGTGCTTTACATTATGGGATACTAAGGCAAGTGATGTGAAGTTATTAGCCTCTATACGAGTTTCTCCAGTCTTAAAAATACTTCAGGCGCAAAGTTTGTTTGCTTACACTTGGATAAAGGATTAAACCAGGTATATAATTTCTTGGCATCTTTAATTATTAATATAACCAAGTGGAAAATTTCTAACATCTCTCTCTAATCCAGAGTATTTTAATAATACTTTACGCCACCTTTTGGCTACTTATATAGGAGATGAGGTGATTAATACCCTTGGAGGGTAATGTATGGCAATGCTGTAGCCAATGAAGTTCTAATTGAGGCTCGGCTATTGCTGTTACCCTCCTGCCATGATCAGAGCTTTAATAACTCAATAACACCCAATCCCTACACAAGCCTCTACAGATAACGGGGAAGATGAAAAGCATTCTTGCTTCGCCCCTTTAAGCCAGTCCTTATAAGGATTATGTATAATACCAACCTTATATGTTATAATATCTTCAGCCTTATATGTATAATATAATATTATACGTATCCGCAAGCTTTGCATTATGGGATACTAAGTGAAGTCATTAGTCTATATATCTACTATATAATATAAAATGATAAGCTTTTTTTGTAACGTTTTTTTGTCAAGTTATTTGAAAGGTTTTGAAACTCAGGGGCTACCCTGAGTGTCGAGTCAACCGGCCCACCAGTCTGGAACTCGGGGGATTGGGCGGCATAGGCACCAGGTGGACCGGAACCCCCCATTTAGAGTCTTCAAAATTCGAGTCATCAGAATTCATGGAGAACCGGCTTACCAGTCCGGAACTCGGGGGGGGGGACCCTTTCGATTCATTAGAATTCAAGGAGAACCGGTCAACCAGTCCAGAACTCGGGGGGGGGGGTCGTTGTAGGCGTCAGGGGGGGGGAGGATCCTCCTAGTATATATATGAGTTGCCCCAGTCTTGGAAATACTTTAGGCGCAAACTTCGTTTGCTCACACTTGGATAAAGGATTAAACCATGTATATAATTTCTTGGTATCTTTAATTTATAATATAATCAAGTTGAAAACTTCCAAGAACTGAATCTTAGTCTCTCCAGAAACGTTATTTTCAATTAGATCGATTCTTTTCAGTTATAAAATAAGAAAAAAAGTAACTTTCGAATAAATAGGTTTATTGAAACATCAGTGTATTTTAGCGGGCTGAAGGAACTAAGTAAAAAATGCGATATGCATATACTTCGTGTATCATACGTCCTTGAAATATTTAAATTTCAACGAAGTTGCTTTTTGCAGTGCTTTTCTTACCTCTCCACGACATTACACGCCCATGACCATTATGACACAAATCTAGCAAGACACACGGTCAACAATCAACTATAATTGATTATAGTAAGAAACAATAACGATAATATATCTAATATTACATAATTTCATATGAATTATCACGAATATATCATTGTCTTTCTTTCCTGTCACAAGTTTTTCTTGTGCAATCATACTTCGCAGTTCCAAATGCTGAGTTATCTTCCATAGAGTTACATAAATAACTTTTGTTTGAAAAAAAAAATTATCTGAGAGAAATTGTTTGGTATTCACTAGTTACAGAACACTGTTTTATATACATTTTTCTAGATTTCAAATGAATATATATATTTGCCGAATACCATTTTATCTATACATAATATGTAACCTCTACTCGATACATCAATTCTATCTTTAAGGAATTTTTTATTTATTTATGCAGTAAGTCACAGCTAATGATGGTGAACCACTAGGCTTGAAGATGGAAAAGACTAGCTTTTCATAAATCTTCAGCCATCTACATTGGTCACTTAAATAAGACACCGTTAATAAAGTCGACTTCGAAGTGATTTACTATCATTCCTTAGAAACAGTCCAATTCTTTTAATAAAGGAAACAGGGTTAACCGTCATACTTGCTACCTTCTAGAAGACACGTTACGTAAACAACGATCACAAATTTGCAATCATCCTTTTAAAGTAACTGACAAATAACTCCAAAGCGATGACACGAGATATTTTTATAGCCCATTTCAAATGTGCTCTGGTGAATTATTCATAACTCTATTCCCATGAGAAGAGGAAAAGATAGATAGAGAGAAAGAGGATCGATTGAAGAATACTAGCAAAAGACGACAGTAAAAATAAATGGGTTACACTGTCAGCCAAGTGGGATTCCATTTAAAACATGGCTAATAAATGTCTCTCATTTCAAAGTATTCACTTAACTAATGTAACAGTCGATTAAGATTTCCAGTTTATTGCAAAAGGAAAAATCAGACTTTTCAATAATACATTCATGCTTCATTTGTTGATATTTATTACTAACAGAATGGACTGCTACTTGCCATTGTTAGACCGCGATAATGACGTCATAATGCACATTTCGCTAATTTTAATATCTGGTACTCAAGAAAAATGCAGTTACATAAATGGTTAAACTGCACATTTCATTGTATAGCACGCGTAAGGTAGTTCTTTCCACTTAAAATGAGTTTAAGTTGATTCAGTATACACTACCCTACCAAAAGGATGCGATCTTGTGCTTGTAACGAATATAATCGGGAACTCGACGACGGATTGAGAAACTGTTGAGGACATTTTATATTAATCTTATTTGCTTCGCAAGATTTCATACAGTTAAAAGAAAAGAGATTATTTTGTTTTCACTTAATCCTTTTATCTTGATTTACTAGGTAAAGGTTTAAGGAATATTATGTGTCTCTATCGATTCTGTAAATCCTCTAAATAATAAAGAATTAGAGGAGGTTGTTATCATGGAAAGGTGTGTTTATCCACACTAAAAACCCCGGGAGTAGAAGTGACATTGCTAAAACAATGCTAACTTCCTTTATAATTCATGAAGGTGGAAACAACCTTGAAGGTTAAGTTGATGCTCTTTCGCCTCTCTGAAAAATGACTCTTACGTTGGCAATAACTCTTAGTTAGTAAGACAATTTGGTGGCTTACGGAAGCCCTCTTTCACGGTTCCTGCAATCCTTACTAATATTTCATGCTTCTGACAGGATTAAAGTATTTACGAGAACAATTTTGTGTGTAAAGAGGAAGATTTACTTTGGTTGAACCCACTTTCTAATTAATTCTCATAAAAACACTCACCCAAAGGTGAACAAAGATTCTTTTCCGGGGTTAATTATATATACTTTCAAAAAAGACCTTTTTCAGTCTTTGTGATGGCATATACGTTTTAAAACGAACAGGAAAGTAAAACAATGTAGCTTTAATCGTGTAGAAATTAGTGCAGATTGTTCATTTTATTTAATAATGAATTCTGCCTTTATATTTAAAAAACAAAAACTGCTATAGACATCATTTTGGAAGCGCCTGCATTTAAAGTTTTACATTCCATAATTTTTATTCTGTCAAAAAAGCTACATTTAATTCTAATTAAGCAAATGACAGCTGCTACTAACAATATATGACGTCATTATGTACATTTCCCGCATGCTATCGAATGTTAAGCAGGTGAAAAAGACTTCAGCACGTTTTAATTGTTGCAATGTACCTTCTCATCTGTCTAACAGTGCGTGAACCAATTAGCACAAAGTATCAAAACGAATTTCCATTGTTATATTGCATATTTCACAGAATGTAACTTTAGTATGCTCCTATCGTGTTTGTGATTTAGTTGCAAGTTAACTTAAGAATGAAAAACAGCTTTATATGACACATGAAAATTAAATTGTATCACGCATGCGTATTCGTAGATATCTATCCTAAAGCGGAAGTATAATACCTATGCCAAGTATTAGTGGACCCCAGTATTTTCTTGTAGTGCGATTGGAAAGCGAAGCAAATATTGCCTATTCTCATTTCCTTAATTCAATTTTATTCTAGACATGTCAGTTAATCAAGAGGCTACTATATATAAATCAGTGGCAAAAAAAAAAAAATCTTGGCAGTAACCTGCTATCCGGCGGATCGCGTGCACAAAGTTATTTCCGCCTTTCACTCTTGAAGTTTATTTTTTAATCGAGCGTATCTTATCACAGATGTTTAATTTCCTCTGTTGCTTTTTTTAAATATTTCCACACCACGCTTTATTGTTTTTATAGCCCCTATCATATGATATATAAAGTTGTTTATAGTTTATGAAACATCCGCAATTATTTCTTAAGCGTGACCCCCTTCTAGTAGCGCCATCTATGATTTAATATTAAGGTGTTTTTTTTTTTTTTTTTTTTGGCAGAGGATCTTGCTAAGAATCTCCTCGTCAGGAGACTAAGCCTTCTTTGATCATATCAGGATTTCCAAACTGTTGTATCGTGGCAGTTCCCTCTCTTTTTCACCTATTTTATGTCCATTTTAATCATTCTGACTTCTCTCGAGGGGTCGAATATTCAGGATACATCTAAAAATTAACTTTCAAAAAATAGATAGATATGGTCCTAAAAATGAAAGTCCTTGACTCTTTATCCTTTCATCTGAATGAAGAAAATCTGTGTGGATGGGATTGAGCTAAATGCTCTAGTCATGGCTGAGTAACGGCAATAGCGAGCCTCAGTTAAAACTTCATTGGCTACAGCATTGCCATTCGTTACCCTGAAAGTCCTAAAAAGGACTAACTCTGTTCCAACCTTTCAGTCCACAAGATTTCTATCAGAACTATCTGAGATAGATTAGATTAATCTATCTGATAGATTTCTATCATAGGTTATATCATAAATATCTATCCTTATCCTTATAAGGACTGGCTTAAAGGGGCGAAGCAAGAATGCTTTTCATATTCCCCGTTATCTGTAGAGGACAGTGTAGGGATAAGGTGTTAATGAGCTATTAAAGCTCTGATCATGGCAGGAGGGTAACAGCAACAGCCGAACCTCAGTTAAAACTTCATTGGTACAGCATTGCCATCCATTACCCTCCAAGGGTATTGGATTGTCTTCCCAACCCAATATCTATCCTTAATGTATTTATTTTTATAATATATAAATTATATATGAATTATATCGGTGTATTTATAATTTATAATATACAAATAAAATATTATCATTGTATACAATAAAAGACAAAATATTCACACTAAAATTACATTGTCAAAATAATTATAATTAAATTATTTTAAAAATTTTATGTTACAACTTTTATCCTTGATGATGTAATTTATTTGTACAATTTATAGAAATATGAAGTGACATCAATGTTACTCAACAACAAACAAAACTGTTTTATTATATATAGAGAAAATTGCAACTTGAGCCTTTTATGAATACAGTCCGAGTTTAAGAACTTGGTATCTGAATAAATGACAAGCGATCCTGCACTATATCGTTTCATTTCATTTTTATGCATTCGTTAATGTACTTGATATGACATTTGTCAAACACTGTCCACTGTTTTTCCTACCAAAATATTCAAAATGCGTTCAATAAATTTGTGACGCTTCCTGTTCGGAGTGTTATTTTGATTGGAAGGACGAAGTTAACAGCTGCTAGTAATTTAACTATTCGGCAAACTCTAAGCATTTAAATTAGTGTGGATAAATTTGCGTAGCTTCAAAATTCTAGTGGATTGCGGCGAAAATATCTTTATGCATTGCACTGCTTCCCAACGGACGTATTTGCCTACCAAATTAAGGAACACACATTCGTCTTTAAAACTTATGAAGGAAAATTATTCTGCACATTGTTCCTTAAAGTCACAGGTGTGTGTGTGTGTGTGTGTGTGTGTGTGTGTGTGCGTGCGTGTGTGCATTCGCAAAGCGAACGACGGGTAGATGTAGCAGCGTGCACGCGAATATGTGTCGAAGATTTGATGAAAAATTCTTTTTACATGTTTTGATAGGATGAAATTAATGATTTCATTTTTCCTGAATGAATAAATGGACAAAATATAATTAATGTTTTAACAGAAGATAATTGACAACAACATATGCTGATCTCAATTATCTTTTGTTCAACTCAACAATTTACCGACAGCTCAACAATTGCACAAATCGTAAAAAATTGCTGAGTAATCTATTGAAATGAAAATTCCATTGTTGCATACCCAACAATGATTTTTTCCCAGTAAAATAACATTTCTTGACTTTATGCATTGTTGATTTCAGGCCTGAATATTTAAATAATTTATAATTCGAATATGAGCATGATATGAAATAGACAAATTCTACTTTTCTAGAGAATTGTGAAATAAACTTAAAAATGGAAAAATAAATAATTAATGATCGCGGAATAGGAGAAATATTCTATGATATTTCAATCTGTCGAACTTTATTGATTTTAATTCTTGATATAGATTTCTTTTTCATTTTTCTAACGGACGGACGTAATTAATTTTTACATAAGTAGAAAAATAAACAAACAATAGCGTGTGTTGTATAACATATATATAAATGTGCTTTTGTATCTTTATCTGGAATATGACGTAATCCTGAATTCCTCTTTCCAGTTCAAGACCTAAACCAGATTACACATTGTTGAGGAGCACCACCATCTCAGTTAACTAAAATGATAAATTGCATTTTGTTGCATGGAATTTCTAGAATGCAACAGTATCGACTTGAAACTAATTAAAATTCATTTTAAATGCCATATTTTTTACGAGAAATTATTTACTAGTCATATAGTGCATGCCAGGCATACTCTAACGAGGAGAAAAATATCTGGAAAAACTTTTGGTATTAGCAGCAAGTCTTTATAAAGATAACCGTAAATAAATTACCCACAAAACAATGCAGTGATATGCTAAAATTACATTAAACAAATCACTTCTTGTAAAGTCATCTCTTTAAAGAAACGCAACTACAATTCGCCTTGAAATATGGCCTTCGGGATAACACCGGGTTATCTTCTATATGTTAATAATCATTTTCGAGAGGCAAGAAAAAAATGGGCAGACAATAGTTTTAAAAAACAGGTCTTACACCGTAGATAGCAAAGCAATTAATGCTTTTGTTGAGAGTTCAGTGAACAACTGAATGTTGACTAATGTTGTACCTTAGAGCAGATAAATCTCTCTCAACTGTAAAATGGAGACAGGGAAAAATCTTGAGAACAGTGTTTCTTGCAAATAAAAGCGAGTAATAATAGCGAGATAGTGGAACGAGTGATGCGTGTAGAAGACGAAAGGCAAAATAGCTCGTTATTCTGAAACAATCTTAAGAAAAAGATGAACCATTTCTGATTTTTTTGTATTTTAGTATACCCTCGATAATTGTAAAGTCATGCTGTACAGACAAAAAAAAAACACAAAAACATATTGTTAAAAAAATTACGTTCAAATCATAACCGAATCGCTGCTGTAAAGTAAATGCACCTTATAATAAACTATAAGAGTCAATGACACTTATTCATACAAAATAAAATAAATCATGCGACTGTTATTATTTCAAAGAAATAGTAAACGAAATCCCAGTTAATTCTAACTTTCTGGAGTTCAAAGAGTAGCTAGTATACTTTTTTTTTTTTTTTTTGACATAACCGACAACTGAATTCAAGACCATCAATGAATCAAGACTTTCAGGATAGAGAGAGAGAGAGAGAGAGATTATGGCAGATTGCGACCATATAGCTATCCTAAATCTTAACAGATGTATATTATGTTTGTATTATCTCTGAAATAGAACAATGTGTGTTTTTGACCTACTCAAAGGTCAAAATCAGCTACTCAAAAAATGTCTATAAAATTTCATATTTTTAGATCAAAACAAAGATTGTTATAAACACCTTATGATTTTTCGTCTCCATCTTAAAAATAACGTATACGCACTTGGGGAGTGGTGTTTACAAAAGAAAAAAAATGTATATACGATGCACATTTCATCTACATCACGTAATTAATATAATGCATATTTACAGTTCACTCCCAGTCTTCTTTCATTTCATATTTAGCATCCCCTTAAGAGTGCAACCACCAACTCTTATGAGGAATTTTAGATAATAAGGATGCCATTTTGTTTTTGCAAGATAAAATGAAAACCATGAAAGGAAAATTGATGTCTTTTCTAAGATATAACCATGAATCTAAAGGGGAGTAAAAAAGGTAATAGTTCCACTGTAGTCCAGTAGGCTGCAACACTTAGTAGTCAACAAATCGTGGTATTTCTTATTATCTGAAGTTCCTCTAAGAAGAATGTTAACCTTTCTTTCTTATTATAGGACTTGCAGCCTCTCATGTGTGGGAATGGCAAACAAAATTAGATCTACAACCATGTAACGTATATATTTATATACAATGTATATATATTTATCTATAACATGTCATAAATACAATGTATATTTTATCTATATATACAATGTATATTTTATATATTTTATATACAATGTATATTTTATATATTTTATATACAATGTATATTTTATTTATAACATATATTTTATCTATAACATGTCATAAATACAATGCATATTTTATATACAACGTATATTTTATTTATAACATGTATTTTACCTATAACATGTCATAAATACAATGTATATTTTATCTATATATACAATGTATATTTTATATATAATGTATATTTTATTTATAACATAACATGTCATATATACATATATATACATATATATATATATTTTTTTTTTTTATTTATAACATAACATGTCATATATATATATATATATATATATATATATATATATATATATATATATATATTTTATTTATAACATAACATGTCATATATATATATATATATATTTATATATATTTATAACATAACATGTCATATATATATTTATAACATAACATGTCATATATAACATAACATGTCATATATATATATATATATATATATATATATATGTATGACATGTTATGTTATATATATATATATATATATATATATATATATATATATATATATATATATATATATATATATATATATATATATATGTATGACATGTTATGTTATATATATATATATATATATATAGGCGTATCATAAGCCTTTGATGCCTTTCCTGTTTTGGCGTATAAAAATCTAAAAATCACGCGCGCATAGCAATTATGGTTTTCTAGAAGAAAACATCCGATTATACATTAGTGATTATTTCAAGAAATATCATTTCGAAAAATAAAAGGTGTTAGTAAATTTGATACTTTTTTCAAAAAATATAAAATTTATTTCAATTATTTTAATATATCATAACTAATATATAAAATCAAAGTATTTAATATAGATAAATGTTATGTAAACTTTAGAAATAGATTTTAACTATTAATCTACTAATTCCCTGTTACTCATATTAAGTTACTTTTACATTTTTCCAAGCAAAGAAAACATGCAAAGAGAGAAAAACATAGTTTTTTTTTTAATTTAAATTCAAAATATGTATTTTTAATATATAAAAGTATTTGTTATATCAAAACAATGGTAGCGATACTTTTAACTGATAGAATTTTCTTCTTTCCTTAGAAATCCACTTTAAAAAATAAAAAATAAAATAAAACTTTTAAAATCGATTTCTTCGTTCTTTTCTTTTCTTTTTTTAATGCAATTCTTTTTTCTTTCTTTCTGCAGTTATCATCTTTGAATATGACACTCTGAATAAATACATTCGTTTACAACACGAGTCATGCGTGTTAATTATTTTGTTTTCATTATTCCAAAAGAATTTATTGCTGGTTGTTTAACTTAGCCAAGAAATCACCCAAATGCATAATATAAAAATTTCTCTTTCAAATAGTTTTCTCCAACACTAAAACCAGCATGCGCTAGAGAGGGCGTTTTCTGTTCATTTGAAGCAAACGAAAATCGTTGGCGCGTGAAAAAACACGGACTGCACGCAGCTGAAATGGACATCATAACAAACCGTGCATGAAAAGTAGCGCAATACAGAGGATTTAGGGAAACAGATGTTCGAAATTATTTCCCTGTCAATTCTTGCACGTTTACTAGGATTCCTGACTTTGTAAGTGGCTTAATAAATTACCGAAAGAAATTAATACCCAAGGACTTAAAAGATTACCGAAAACTGTCAGGATTAAAGGAATAGGAAATGAAAATAAGCCGACATGAATACACATAGTTGCGTGCATTTAAAAAAATGACAGTATAATAATTTACTTCTAGAATATTAAAGCCTTCCGACTGTTTAATTACTTGAAGTTTGATAATAAAAGTTAATTTTATTTCCAATTTAGCTTGTATAAGCAAAACACCGAATTTTTAAATAATATCCGAGTCAGAAATTTTAGCTGAGCCGTCGAAGTATTTTGCTCACTAGATGGCGCCTCGTCATATAACTCAATAAGCATTATAGGGTGTTCGGTCATTTTGAACTCATTCACGGTCGCGTTGTAGTCATTTGTGTTGTTAAAGTTCCCCCCCCCCCTTTCACCACCTTCATTTGACTTCGACGTAGAATTAATGCCCGTCAGGCTACTTGGAAATATCTTTCATTTGACAAGCATTAGTGTCAGCGAACCCTTGCGTAATGGATATGAAGCACTTCCTACTTGCAGTCAGGCCACGACATGAACTTCAAAACTAATGCTTCCTGACTTTTCTACGAAAGAACTTTATTAATATCCTCAGTTCGTGTGTGTCACATGCTACATTACTTCATGTCTGGAGGTCACAAAATTGTCGGAATACGAAATTAGAACGACAATAAGATGCAAATAGGTTCAAAGAATAGGGCGTTTGTCTTCTTATAAAATCATGAAAGGGACTAAATAAAAACAAACAGTTTATTAAAGTAATTGAATCCAGTATTATTACCACGCTATTTATACACTGACTAGAACTTATAAAATATTGTGTATTCATTAGTTTTATTGTTAAAGAATCTGTACATTGTAGCACGAGACTCATCTCTCGAGAACTGCCATTTCGTGTGCATTTCACTCGTGTCGTAAATATCGAATAGCGCGTGCAAAGCATTTCCCGAGATACTTCATTATACTGTGTATATTTCACTCCTATTATCTAGAAAATGTCATAGCTTTATTACTAAGTACATTTCACAAACATTATACGTAATGGTCATATTGAGATATTATTGTCCTTTGTTTTTAACTTTTTCAAAAGATATTATTGTCCTTTATTTCTAAATTATTAAATAATTTAGAAATAGGTTTCAAAATTATTTAATTATTGAGATAAGTTTATACATTATCTGATTTTAATTAAAATTTGAATAAAAAATGTCAAAAACTCAAAATAAAAATAAAGTAATATATAATAAAATAATATAAAACAAACATAAATAAAATCCTGCTTTATATATTTCTTCCTGTTTTAGATTTTCAATTATTCGCTTTTAAAATTGACAACTTTCAAAAATTCCATCGATATCATAGCCACCCACATAGAGATGGCGCTGTTGAGAGTCACCTGTCTTTTCACACATCTCCTAATGTGGCTTACGGAACAGCGTCAAGGTTAAGGTGAAAGCAACATCGTGATGTGGTGATAAATAATAGCTTTGTTTTCTTTCGATGATGAATTTGGGCTTTGTTAGTCAGTGGAAGCCAAACATTGTTGGCACAGTGCCAGTTAAAGTTATTCTCGCCCTCTCGCTTCTAATTTTTCTCGTAGTGTTGGATCTGCCATTGCGGTAACACACCAGACTCATCCTAATCATACAGCAAAAGTAGGAAGATGATGGATAGCGTTTGCGTTCCTCCAAGGTCTCCTGACTTCCGTTCATTATCGTCACTGCTTGTCCTGACACGACTGGCTGATCATCCGTACATATAATTTCGCTTCTTTTCAAGATTTTTGGAATATTCGTTTTTTTTTTTTTTTTTTTTTTAACCTCTATATTTTCCTGACAGTTCTTGGAAAAGAGAAATATTTAATCACAAACAGTATAGTCCAGTACTAATTTTGGTACCAACCTTACAAAATTGTATTATATATATTTTTTTAAACTGCTCTTGCGCCACCTTTTACAGCTAAGCGTACATATCATTAGCACAACTATATAAAATAAAACGTGACTAATATGAAAAAATAATTTAATTAATATTTCAGTATAATACTATTATATTTATTTTATTATTTTTTTTTCCTAAATAATTTAAGGAAATTACAACGTCAACTAGGATATACATTAAAATAAATTTTAATATACTTCAATATTTCGGCAACGTCACTTTGCCATTTTCAAGGAATTAAGAACAAGACACGTGCACGCAGGCACAACAAACAGTAAGTGAGGAAGAAGCAGGAAGCTATTATTTCTCCTAAAGTCCTGATGGTGCCCCCTAGCGGGCAATTTTGGTATTATTGGGCGATTAGGCTGAAGGTCTTCTGATGTAGGTTTCCAAAATTTGAGGCAGTCTCATGCAGCCAAATTTGTTGAGGTTTGGATTGTTTCTTATGACTGAAGCTGATTCCATGAAAAGCCTTTCATATTTGTATTTACTACGGTAATGTACATTATCGTGGCTTTCTTCCACCGTATTCTATGGCAGGTATCCAGCGCATGGTCAGCAAGACCAGAGCGGCTGTATTGGTGAAACCGGATGTAGTCCTTGTGTTCTGAAATTCTGATATTTGCTGTCCTGCCTGTTTGGCCAAAGTAGGACAGCTTACAGCTGCAGGGGACCTGGTATACACCAGTTAGGTCTAGGGGGGGGGTCTTTAGTAGAGCGGATAAGGGATGTCAATTTTTTATGTGGTCTGTAACAAGAAGTTAAGTCATGTTTTTTTAGGATTTTTGTAATTTTTTCGAGGTGACTCGGATATAGGGTATGGTGATGGATTTAGAGTAATCCTTGTTGTAAGGGGGAGGGGGGTTGTGGTTTACTTGTTTCAATATTTTTTGGATTTTTTTTTGGGGGGGTAGCCATTTCTTGAGAAAGTGTTGACAATGAGGTTTAGTTCTGTGGTTAGGGCATTGTCATTTGAACAGATAAGTTTAGCCTTGTTGTGTAGTGTCTTAATGACTCCATATTGTTGTGAGGAGGGGTGGTGGGATTGTTGGGGAATGTATCTGCCTGTATGGGTGGGTTTTCTATAGACTGAGAAAACCAAGGTTCTATCAGGCTGTCTCTGAAATTCTGAGAGTGTCTAGTGTGTCTTTCTTAGACACACTAGTCACCCAGGCGGGTGTGGAGTGCATCGGAGCCATGTGGCCAAATAGCGAACACATCATCAACATAGCGAAGCTAAATGGTTGATTTTTGTGGGGCAGAGTTTAAGGCTTTCTCTTCAAAAGTCTCCATATAAAAGTTGGCCAAGGGTGGGGAGAGTGGAGAACCCATGGCTGTCCCCCCTCTATTTGTTTGTAGAATTTTCCTTGTCAAACAAAATAACCTGAGTTCATTGTGAACTGAAATAGGTCTGTGATATTGGGAGGAAATTTAGCTTGGATTAGCTCTAAGGATTCTTTGAGTGGGACATTTGTGAAGAAGGAGGAGACATAAAAACTGACCATTACGTCAGTGTGTTTGAGTGTAAGGTTTTCTATGCTGGCTTTGAAGTGGGCCGAGTTTTTTATGTGTGAAGGTGTGTTGCCAGTATAGTGTGAGAGAGCTTTGGCTAAATGTTTAGCTAGTTTGTATGTGGGGAAAATCAATACCATCCACTATGGGACGTAATGGCACATTTTCCTTATGTATTTTTGGGAGTCTATAAATACGGGGGGGGTATGGAGTGACTTTAGGAGAAACAATAGCTTCCTGCTTCTTCCTCACTTACTGTTTGTTGTGCCTGCGTGCACGTGTCTTGTTCTTAAGTTCCTTGAAAATGGCAACATGACGTTGCCGAAATATTGAAGTATATTAAAATTTATTTTAATGTATATCCTAGTTTACGTTGTAATTTCCTTAAATTATTTAGTAAAAATGCATAACCAACGTCTAAGCCTTTCCACGAGAACTATTATGTTTAAAAATAAAATATGATATTTAAAAAATAATATAATCTGTAAAAATCTAACATTCTATTATTTATTGTATTTATATAATTTATTTTATATATTAATTTAATTTATAAATATTTTCATTAACGTGTTTATTTTTTATTTAATAAGTTTAAATTTTTTAAATTAAAAATAAGTAAAAGACAAAACGTGATAACACTTAATAAAAGGTTACTTAATATTTATATTATATTTAAAATATTTTTATTTAATAAATTTAATTTTATTTAATAAGTTTAAATTTTAAAAAAATAAGTAAAAGACAAAATGTGAGAACTCTTAATAAAATCGTATTTAATACTAATGTTATTTTAAATATTAGTATTATACAGTTCTAACTTCTAACTTCTATGGCTGGATGGACATCAACCCCTTGGATTTTTATCCCGTAATCGGTATTTTTTTTAATTGTTTAAATAAAGAAAGTTTTGAGCACTTGGCTCGCCCTAATTAGGGCTGTGTAGAGATATTTCAATCTGTGCTCAGGGCCGCCTTTGGGCGTTTATGTTTCCATTTGTCTTTTTCATCGTAATCTGATGACTCACGAATGAGTAGGTTGGGATGGAGTGATGCCTGAGCAAAGTACTTGGTTGCTATCTGGAGGAGAAAGGTAGGTATGTCTGGCAGGTTTCCGTCTTGGTGGAGGATAGTGTTCCTTACAAACCATGGGGCATCGAAGATCATTCGGAGGCATTTGGTTTGGATTATTTATAATATTTTGATGTTGCTAGGGGAGGTGTGGCTCCACGCTGGTGAACCGTAAGTTAGTATGGGTCTGATGATTGCTTTGTATATTCTTAGTTTGTTTTCTGGACTGACTTTGCTTCTACGGTTGAGTAGAGGGTAGAGTTGAGCTATTGCTGAGTTAGCTTTGTTGCAGGCATGAGAGATGTGGGAGTTGAAGCTGAGATGGTTATCTAGTTTGATTCCCAGGTATTTTACTTCTTTTTTGCCATGGTATATCAGTATTGAACATCGTGACTGCTCCGTGATGGTTACTTTCTTCCTTGTAAATAGTATGGCCATCCTTTTGTCTGCATTGACGTCAATTCTCCATTTCCGAAACCATTATTCGAGATTCGTTGCTGCGTTTTGTAGTCATTGTGTGGTTAGGTATGGCCTGAGCGATCTTGTCAGTATCGCCATGTCATCTGCATAGAAAGCCATGATGGTTGATGCTGTGCTTGGGACGTCTGAGATAAAAATGTTGAAGAGCAGCGGTGATAATAGGGAGCCTTGCGGGACACCTGCTGTGATACTTCTTGTAGTGGATCTGAGCCCACGGAGTTTCACTTGAAATTTTCGGTCTTTCAGATAAGAGTCTATGATTTGGATGAGGTTTAGTGAGTATTTTGCAGTTATTAGTTTGTGGATGAGGCCTCTGTGCCACACTTTATCGAAGGCTTTCGCCACATCCAAGAAAATTGCACCTGTATGTTGTTTCCAATTAAATCCGATAGTTGTGTATTCTCTAAATCTGTGGATTTGTGGAGTTGTGCAGTGACCAGTTCGAAAACCAAATTGTTCTTTTGCGATTAGGTCTAGATTGTCCGCTTCGTTTTAGTATTACTTTTTCAGCGATTCTCCCAAGGCCTGACAAGAAGCTGATAGGTCTGTAATTCTGGGGGAACTGCAGTGCTTTCCCAGGTTTGTGGATGAGGATTATATCTGCCTGCTTCCAGCGAGTGGGGAAGTAGTTGAGTCTTAGCATCGCATTGATGATAGCCACTAGATGCATTATTGTTTTGTGAGGGAGTGCTTTTATAATTTTGTTTGAAATCTGATCAGGACCTGGTGCTTTTCTGTTGTTGAGGTTTTTGATGATTTCGTATATTTCCTTTGGCGTAGTATAGCTTGTGTTGTCATGGCTGGTGGTATGATGAAGTGCATAGCGTACTTGCCTATGGATTTTTCCAATGAAGCGCAAGTCCGCCTGGGTGTAGTTTGGTTGAAATTGCAGCTCCAGGGTGTCTGCAAAGGCTTCTGCTTTTTCATCGTCTCGGTAGAACTATGCCTCTTTCTCCATGGATTGTTTGTATGTTGTGATCGCTGCGAAGGGCTTTAGTCATTTTCCATAATGATTTATCTACAGTGTTTAAGGAGCTTAGTTTCCTCTCCCATAGTTGATTCTTATGGTCTTTGATTGCATATCGGACTAGGTTTGTTGCCCTGTTAAGCTCTTGTTTATCCTGGGGTGATAGTGTTGCATGGTATCGACGTCTAATCCTGTTTTTGTTGCGGATAAGCTTTAGAATCTCTTCTGGGAGCAGGTTAGTTTGAGCTGGAGCGGTAACGGTGGAGGCTGTTGCACGGACAGTTTGGATTGTGTTTTCCAGTTTATTAATCGCTGTGTCTACTTCTTTAGGTGAGGAGATGGTTGGGACAGGGGCTGTGATGTTGCAGAGAGTTGCGTTGAGCTTCTTGAGATTTGTGTAGGATTGTCCGGGGATGGTTTCTGCTTCCCCGCCTATGCTAAGCAGAACTGGATTGTGGTTGGAGTTAAGATCATTAATAACCTGTACATGGAACTGGTGTGGGGTATTCCTTAAAATGGCTATATCTAGCACGTCAGGTTCGCCCAGTGGTCCGTAGTGTGTTGGTTCAACAGGACCTGCTATTGTGATGTTTCTTGTCATAGCAAATTTGTGTAGGCTCTTCCCATTATTATTGGTGTTTCTACTGTTCCACGCGGGATGTTTTGCGTTTAGGTCTCCCGCCACTATTGTTGCTTCTTTTGTGTCAAGGAGCTGGGTTTGCCCAGTGATCCGAGGCAAAGCACTCCTAGCCTTCTGAGGCTAGGAGTGCTTTGCCTGGAGGGTTGCAGACTGAATATAGTTTAAGACTACCTGTGTTGTTAGCATGTATTTCAATTCCAGTTTCTTCCAGATTTGTAGTTGTTGTTTTCTTGATCTCATTGTATCTTATGTTTTTTTTTAACAAATATAGCCGTTCCGCCTCCTCTGGCATTGAGCCTGTCTGTCCTCAGTAGTGTGTAGTACTTTATTTTGGGGTTTTCGCAACGCCGAAGGTGTGTCTCGTTGACTAAAAGGATGTCTATCGTATATCTTTCAGCAAATTCTTTTAGTTCTAGGAGGTTGTTGTTTAGTCCTTTAGCATTCCAATATGCAATCTGTATTGAATTAGCTATGGTAACTGTGTTATCCATTAATCATGGAGAAGATGATTTGTGTGTTTTTGAGGAATTTGTAGGTGTCGGCCTGATTGGGATTTGTTTTGCTAAAGGCCGTTAACATCTCTCCTAGAGTAGCAGCTACGATTGCTTCTGGGTTTTGGTTGCAAGATGCCAGTTTGTTACTTGTAGAGACCACAGATGCGTATGATTTCTCGGGAGTAACAGCCCGCGTTCTGATTTGTGGTGTGGTTCGCTTCTAAGTGGGCGGGGGTAGTGCCTCTCTAGCCTTCTGCAGATTAGATTGATGGAGTAAACATCCCTTGTAGTTAGCTGGGTGTGGGCCGCCATAGTTGGCACACTTAGCAGGAGTGGTTCTTGACTTGGCACATGTATGCGAGGGATGATTTTTTCCGCACTTGACACATTTGTATTCCGCCTTACAAAGCTTCTGCGCATGACCATACTTTTGACAGAGGTATTGTCCGGCGAATGTCTTCCTTCTGAAGGGGTTCAGTCCTGATAACCAAGTTACAGACAGTCTTACGGTCATAAATTTCTTGTTGGTCTTTACTGATCTCCACTAAGACCAGAGGCATGGGCCGGTTATCCGCTCTGTACATGCGTGATATCTTTATTGGTGCGATTTGAGACAGTGGCTTTCCGATGGTATGGTTTCTTCTAAACCTCTGATGACCACCTTCAGGTTTTTTTTTTTTTTTTTGCTTTTAAGCTGAAAAGTGTGATATGGGACTTTCAATTCATCTAAATGTCTGGTGAGCAGACGGTATTCCGATACACCTATACGATGCGGACTCCTTCATCGGTGTTCTTTGCTGAATTGAATTTGATATTGTTATTTTTCATCAACTCAGTGATTTATGACCATTTTTCTTTCGATCGTAAGATCACTGGTGGAATTCTCTCTCTTTAGGCTGTGTTACTGTATCCGTTTCTATTACTCTTGCAGTTTGTGCTGTAGTGTCCATTGGTGCTGCTCTCTCTCTGAGGTCTGAAGCAGTATTTCAGGTTCTGCAGCTAGCGACTCCTTCTTTCTCTTCTTCCTACTGACTACTTGAAAGTCGTCATTATCCTCTAGTGCGTAAATATCAGCTGATGTGGTATTTTCTTTGCTCGAATCTTGTGAGGTGTTAGGAAGAGGGTCTTTGCAGCAGGCCTCCTACATGTTTGAAGACTGCCAACAGCTGCTTGAAGTCGAGATCATCATATGGAGAGTCCATAATTTGGCCAAAGATAAAATAGCAGTTGCTCGGGTTTCCCGAGTGATCCTGTGTGGACTTTGAGAGTCTACTAGCTAATCCCGTAGACAGCTGAGAGTAAGCGTTTACCAGCAAAAAGTTAGTTTATTATAAGTGACTATCCTAAAAACAAGGAAAAAGGAGTTTCGGGAACTTACTTGGACACAGTGCAGAGACCTACCTCCCTAAAATACCATTCATCCACCACTGGTCTTCATTGTAAGTGGGGCCTGCCGGCCATCAGACCTCTGCATATTTCATACAGAAGGGAGAGATAGTAGGTCTCGAACTGTGTTAGTTCCAGTGCAATGCGAGCTTCCCGAAAAACCTTATATAAAATTCAACTAGGCAGAGTCTAAAGGAATACGTTCGATCACAAAGACAGCAAAACTTTAATCTCAGTATTGTACATCCTTATAAGGACTGGCTTAAAGGGGCGAAGCAAGAATGCTTTTCATTTTCCCCGTTATCTGTAGAGGAAAGTGTAGAGATAAGGTGTTATTGAGCTATTAAAGCTCTGATCATGGCAGGAGGGTAACAGAAATAGCCGAGCCTCAATTAGAACTTCATTGGTTACAGCATTGCCATCCATTACCCTCTAAGGATATTAATCACCGCATCTCACGGTCGATTAACTCCCCAGTGTGTAAATAAGTTATTTAATATATTATGATTATATTTAAAAATAGATGTTTGAATAAATTGACGATTTTTTAAAAAAATTATTGCGAATTGCATTAATTTTTTTAAAAATTTAAAATCAACATTAATTTTTCAACGGTTTATAGAAGAAATAAAAATACTTTTATGAATCCGAAATTGCAGTTAATTCTGTGGATCAGTTAGACATCTAGATCATATTTTTAAAGCCAATAATATGGTATTTATTCTTGTGCGATTAATATGTTTCAAGCAGGATTTTATTTAATATATGAATATTACAAAACCAAGTAGCATCCGATTTCAAAATTTCTATTTCTTTTAATTGAAATTAAAATTTTTCAGGACACATCAGATAGCATCGGAAATACTAAATAGTACAATCTCATATTTCTGTTGTCATGTTTAAAAAGAACATGACTTGACAAATAATAATAACAATAAACGATGTTAGTTGTCATTATACCTGGTAACGTAAGGTCGTCAGCCTTTTGCTAAAGACGGTGTTAATCCACTTTTGTACGACACTTCACCTTACTAATCCCCTTCAGGATTCTCCTAAGGTCTTTAGCACTTTTTTTTTTCTTTTTTTTCTTTTTTTTTGTGATTGCAGTGCTGTTACATCGTGGTCGAGACGAACAGATTAGTTAGCTGTAGAGGTAACTTGCTCCAAATTGAGGATAGGCAAGTTAGAAGTTTCCAACAAACAAACTTATAAATGGTTGGTTGTTACTTCTAATCGATTTTTTCCTTCACTTAAAAAACAAAAACAAAAAAAAGGTCGTAAATATTTAATTCTAATAGCAACCATAAAGATACGGTAGTTTCAAATACACAGAATTATAACGTTAACTGTTATTATGTCCATTTACGGACAAACAGACACAAATCACTATTTTTATTGCTTAGTTTATTGCTCGAAGTCACAAATATCCCTTTTTGGAAGTCATTTAATGGATAAGTACTTTCTCGAGTTAATCGTTCAAAATAATTATTAGAGATGGTGCCCGTTTGAAATGGATTTGGTAGAATGCACTCAAAGTTATCGAGTAAAAGGAGGAGGGAGTGGGGGGAGGGGCAGGATGGGTTTCTAAATGCATTATATGATTCATGAAACGTTTGCCTGTAATATGCTTTTAGATGTCTGAAATATTGACGTTATGATCTATGAAGTACCCGAATTTCTGTTTGCAGTGTGTAATACCTTTTTTCCGCATTATGTATGAGTCGTTATTGGAGTCTATAATTACACTTAAATAACGGTTCGCTAATCGCTCGCGAAACAATTATGTTAAACATGTCATGCTGAGGTTGATGATGTAATAATAGAGTGCTCTTCTTCGTGCAATGAAAATTTAATCTCTCTCTTTCTCTCTCTCTTATTACTTTCCTTTCTTTTTTTGCTATTTTTCTTTCCGAGGTCTTCATAGCCAGCCTCGTTGGCCTAGTGGTTAGCGTATCTATTCTTCAACCAACCGGCTACAGGTTCGAATCGCCGCAGTGAATGGATGTTTGTGATTGTTTTGGGGTGGAAGATGAATTTTATCGCTCGGGATTAGACTCGAGAACAAACCCTGCTTTTTTTGGAGCCTTGGTCTTTAAAGTAGGGTTTGCTCTCGGACCAGGTTAAAAATGAATAAACATACAGAAAAAAAAAATTACAAAAAGTAATTTAAAAATAGAAAAAGTCCTTAGCCTATCCGGTAGCAATGTAATAAATGCTTACAATCTTTCGTGAATGTCGGTTTTTTTTTTTCCCCTTTCAGTCGTTTACGATCGTAGGTGACTTTGTAGGCATTGCCCACAAAGTATTCCTGGTGATATTTTTACAGGGTAGTTCACCATCGCTTTCTCCAACTCCCCCCCCCCCCCCCAATTCTATCCGAGCTCGGGACCGGCATATGGCTAGGACGTATTCATGACTGCAATCCATGTGTTCACGGGGCTGGTTTTGGGAGACGAAAAACCCGAGTTTCCGGGTGAAAAATTCCCCTACCTTCGTATCAGACCGCTAACTCACCTTTAGTCGAAAGAGACCAGATAAAGGTTCCTCACGTCACTGACAGGAATCGAACCCAGGTCTTTCCGACCAAAGGGCTTCGTGTATACTGACTGAGCTACGGCGGCTCTTGAAAGTCGGTTGCATGAAAAAAAACAAAAAAAAACCGTGTTCTTTGTGTGAAAAGACTCTGGTTCGAACCCCGTGCAGGACGGGATCGACAATTTCAAAACCTGTAATACCGCTTTTGAGCAACTTTGCAGTGATTCAAAATTCACAATTGTCGATTTTTTTAAAATAATGAAATCATTTCAATCTAGATTTTCTGTTATAATACACAATTTGGGATACTCCTATGAGTAACCTAAAGAGCAACAACTCGACCAGCTTACAATATGCGTAAAGTTACCAACAGCTACATAATGCATAGCCATCATCACAGTTACACACATTCCTAGAAACAATTATTTAAATCGAATATTTTATACAATTTTGTGAACACGGTTACCTCATTCTGTAGAAAAATAAATATTCTGATGTTTATGTGTTACGTCTTTATTTGATGTAGGAGCTGTATATTTTATGCTCGGTTGTGTCCTAAAGATTTTTTTTTTTTTTGAATTTAGGTATCATTGTTGTTTTTTATGAATAATAGTAGCCTATAAACGTATTCAGAAGGAATATGTGTAGTATGGGATGTTTATTTGATATTGCAATAATATTGTATTAGTTTCTAGTTAAAATCTGAACTACTTTATTCCGAGTCGAAACTAGCTTTGAGTAGAAACTCCCCCGCAGCAGAAAATGTTATACTGTGGTGTGTGTGTGCCTTGAATCAATCCACGCAAAACCTAACATTTTTACCATACGTAAGACGAATTATCTATTCAAATAGTAAACTGTACTTAACATAATTCTTACTCTGTTTACGACATCGATAATGTGCAGTTTTCAATTTAAATTACAATCAACTGTTAATCCCAAATAATTTATGACATTTTCGAATTTATCTTCGAAATTAACTTCTTTTTTTACCGCAAACAGACACTTTGCTATCTTCGTATTCTTTCCTATTTTTTTTTAATTCATTTCTACTTTCTCGTGTGGTCTTGGCTTCCTGTTTACACGTAGATTTTGAAAAATGCATCAACAATGAAGAGATACTGGAGACTCGATGTTTTGTATGAAAAAAAAAAAAACTCTCACAATTCGCACGTTACAATTAGATCTATTTAAACAGTTTAAAGCTCAGATTTTTTTTCAAGAGAGAGAAAGGAATAATAATATTAATAATAAATGTCTATAAAATAGTTGTAAAACCTTGAAAAAAAATTTTATATTCAAGGCTATTTTCGTGATGATGAGTAAAATACCAACTTTTACTCCAAGCCGCACCCTAGGAAGACTGCGTCATATTAACGCAAGCTCGAAGACGTACACAGCGACATCATTAGGATGCTTGTAAATTACGACAACCACTTAAATAAACAGATCGAATAGCACAGCGGTCACACTTCTACTACAAAGATGTTGACCATCAATAAAAGAGGTTGTTAACAACCACCAGCGAGGACATCGAGAAGTTGGGGGAGGATAGGAAGGGAAGAAATATCGGACAGGTATTAGATAGTCGACCACGTCAGGTGCTCGAGTCGCGTGTCTACAAAAGAAAATTAATCTGAATCTCCACTGATGAACACATTCTTTTACTGTAATCAATGTTCGTAGCCGTAGCCGTCACTGTGTGTAGAAATAGACACACGCACGCACACACACAACAGCAAAGCTATTCTCTATATTGCTAACCACTTGCTTGTTGGACTGCTAAAGTGAAAACTTTGTTGACGTACATCGTTAAAGTGAACGCACGGTTATAACGGTCTGGCAAATCTCATTTCGTAGGGGGGGGGTTCTCCAATTACCAGCTGCTCTTTCCGTCGTTCCCGTTAATCTATTAGAAAGGTAAGAGTTGGACAATTACGTCTAGTCTATTCTTCGTCGATTGCGTCGTCAGAAACGTCAAAGTTCACCTTTGGACTGCCTGCTATTAGGTCTACAAATCGAATTTACGGAAGCCACAACTTCTTGAGTAAATTCCGATATAGTGCAATACTGGTTCCCTCCCCCTCCCCCGTCCTGTAATAACAGGGGGAGGGCTACCCAGCCAAAACCAGGAAGGTAAACAGTACCTTGTTCTTTCTAGCCGCGATCTAAGTGAATGGACAAACAAACTGCAAAGCAGTTCATACCGCTGAGCTGGTTTGCTTGTTTATCTCGTTAGCTTCCGGGCGACTCGGTAACTTGTAATGCCAACGGGCGATAGGTCATAGGGGCTTTAGGCAGGATTGTTTACTGTTTCCTCTTTGAATGCTGAAAAGGATTACTCGAACAGGTATCGGAGAAAGGCGCTGATGGGTCAGTTTGAAATCAATACCCTCAAGTGAGACAGGACAGTGGCTTTATGGTAGTTTAATGCCTTCACCCATGAAAGGGGCTGTGATCGAAGTGTGTAATTGTTTCAATTATTTGTTTCTTGTTGGTCATCGGGATCAATATTGCTTCCATGCAATTGTTTGACTTGTTACTTTTGGTGTTTGTAGTATCGATTTGTTTTCATTACGGGTAGCTTTGCGTCAGTCAACATTTCAAACTGTTTGCAACCATCATTTTGGTTGTGATGATTTCGATGCATCTATTTCAGTTCAGTTCTTATTCTTGGATAGAATCTCCTTAGTCCAGTAGGTAACAGCAATGCAAGTTGGTGAAAATACAGAAATTTGAATCTTGTCCAAGATTCTTTACGTTTTTTTTTATTATGTTTTGGACCGCCTGCTATTAGGTCTACAAATCGAATTTACGGAAGTCACAACTTCTTGAGTAAATTCCGATATAGTGCAATACTTGTTCACCCCCCTTCCCCTGAAATAACAGAGAGGGCTTCCCAGCCAAACCCAGGAAGGTAAACATTACCTTTGTTCTTTCTAGCCACGTTTTTGTTTGATGGCGTTTTTCTTCATCTGAAGGGGAGTTCTTTAGTCTCATGTGGAACTAGAATTTTTTTTTTTATCAAAAAAACTCATGTTTTGTGTCCCGTAAAGTAAAAAATAAATAAAATAAAGGCACAGAAGAACATACTAATTTACAGATAATATACTCGCCCTCATAGTCTTAACTGTTTCGAGTGTAATTCCAAAAGACTCCCTTCTTGAAAAAAAAACAAGACAGTAATTTGTTTCAATACTTTGATTAGGAGTTGCTGGTGATCTTTTTGTTCCATCACTATCACCATTGCTTTGTCTGTTTAGTTATGACTATTTAGTTACCATTGAAACACTAACAAAACTTAAAAATTTCAAAATTATACACATATTTTAATAGTACTGTTTTAGTTGTTTCTTCCCTATTTTATTTTGGTTTTAATATTATTCTCATTATGGATTCCTGTATCCGACAATTGATGATATCAGTATGATTGTGTTAATTATTCTTTTGTGTTGCTTCCAGTAACATGTTATATAGTGTACCCAATTCAGTTGTTTGTGTAGTGTATATTTAAATTTCAGAAGACTTTTCCACCGAAGATACTGGGAAGAGTCATTCATAATTATGCAATGCTCTTTTTAAGACTTTTATACTCATTTTCCTTCCATCTTTGAGGGACCAGTGTATTATGTTTGTTAAAGTATATATGATAATAATGAAGCAAATTCTTCATACCGTCTTCTCAAAGACTGATTTGTGTGTGTGTGCGTGCGTGCGTGTGTGTGTGTGTGTGTGCGTGCGTGTGTGTGTGTGTGTGTACATACATATATATATAGAGAGAGAAATTTATGTACATTTAATCATACAAATACAACATTTATTTTACAAATGATATTCTATCTTTTTCGATTTAGCTACTTGAATACAAATTCTACCCTAAGTGAGGACCTGGAAGCTCCTACAACAGAACAAGCCAAGGTACTTTGACTAGACGAGCAAGCATCGGTCTTCGATACACAATGCAAAACTCAATTATTGCCGCGCAAGCTTAAGACGTCTTCTGTCTACAAAAATAAAAGCCTAAATGGAATGCTTATAAATGCATGCATTTATAAATTTATGCATTTTTATGCATTTATGCATAAATTTATGCACTTATAAATGCATGCATTTATTAACAAATAAATATTATTTCTTTCCCAAGTAATGAGTTTGCGCAGCAAGCATAGCAAGCATGGAGAATTCGCTCCTGATATACTGCATACAGGGTATCCCAAAATTCACGCAAGATTTAAATTTAGCGCCATTGGTGCGGTAAAGTGTTGCTAACGAGAAAAAGAAGACAGCGTGACAGCTGACAGTTCAGGGTTATTAAAAATGACCACACACAGCGAAGTGAGTTCGTTGAATGGATTATGGAACAACAACAAGTGGAAGCTTATTTTTCGAACAAAATCATCTTCAGCGATGAGGCTTATTTTCATCTTGATGGCTTCGTTAATCGACAAAATTGTCGCATTTGGAGTTCAGAAAATCCACGAGTGATTGTTGAGAAACAAATGCATCCACAACGTATCACTGTTTGGTGAGGATTTTGGGCTGGAGGCATCATCGGTCCATTCTTCTTTGAAAATGCGGCTGGTAAGGCACTAACAGTTAATGGTGCTCGCTATCGCGACATGATAATCCAGTTTTTTTGTGCGTGCCTAAATTGCAAGATATGGATGTGGACGACATTTGGTTTCAACAAGACGGTGCCACATGCCATACAGCCCGAGAAACAATTCAATTACTGCATGAGTCATTTCCTGGTCGTGTAATTTCCCGTTTTGGAGATCAGAAATGGCCGCCCAGATCATGTGACTTAACGCCGTTGGACTTTTTTCTTTGGGGTTTTTTGAAGTCAAAGGTTTATGCCAACAAGCCCACGACCACCCACACCTTGAAGGAGGAAATTGAGCGCTGTATCAACGAAATTCAGCCACATTTATGCAAAACGGTCATAGAAAATTTCGACAAAAGAGTGCGTATGTGCCTGCAAAGCCGTGGAGGCCATTTACCCTATATGCTATTCCATGCATAACCCTATACTGTATACTTTATGAATCAATAAGAAATTACAATTTTTAATTAAAAACCTGTGTTTTCTATCAAAATTACTTCTTGCGTGAATTTTGGGACACCCTGTATATATATATATATATATATGGCGTTAAACTATCTGTTTGCTTACTGGATAAGAGAAATGACTTTGTTTGATTAGTTTGGTGTCTGATTATTAAATCTTTAGCCAGCTGTGTTGCTAAGCTGTGATAGGATTAAAAACTTCATAGATTAAATGAAACAGGAAGAGGAGTACAAGTCGATTCCGTAGAATTGTGACCAGACACTATATGGACTTTAGGTAACTGTTCCTGGCGTTATTATAAGCTTGGATGGATGGATGCCATCTCAGTGCAATACCACCTATTGAAGTACTTATAGATAATACGTCAAGTACAAACAGACGTCTTTGAAATAGTAGTTGGAGCGATTCTATTAATCAGAGATGAGAGATAAGCCGTATAACTTTCCTCTTGTAGCATCAAGCACCATCCAAATGTGCGAACGGTATTTTACGATTAGGCGGATTTGGGATTTGTACAGAGTTAGCAGATAGATGAGTGAAATACTTTTCAGTTACATAGCTTATCCTCTTGAGCAGAAATGGTCTTCGATTTTTATGGAGACTCAGGAAGCTATAGACGTGATTTGTGTCATGAAAGGAAATATCATGACGAGGAAGAAGAGATCTGATTCTGTTTGGAAACCTGAGTATTGTAAAAGATTTTGATATATTGAAGGCAACAAAGCACGTAATCTTATCCCATAAGAATGACGTAGAATTTAAGCATTAGCTGTAGTTTGAAGTTGGAATTTTTAATTATCACAGAAATAAAAATAAATCCTAGGATACCTTTTATTCCAGAGGAAGGTAATCGATCACTTTTATCCCCAACTTTAGAGAAGACTGGTGCATTGAAGGTGAAGTCAGGCAATGCATCAGCCTAGAATAACAGCTGGAGAATCTAAAAGTATTAGAGAGAGTGAGAGAGAGAGAGAGAGAGAGAGAGAGAGAGAGAGAGAGAGAGAGAGAGAGAGAGAGAGAGAGAGAGAGAGAGAGAGAGAGAGAGAGAGAGAGAGAGTTGTTCTAGTGGTCTTTACAGTGGATTAGTAATATACCAATTAAGTAAAACATAATAAAATGACCATCTTACTCTCTTTATATTCTCAGGTACTGTGCATTCTTTCCACGACTTGGAGGAAAGCATTATGGTAATACGAATCAGACGAGGAACGATTTATAACAAGTAAACAAACAAACAAAAAGATTCTTTTTGAAGATTTTCGATGGTCCCTTTGAATAGTAGCTGAAAGTTTAGAAAATACTTATATGTAGGATGCTTTTGTTCCAAAAGATTCTTTGATTAATAGAAAACTTTTATATTTTGCAGAAGCAGACATTCCAGGTTGAAGAAATAGGAAATCGTACATAATTCAAATATCTTCAGATTGCCGAATATTTCTTGGTTATTACAGTCAGTCTAGACGAAATAGGTGAGGCTGAAGTAAGAAGGATTTCAATAAATCCCATTGGCGTTAAGAGAAAAGGTTAATCGAAGGAAGAATAAAAGTTAACAAGATTTTAATGGCTAGCAAGTCGCATGGAAATCCTTTTTGGTTTTATTTTTCTTTTTGATTCGAAACCGAGATCATTTTCGAAATACCTTTGAAATAGGAAAAGGATACTCTTTTGATGTCTCATTAGTAGAACAGGAATTATCTATGATCTATTTTTTCTATTTTAATTTCGGTGGAAAACATTCAATCAAGTATAATCGAAAGGACAGAAGATCATGTGTATCCTGTATCAAGGCTCTTGAAAATTCCAAATTTTTCTGAAGAGTAGAGCGACGAATCCGAAAAAAAGAGTTATCTACCAATAGATTCATTTCTACCTCTCATTAAATTCATATAAAAGAATCTTATTCTGTGTGCAAGAAGAAATATTGGCATTTAGATAAAATACTTATTTCATTTTAGTAGATCTAAACGGGATAAATTAATACCATTTATCTGAAGATTAACCATTTAAGTGAAATGTAGAAGACTGAAGATAAACATTTTCATACAAAAGGCTCTTCTGTCAGATTATTTCAAATACAATGAAATGAATTCTATATAATAGATATGCGTATGTATATGTTTTTCCTGTTCATAATCTTATTTTTTTATATGGGTGTATGTGTCGATGTATATTTAAGGAAATGTTTTATATAAATTTCTTTTTTTTTTACATATAATTATAAAATATCAGCCCCCCCGTCGTAATGGCTTCTATTATTCTTGGCTTCCTGATCGTATCATATTCTTAACATCAAAAAAGCAGAAAGAATGCCTTTGCAACTTTGTTTTCATTCTGTTATTGCTTCGTACTTGGCGTGTTTACTCTCATGATAAATAAGTAACTCCTCTAGCGTCTTTTATTTCTCAAAGAAAGTGCATTAGGACATTTTAGGCCAAGGATAAATGGCCCAAGAATGTCAAAGATCGAGAGGAGCCGAGTACGGCAGAAACTACCCTCATCTCATGGTCCCTAACCTTAATCTTAACACTATATGGTATTATCTGACATAGTATAAATGTATGGACGATTTTCTTATTCTTACACAATCTTACATAATCTTTCACAACTTACGGTTTGGATAGCGCTTCAACTTTCCACCTAAGAAGTCGTGAATTCCAGTTGCAGCGCTTGATAAAGTTTCGTGTTTCCTGTCCAGAATGGGGTTTCAGGATAATCTAATCTTAGCTCATCCGTTTTTAACTAAAAATAGTTGTAAACGTATCTTACGTAAGTAAGATATGTTTTAGGTGGGGTTCAGAATTTCAGAATTTCGCAATCTCTGGGATGAAATATAAAACAATGTCAATGCACAAATGTCACCTTTTCTGCCGAAGGAGTCGTGCAGTGTAATGACAGTGATTGCAATTTGAGGTTTGATCAACAATATTTTAAGTGGATATCTGTAAAGTGGAGGGGTAGCTCAATTTCTATGTTTGTATTTATCAAGTGTAACGGATTTTTGATAGAATTTTCTGGGATTTTTTTAAGGGCAATGTATTCATAATATCAATTATTTGTGAGCCAAATTCACTAATAAAAAGTATTATTTGTTTAAAACAGAAATGATGTTATGTATGCTATTTAGGTATAATACTTTTATAAGGCGTTTAATATAAATTATTATTTTTTATTTTTTATAATAAGAAATGTAATTATAGAGGATATATTTTTTAAATATGTGAAAATATAATCACACCCATTATCACTTATCATCATAACAATATATTCTTGAACAATCGAATATGGCCAAAATCCTACCCTTGTGATGGCCGAGATAAGAATAACCCCAATGTAGCTCATGTATGTCGTACGAGGCTACTAAAATGGGTACCCTGGGAGGGTGATGGATGGCAATGCTATAGCCAATGAAGTTCTAATTGAGGCTAGGCTATTGCTGTTACCCTCCTGCCATGATCAGATCTTTAATAGCTCAATAGCACCTCATCCATACTCTGTCCGCTACAGATAACGGGGAAGATGAAAAGCATTCTTGCTTCGTCCCTTTAAGCTAGTCCTTATAAGGATAAAGGCCTAAATCAAATATTAGAGTTTTAGATAACAAGTTGGGATTTAGTTTAACCTTTATGAGGAAATTTTTTTAAAGTATAGAACTGGAGAAGAGTAAATAATCGTTACGCAGATAATATTGTAGTAAGTGCTGAAAAAGAAAAAAAAAACTTGTAAACATTTAAAAGTGAATTAATACTCACAAAAAATATGGCCTTACAATTAATTAAAAAAACTACTAAAGTGATGAACGCAAAAAGAGAAAAATCTATCCCCAAATTAAACATCAAAGTAGAAAAAAAAATAGAACAAGTCAAATGTTAGACTTATTTAGGATACTCAATTAGAAAAGATGGAAAATGAAAACTATAGATTAGGAGAATAACAGAGATTGAAGCATCAACTTGATCAAACCGAAAAACATATTTACGTATGTTTTTCGTAAATGCTTTATTTGGTCCACTTTTCTCCATAAAGCAGAAACGGACAGTAAACAAGGAAGAAAAACAGAAGGATTTCTATTTCATCACAACATTCTGTTTCTACATCACCTTTAACGCTCGCCTTTGTAATCCCCTACACTGTTATCTATATCACCTCGGAGACCAGACATGTACACGATAGTCCAGAAGAGTCGCACCATGATCTTCTAAACAGGAAAGACTTCCATATTCTTACATGTCAGTGTTCCTTTTAGCAATGCAGTTATCCGCTGAGTCGTATTTGCGATCTTTGCAATCTGGTCCCGGTACTTCAACTTCTTACCTACCTACCTACCTACTAAAATTCGATGATCCCTCGATCTAGCATAATCCCGCCAACATAATACGTAGAAGAATCTCTCATTACACCAACTTGCATAACTTTCCATTTACTAACACTGAATTGACACCTATTTTCACATGCAAACCGTCACAGTCTATTCAAATCATTCTACAAGTACTGCATGCCATTTGTATTCCTGGTTACCCTTCCAATCATTGATCCCTGGATTACACTATTGAACATCTTAAGGCATGCAACCTCACCAGCCATACCATTTTGATATTTCAGTCCATCTTTTTCTTATTCAAAGAAATAATTTATAACCAAGTCTTTTGTCTTCAATTTATGTAACAGCCTCTATGAAGTTTGGCAGCCTACTCTGTCAAAATCCTTAGCCAAGTCGTCATGTTGTTTCCATTCCCCTTGACTAACTAACATTATTACAACATTTGATTAAGTTACTCAAATATGACCTTCCCATAGTAAACCAGTGCTGTTCATTGCAGAGTATGGATTTTTTGTCGATCCATCTCTGTATACGAGCCCTTACCAACTTTTCCAAAATGTTCTCCACCATTCCTGAGCTACTACTGATATATATATATATATATATATATATATATATATATCAGTAGTAGCTCTGATATATATAAATATATATATATATATATATATATATATATATATATAGGACCTCCTTTCTATGCGATGCCTGCAGCAATCCTATAGGGCATTTCACAAACGTACGATAGCGATCAGTGGAAATTTTGGACTTTTATTCCTGTAGGCAAGTAATGGAGTCCTGAACTGTTGTAGGGTGGACATCCTTTGACTTCCCCCGACACTCCAGTTCATCACAATGTGTTTAATAAGGTTGAGATCAGGGCTCTGTGGAGGCCAAGATCCAGAAGATTGTGGATGTTCATGTCCACAAACCACACAGTTACAACAGCAGCCTTATGACACAGTGCGTTGTCTTGCTAAAAGAGACAACGGTCAGTTCCGTAGAAACGCCATAAATTTGCATTCCCATTGCATTGTCCAGATGAATTTAATGTTCGTGGCACCACGAACTGAAGTCCGAAGCCAAACCACGAAACACAGAACAATATCATCACACCGACACTTGCGAATTTCATAGTTGGTGTGACGCACTCTGGTAAGGGAGGGTCACCGGACATCCGTCACACCGGCCCATCTGCTCGGTAAAGAGTGTAACGTGATTTTTCGCTCCATAACACAGCTTTCCAAAATTCCACGTTCCACTCTACATGCTTTTTGCACCACTAAAGATGAAGCTGCATGTTTTGAGTAATGTGGGGCTTGCATGTTGGTCCTACCATTGAAGCCCATGTTGTGAGCCTCGGTTTTGAATGTTTTGTGCTCCAGTCGATGCTCTGAACTCCGCATTCAATGATGTCGGTCGACGAATTGCGTTTTTAACGTACTGTATTATCATTCGTAGCACCCTACGTCCAGTTCGGTGAGTGTGGTTAGTCATCCACTTTCGGTAGCACTTGCAGTTGACTCTCTGCGCTCTGTTTCTCGGTATGGTATAACTGATTGTCACTGGGATGCTCAATTTTCAATAATTTGCTGAATAGATAGACCTGCAACAGCATCCTATCAAAATGCCTCTTGCAAATTCTATCAGCTCTCTTCTCGCAGCTATTTCACCATGACTCAGTTTCACTGACGACTTGGGAGCATCATATTACCCCTATTTATACCGGCTGCAAACACGTGAGTCATTACAGGACACAATCCACCTTACCCATAGGGATATCCGTCGATTCATTTCTTTCCAAGTACTCTATTTTAGCATTGGATATTCCAGTTTAACATATTTAATGTTAGATAACCTTATTAACATAACAAGCTGTATGAGTACTTAGAAGTGCGAAACGAAAAAGCTTATTTTTTTTTTTTAACTACGGCTCAGGTTTTATCAAAATAATGGCAGAAATACAATCCCTCCGCGCGTCGTTTAGAATGATACGAAATGGTCACTCTTGGGCTGTGCTGACCATAGCAATGAACATCGTATACATTTATTGGAATAAGAAGCCTGTTGTAATTGGAAAGTTTAAAAAATCGGGAGACAGTGAAGATTATTATACTAACTGAATATGGGGATTTACTATTTTCTGCTGACGCGTAGATCAACGCCGTTGCTACAGAGTAGGATGGTTGATCCGTATTCCCGTAGTCTCTATGTGTGCATGTTTTCGTCTAGCCGGATTTCCTGTTTTGCGAAGTGAAACTCCAAAGCTTTCGGAAGGAAAAAAAAAAATAAAACAACCTTCCACCTTCATCTGAGACCGGTTATCTCACTTTAGATGAAAAACCTTCATAAAGAGTCCATCCTAAACGGGATACGAACTCAGATCATTCCAAGCGAAAGTCATTGACGAAACTGGCTGAGTTACGGATGCTCTTATCTAGTTAGTTATTCACATGTGACGTGTTTTGACGCCATCGCCGTATGGTCACTCCCGTACCTCATTGGATTTTGAGAGTGAAGCCTTTTGCTAGAAGTGGCAGGGGTCTCAAATGCCTTTCCACGAAGTTAGTAGGACAATTACAAACATCCAGTCCCATGGCGGGATTCGAACCCGCAGCCTCTTGACTGGAGTGCGGATACGCTATCCACATTGACAACCAGGCCTGCTGCTCCTATTTGGATGTACAAGAAAAAAAAAAGTTTAACGTGTGCAGCAGTTTAGCTAATATCAAAATGTCCGAAGAATATGCACTGTGGTTAACAGAGATATATTACGACTTTGTATCATACAACCTGCAGAAAACGCGGTAAATATGATCACAAAAGGTACCAGAAAATAGTTGGCTAATAAGGAAGAGAAGGATTGCGTTATCTTAAAAACAGTGTTTAGCCAACAGTCAGACTAAGCAAAACAAACAAAGGTAAGCAAACAAGAGAAATTTAACTGTACAGACTGTTTACCTATTTTTTATCTATTCACTCCACGTCTTTTTTTTTTTTCATGTTCTCACGGCCCTCTTAGAAAGAATGGACCAACCAGGAACAGAAGTACAGTTCATTATCATAGTTAAAATGGTAAAACAATAACAAAAAACTGGACTAGGTTTAGGCAACAAAAAAAAAATAATAAAAAATTAAAAAATTAAATTTTGTAGATGGCTTCTGGGATATGTACTTCCGGTAATCTGAAGAAACAAATCTAGAGTAGATAATCTGAAGAAAGTGGTTGTAATACTGAGTATCTTATTGTTTGTAGCAATTATTTAGTTTTTAATATCTACGGTTAAGAATGAGTTCTATTTTAATTATGATTACATCTTGGTTTCTGTATTGCAAGCGAGACAATCTGCTATTCTGCATTGGTTCAATCCCAAGTTAAATATTTATTAATTCCTTAATAAATGTTATTATTAAGGAATCGATTCAATTTACATCATTGATATTTAATGAGCTGATGCAGGAGAGAAAGATCATTTCAATATTCTCAAAGATATCTAGTGCATTTTTTGAGGAATGGGAAGATAGATACAACCCACATAACGTCATCGATGTCATATAAAAACAACAGATGTCGTAGTGTGTGTAGTTTGGGCAAACGAACTTCTTGAACATCTGGGACCACGTAAGTGGAAGATTGAGGGAAAGCGAAAGGGGAGTTAATGGGCAATCAAGAGAACCAAGTCGTTGGGACAATCTGCTGCGAAAAAAAAAAGTGTAAATGAAAGAATCCAATGAAGGCCAAACGATAAAATGATTTCCCAAAAAATTCTGGGTATTTGGTCTAAACTGCCAGCTTTATTTTATAAAAGAAGTTCACCATAATAGGAAATAAGTACCAAAAAAAAGGTTAAAGTTTAGCGTGCTAATACACTATTATCAAGAAGGTATTTACGGACCGCAATAAATAAACCATTAGCCTGATGGTCAAATAAATGCGTCCCACAGTCCATCAAGGTTTTATAAATAATGTAAAGTAACGCACTCTCTGTAAATAGATCATCCGTTTGAGTATTAAAACATTATTATTTTAAACGAGTGTCCGGTTTATAATAGACTGGCTAGCACTAGTCAGAGAGGCGCCCTTTATTTTTTGCACTTAGTGTAAACAGTAGAATAGTTACACCAGCTGTGCGTTCTACAGTGAATATACATGACTGCAAATTCATAGTTAACATCTTTCATTCACGCGCCACCTGAAACGTGACATGAAATGCCATTGCCAATGGTAACAATGGTTGATGCTCAGTGCTTGTGTGAGAATGTTATCGTACCTTCCTCATAATGATCTGTCAGTTTGCCTTCCTCTGGGAGATCAGTATTCACCGCCCATTATAGTCAGGGGGTAGAATATTTAGGACGTGCCGCAACTGTTTCATTTAGCTCCAGATTTACATATTTTAATTTGATTATTAAGATATGCTAGTGACTTTGTTTGCATTTTTTTTTCTTTTTGGGAAAAGAAAAATAAATTCTCCCTAATGAAATTAGTGAACGGTGACTTGGAAAAATAAATAAGCTTTACGGGTTAGGAAAAAAAAAAAAAACACCTTGGAGAGGATTGAGGTGAGAATTTATTCGGAAGTAGATTTTGTTGTTTTCGGTCCTGTAAATAAATAAATTAAATTATGAGATGCGGTTGCTTTTTCTTTTTTTTTTACCGAAATACAAGCAGAAAATGAATTGTATTTAGTTCGTCTTAGGATTAAGGCAGACAGAATTACAACTCGCGCTTAATAATAACAAAAAAAAAGAATTCTTCTTTTATTCAATTTGTTTGTTGTGTTTATTTAGCTCTCCAGTTTTTTGTGTAAATCAAATCTTTTTCCCCATTAGGACATTCGTGAAAATAGTCATAATTCAGTATGTCTAACTCAAGTTTGTTACCATGACAACAGTCTCTGGTATTCACCAAAAAAAAGACGTGAATCACAGTAATTTTGTTGTCTAACTGCGCCACCTACTTGCGATTAGCACTCCAAAAGTTTCCCCTCTAAATGCAGTTTTTTTTTTTTCGTATTCATAATGGTTCTCATCTCGTATTTTCTGGCATTTTTGTTTAATTTAATTATACATGTATCCCCCCCCCCCGTCTTACGTCGTACAGAAAACTTTCTTCGATTTATATTTTCGTATCCATATCCGCTGTATAATAAAAGTTTTCTTTATTTGAGACTGATTCGCTTTATTCTGGTTTGGTTCTTCTGAATATAAATAAATGAGACTTAAATCCAAAAGTGAACAGACGATAGTTTAGAACACTATGCCTAACGCAGTTCTAGCAAATATAAAAATGAAAATCTATGCTTGTTCCCAGACCAAGAGATGACACTAGGGATTTCCACAAATTTCGATTTTATTTTATTTATTAATATTTAATTTAAAAAAATGGTGTTTATAAAAAGAGAGAAAATAAAATTCATTTGCAAAATTTTTGAAAATCCAAACAATTTTAGGGAATTACGGATTCGTTTTCAAGGTTTTTTTTTCTTTTTAGAATTTGTTCAACAATTATTACTTAGTTATTACAGAATATATCCCTTATTCGTAAAAAGATTTTTTGAAAGCTTTCATTGGGTAATAGAAAACCACGTGACGTGATTAGGTTGCTAAAATGGTTCAAATGTTTATTTCACATTACATCTGTCTTCTGCCAATTTCAAATCTCCTATCGGAGAATCTCCAAGTTATCATCTTCGTATCCGTCTGCTCGTTAATCTGGCTGACAACGCGGGAAAAGAAGCGATATTAAAAAATAAAAAAATAAAAAAAAAACACGAAGAATTCGCGATAAAAATAGCTTCCATTATAAGGTAAAACTACGTTGCTAAGCTTAAATTGGATACTTATTTTAAAAGCTATTGTTACTCAACATATTGCTTAGCCCAGAACTATTTTTATTCCCAGAGGAAATTTAAAAATAAAAAATTGACGTTGACACTTCGTTGGAAGAAGGGAAAAAAAAAGGGGGGGGGGAGAACAGGAGGGGAGGAGGTACTTTTATGTGCCTCCAATGACGTAACGAATAAAAGCTTTCTGGTGGAGAGTCCCTAATAGGCTTAAATACAGTGCTATACAGCGAGCTACTAAATGGATGGCTTCTCTGGAGAAAATAATATCAAATTAATGTTAAGGACCATGAACAAGGATTAGAGACAATCGCATGAAATTCTTTTTCAACACCCTCCCATCGTCTAACAGGTTTTATTCTGTATAAATTAAATTATAATTAAGGTTTCCAAAATCCTGTTTTCTTCAAACAGTGTACTCCAGGAGACTGTTAAGTGACAGAATGCATGTACTCGAATTGTCTGTGAAATGTTGTCGGTTCTGGGAGAAAATAGGTTGCCAGAGAAACAACGTCTTAAAAAAAAAAAAAAAAAAAAAAAAAAAAAACCTACGTTAATGAACAATGCTAAGTATTCAAAAAGACGAGTATCGATTTTTTTAAGTTTTTCTGCTGTTCTCAGACACTTCCTAAAAAGGGAAATCTTTTTAAAAAGGAAACTAATTAGTCAACAAATTTGACTTGTTATTATTATCTTCTAGTTTTGAACAACTTAATTTCCATTTGACGCGAGTCATTCATCGCTCTTTATAAACATTTCTATGGGAAAAAAATTAATACACATAGTCTGCACACGTATCTGTTTTTATAGAAAAAATGACTTATTTGTGATACATTATTTCTTATTGTTGTAACCAGAGCATTCATTAACATTCATAAAATTTATATTGATTTATACATATTTTAATTAAGAAGAATGGTTGAATTATGAAATAATTGCTATGCCTTTTATTCCAAATATTTAGATTTAATTTCTATATAGAATATAAAAAATATATATTATAAAACTTAGGTTTATGCTATTATCTTACAAATGTCTGGTTTTATTTGCGACAAACAAATACACCAGTTAGAAAAATACATATATTTCATAGATATATTACGTGCCTAAAGAGTACTTATGTAATCCCAATTCATAAGCCAGGCAAGGACCAACACCTACCGCAAAATTATTGTCCAATCAGTCTCATCTCCAATCTGGGTAAGGTTGCAGAGAAGGTCATCCTCCCACGACTCCAAACCTCAGTAAATGACCAAAACATCCTCCCTAAAGAACAGTTTGGTTTTCAGCAACAACATTGTATTACCCAGCAAATCCACAGAATTGTCGAATACATCACCACCAACTACAACTGGCGCCAGTGCACAGGAGCTGTTTTCCTACACCTATCCAAAGCAAGCATTTGACAAAATATGGCATTTTGGACTCCTGTACAAACTTAAATTGTACAGGAGTCCAAACTTTGATTCATCATATCCATTCATATCTTCAAAATAGATCAATGCAAGTCAAAATCAACGGTTCTACATCGTCCCAACGCCATATCTTTGCAGGAGTGCTGCAGGGATCTCTACTGGCTCCATTGCTGTTTTCTGTATACATGTCAGACATACCGCACAATCCGATGTCTTTCATTTTGGCCTTCTATGCGGACGATACAGCAATACTAACCATATCTCTCAGACCCCATTTCATTACCAGAAAGCTTCAAGAAATCCTTCTAAAGCTGGATGATTGGTTCTCCAAATAGAGATTGGAAGTCAACCCCCAGAAAAGCTCAGCCGTTATTTTCTCAAAAAGGCCAATGTCTCCTGCAGGAGATGTGTTACTATTCAATACTAAAATTCCCTGGCAGACAGAAGCAAATTACCTGGGTGTAATTCTAGACAAAAAGCTATCTTTCAACCAACAAATCAAGTCTACGTCGCAAAGGCATCTAAAGCCATAGCTCAGATCTATCCGCTAATTAATAAAAATAGCAAGCTCAGCAACAGAATCAAATTGCAGCTATACCAGATTATGATTCGTCCTATAATCACCTATGCCTCTCCAGTCTGGAGCCACACCTCTAATACTAACATCATCAAGATACAACGGGTGCAAAACAAGTGCTTGAGAATGATTCTGAACGCCCCGTGGTATGTTAGAAACAATAAACTCCACAGAGACATAAATATTTCCTATATTTTCTCTTTTCTACAATCCTCAGCATCCAAGTTTTTCCTAAAGACGTCCACACATCCCAACGATTTGGTTCAGCAAGCTGCAGCATACGAGGCAACGGACATATTCAAATAGAGAAGACCAAAAGCTATATTAACCTCCTATAACGATGCATAATCTCCATGCCCATTCAGGGCGAGCAAACTGCTCATAAATGTTACCCTCACTGAAACCACAACAGATAGCGGGGAATATGAAAAGCATCTTGCTTCACCCCTAAAGACATAAATGTTAATTGTAATCTTGCTGTTTTTAAGGAAATAAAATGCGATGTGTTCTTGAATAACCCAGGGTAACGGATGGCAATACTGTATCCAATGAAGTTTTAACTGAGGCTTGGCTATTGCTGTTACCTAGCTATGACCAGACCTTATAGCTAAATCCACACATTTTCTTCAATCAGATGGGATAATGAGTCAAAAATGTTTTCTTCAATCAGATGAGATAAAGAGTCAAAAAAAAGTAGTTTTGCTAATTGCGGTAAAGGAAGGACAAATACAAACTCTGTAAGACAGTTTCGTTTTCTTTCGAAAATTCTATTGTGGATACTTTTAACTTCTATTGTTTGTAAACAGTTATTAGCCTACCAACCGTAACGTTTATTTGGCGAAGTGCACCGAGCTCAGTACAGTAGTTTTAGTGGCTCGACTAGTTCTAGCTTCAAGAGAATATACGATAAAAGATTCTTCTATACAATGATGCAAAAAGTTTTTGGAGTTCCATTTTTATTAGCCAAATGTGAATTTTGTTTGACATTTTTAAGAGGATTCCTCTTTAAAATGTCGAAAGTCTTGTCAAGTGGTGCAATTTAATGAATAAATAAGCAGATAAAAAAAGTTCGGTTTAGTTATTAATAATGAGTTAAGTTCACCTATTCCAGTAAGAAACCAAACTTATTTCGTGCATTTTAATTTATTAATATTATCCTCAGTTACATTCCCAATAATTAATATAAATTATGAGATATCATCGTATTATAATATCATTATTCTAAATAAAGAACGGTAGGCGAGCGAGAGTATTTCGAGCTTATACTCTCTATATATAGAGAGAGATTGTATATGCTTGAAAACTTTGACCAATTTATGGAAAAGTGGTCAAGAAAAGACGCACATTTTCAAGTTAAATGTCACTCCCAAAAGTTTAGTTTTGTTCAAGTTTTGCTGTCGAGATTTGTAATCTCAACTTGTAGAGTTGTTCGTTTACCGACTTGATTTCGTTCTTAGAGAAATAAATGTCGGTTATCGTAGCTAGCGTGTGGAGAATGGGGTCGTCCAGTATCCGGTAGACGAGGAAATGCGACGCTAGAAGTGTGATTCTTACAAAGTGAACTTAGCAAGCATCCTGCTACCAAGTCTGGCCAGTTATCTAAAGAAAAAGATAGACACGACCAAGTAATTCAGCGACAAGTTTTTTCTTGGAGATCCCAACCCGCCGGCATATCTTTATATTACCCTTACTAAGTTGGCTACATTTAGACTCTTACGTGCTCCAGTTAAAAATAAAAAAATAAATAAAAAATCTGCAACAGCAGAAACTCCCGCAAAAGTATGAGCAATCGATAGCATCTTCTTCTATATTGAAATCCTTTATATGTATGCTTTATATTCAATTACGCATATTTCATACATTATGCTTTATATTCAATTACGCACATCTTCATACATTGTTTATTATTTCATATACATTCTATTATATAGATGAATTCTATTATATAAATATAAATTACTGAATAATGCACTGAAACTGTTCAATTATATTTTGTAATACACGTAATTTTATATGGTGTTTATAATATTATATAATATTACATATTAATTTTCTTAATATGCAAAATATTTAAGATCAATTATAAATGTAATTATATATGCCTTATTTATTATATAATTAATTATATATATTTTGAATTTTATTATACTTTAATTATTTATATGTTTTTAATATGAATTCTATTCATGCAAGTCGTAAACCTCTTGTAGTACATTAAGCAGTATTGTTGCTGAGCTAAGGTTCAGATACTCGGAAAACTGTCTTCTAGAGACCAAGCATAGTAGTATTTTTTTTAAAAAAACTTTTCTGGTCTCAAGTAAGCAGGCTGATGGTATTACACTGGGAAAGCTTTGGGGGGCGGGAACCAATGACAAATATTATTTTTTATTTTTATGAAATATTTTATTGTCATTAATATGCTATACTAAGTTATAAATTTAATAGTTTTAATTTTTTTAAGGAAAAAAAAAAGATTTTTCTTAAAAAGGGGGACATCTCTTGAAAACTTTGAAAAATACTAACCTAAAACAATTGCAAAAGAATTCAGCAAAATTAAACTCATCAAAAATAATTTTAAGGTCTCAGATACTGAGTCAGGACCGCTTTCAAAAAATTTTAACTTTTCATTTTTTCAAATAGAAAATGAAATGGTTTGTTATTTTTTAACATCTAAAAAATAAAATGAAATTTCTGAAGCTATATTATAGGAATAACAAAAGTTAGTCTTCAACACCTTTATATTTTTTATATATTTATCTTTGATTAATTTTGACAGTAAATTCATATGATGCGAATTTATCTATTATTTGGGATGTTCTTTATTATAAGACATCTTTTCTTAGCAAATTTTGAAACACGAATCGAAATGATACTGATAATTTTGCTCTGGCTGGATGGTATTTAATGATAATAAAATTTGTTATTCAGAATCTGTGTTAACATTTTTTATATTATTTTAATTTTCATTTCAAGAGACCCATTTCGGAATGAAATCAGGTAAAACAAAATTAATAAATGATGATGCTATACAAGGATGTTATTATAAACCTGTAAATCAGTATTTGTTTATAATGAGAGAGATATGGTGACATTACCGAATTTGTTTCATTTTTGATATCGGTATTGAGGTACCTGACGTGTGATTCCAAATTGAGCTATTATTAAAGCTCTGATCATGGCAGGAGGGTAACAGCAATAGCCGAGCCTCAGTTAGAGCTTCATTAGCTACAGCATTGCTATCCATTACCCTCCAAGGGTATTGGATTGAATGAATCAATCACCGCATCTCACGGTCGATTGATTATTATTCCAAATTGAAGCTGTGCTTGCCTTGAATAATATATTCATATATATTAATAATAATGGTGTTTACTCGTGTTTTACTAACCTAACAGTTGATTTTTAATACAATGAAATAGAATCAACTGCTAGGTCAGTAAAGCAAAATAAGCATTATTATTATTATTCATATTTATTTAATTATCAATATTTCTTTAATATCTATTAAAAATTATTATATATTTAATATTCATATATGTTATTAAAGGCAAAGTTGACCTTCGTGATGCTGCGAAAAAATAATGCGATTGGAGGTCCTAGTTTTGAATGCTTTTGAGGAGGTGAAGAAACACAGACATTTTTAACTGCAACTGAGTTATACGGTCACGAGAGAAACGGATTATTCCTACGGATAATCCGGTTTTCTTATCCCATATTAGAAAATTAGCTTTAGAAATAAATTTAACAGATCTACAATAGCATCTCATTCATATCATAAAATTGTCTACACTTCAATTTTATATAGTTCTTTTTTTTGGGGGGGGGAGGGAGGCATGCATGCAGAAACCTAACTTCCAGTAGCTCATGTTAGGGCGTTTCTCATATATACTAATAATGGACAAAAAAATGGCAATAATGACAGGTTTCGATTAGTCCGCTGTGGGCGTTTGGTACAGCCCGTATTCTTCGAGAGAGAGAGACTCTGTCAGTGTTTGGAACATAACAGGAGGAATTTTATGCTATTCGTCCGACAGAAAATGTATCAATTCGCCTTTGTTCTGTGGAGGTGGGAAATGTTGCCTGAGAGCTCGCTCCAAAATGTCCCATAAACGTTCTATAGGATTTAAGTCTGGAAATTGGGATGGCCATGACAGACACCTCACCCTCATGTTCTGCAAACCACACTTGCTCGATTAATATGAGCATTATCCTGTTGAAACGTGGCTGACTACGTAATAGAAAAGTGTGTCAACCTGAGGTGAAGATGATCACTTATGATTTGGAAGATAACGTGCGGCATCCACTTTGCCTTCTGATACGACAAGTGGAACCAAACCATGCCATGAGAATGTGCTCAAGACCATTACAGAACCATCAACACCTTACACAGTTGGAAACAAGCACTTTGGCTGTTAAGCTTCCTTCGACTGACGCCACACACGTATTCGTCCGTTTGCAGCAAAAAGTGTGAACGTGGATTCATCGGATCACCTCCAATGTTGTATAGTCCACTGCCTGTGAACTTTGCGCCATTGGACGCGATGATGTCCGTTGACGGGCGTGATCAAACCAACAAAAAGCCAACCCAATCGTGATATCCAACTCCGTGTAGTTCCCGGCGGAGAATTTTTGTTGAAATGGATTTCTCATGATAGGTGTTGAATTTTTCACACAATTGTTCAGCAGTAACCAGCCTATTTTTCGTAATACAGCTCACTAATGCTCGAACGTCCGTCTCTTGCAGTAAGCGCTTTCGTCCACTATTGCATTTCGCTTATGATGTTTGACCTGTCGACTGCCATACCGAAATAACCATAGAGACTGTTCCTCGACTAACATGTGCAATTTCAGTTGCACCTTATTAGTAGTAGGTGCATCTGTTCTGATCACAGATGCACCTACCAGCTTGGCTCCAACAATCACGCCCCTTTCAAAGACGCTGAGGTCCTCTCTAGATTCCATCCATTCTAACGTGCAATAAACGGCGACATGAATTCGTTTGCCTTTAACACGTCCGTAGGAATGCCGGGAGTACATATGCATATCAATTGCATGTGTGTTTGGTGCATCGTATAAGCTGTTCTTGCAACTACCGATAACTCACCGGATAGCTCAGTGTTTCCATTTTTTTTGTCCATTACCTGTTATTATCACGTCGTGCACGTTATTCTTAGGCTATCGGTGTAGGCAAATTGTAAAACAGACAAACAATGCCACAATTTATTTTACATTGACAGTCAGCTCACACTCCTAAAAGTTTCAAATAGTATTCCTTATTATAACTCTATATCTATACTCGCCAATTATTAATATTATTTTATGTCATTTTATGACACCATTTCATAATCCTCTTAGGGCTGTTTCTCATTGCTACGTCGAAAACCACAGCACTAAATGTATATGAATAAAAGCCGACAAGTTTCATTTGCACTGTTTGTAAGCTTCTGGGTCTGGAGATGTATACGCGAAAGTTGCTTCTAGCCAGGAAATGTTTCCGAAAGTCTAGGTTAACTTGTTATTGATGTAAGCAAGGATATTGCATGTAAATTACGACTTTGAGAAATATAAAATTACAACCATTGCCCGACTAAATTAATATGTATAAGTCTGCCTAGGGATGTAATATGACTACGAACCTTCTGTCTATTAATATCCTCGCTGAGAATAAATAATGAAATAGGATGTGCATCCAGTAGCATCCCATTTATTTCATAAATTGTTTTGTTCGCTCTTAAATAAATGTAGTATTGTCAATGTACAAAAAAATTCAGTACTTTTTACAAGTACTGATTTTTTTTTCCAATGATAATGTAATTTTATATCAGTACTTGTAAAAAGTACTGACATAAAAAGAATTTTAGCCGCCGATTCTAGCCTGCTTCTTTTTTTTTTTGTCTCAGAAACAGAATTTGAGAATATTAAAGGCAATAACTTGGCCAGACTGTTTTATTGACACAGACTAATAGAAAGTTTGAAGAAAAGAAGACTCGCTTGTTCGTATAAAACACAAAAGTGGTTACTCTGTCCAAGACAAATAAAAAAGAATTAATTTTTAAGTCTCTGCACACATCCTCAAAGTGATGAAACAATATTACTGCTTTGTCAGCTTACCCCAACTGTTGTGTCGCTACCAGAAGGGATTCTCACTTAGTTGGGAGTACGAAGGACAATAAGTCGGACTGCGGGATTGTTTTCGGGCTAGTCTATCCAACTTTCCGCCTTCCCCGCTTCCTTCAACATACGCTTTTCTTTGAAATCAAATTGAAAAACTCTTCCATTCTTCAAGTGTGGTTCCCGAATAGGTATTTACAGGGATTATTTTGTTTCCTATCTCTGGTCTATTTTCGATGGATATTCTTCCAACCCTTAAGATCTGTCCAATACGAAAAATGTCCAAAGGAATTATCTTTAAACGGACATTTGTGATAGAATAATCTTAGAAGCAACAGGTGATACAGTTAAAGAATTTTATTGTTTCGGGGAAAGTCCTCTAAACTTGTAAAGTTTCATATTTTTTGATGAAAAATATGAAAATTTAAACTTCTGATCTTTGTTTTCTGATCCTCATCATTTTGAAGTCATATTCATTTGATCCGCTTGCTTTGTCGATTTCTTTTATTTTAAAGTTTCTTTTGACAAATTTGATCATGAATAAAGGTCATATAATATTTGCAATAAACAGTTCCAAGAAATTGCCTCAGAGTCAAATACGATTTTGTTATTTCCTGGAGAAATCAACCTTTTAGAAGGACTTTGAGAAATTATGAATGGATGACCACATCAGGTACTAGCACCCACTACCATGTGAATTTATCTTAGTTCCCTACGAAATGCAGTCGGTGGAAAGTATCTGGGTTCGAATCCGGTTAAAGGCACACATAAGGACATTTATTTATTTATTCGTATGGGGTTGCCTCGTTCCTCGACCGTCCCTTAGGACAGTTGAGCCCTCCTAATGAGGGATTAAGTATGTATTTATGACAGTAAATCCATGTGTCTGTGTGTTCACGGGTCGGTTGGCTTGTTATGAGGGACGAGAAACCGTAGTTTCTGGGTGAAAAAAGTATATACCTCCGTATGAGACCGGCTAACTAACTTATCCTTTGGAATTCACCCATTAACGTTAAATTAAAGGTTAAATCTACCTTTGCCCTTTTGTTGAAAACACACCTAGATTCTAACCCTGACTAGAATTTTATCAAAACATTTTTTTTATTTTAAGTGGCGTTAGCCATTCTCATTGATCAGACAAAGGATTTTCTTCCCCTTATCTCGAGATTTTAACCTCAAAATAGACAATCCGAACCGGTGGGGGGATGGTTGGATTTCCAGCCAAAGTTACTAAGAGAGGTTCGCGTATTGTGTCTGTTAACTGCTGAGTTCTGTTTTTATTTATTTATTTATTTATTTTATTTAAGTGAAGAAAACCCCGCTGTCATGTATGTATGAAACCGGATAACACGTTCAATTGATAAGACCATATAAAAAGCTTTTTCGTATTATCCAAAATAGGATTGAAACCCAAGTCTTTTCCAACCTTCGTCATGATTACAAACACCAGAAACAAGTCAATTAAATAAAAACAACCATCCAGCTTGCTATTAAGTAAAGTGGTTATTTGAAACGAAATGCATCTACCATTCAATCGTCTCACAGTCTTAGCTTCCCGATTTTAAATCTAAAACAACTCCACAAAATTAAAATAATCCTAAGAAATAAACAAAAAGTAATATCTTTTTTTTTTCTTTTGAAATCATTTTAACTGGAAAAATTTCGTAATAAAAAACTTTTCGAGTAATTAAAACCTGAAATTTTAATTCTTGCTGAATCTTGGCTTAGACGCCATAGAACGGAGACATTCTTATGTTATTTTATTCCAATACGATCTATTTTAAGATGTAAGAAAAAAAACCAACAATTACAATAAATAGACGGTGAAAGTAGGTAGAATCCGATCATTCCTTTGCGTTTGCTTTTCATTAGACGAATGATCTGAGGGATATACATTTGTAAAAGCAAGCACTAAAGTAGATAACCGAACCATTACAGCAAAAGAGGGTAAAGTTCTTAATAAGAAAAAGAAGGAAGGAAAGAAATTACCTTCGTTTCATGATTCAGCATTAACCTGTTTTCTCTAAGATTTTCTTAATGAGAGGTCCAATGGAAGCAGCAGCAGATCTTTCAGCTATCACGGAGATATATTACTGCTATCGATCACACTTTCAAGTACTCTAGTAGGGATTAAGGAGGATCTCTAGACATTTCATTAGGATAAAATATTAAAGTGGATTTTTTTTCTCGAAAGAAATCTGAAGTGTCCTTTGGTATAAAAAAAGCAGATTTGAAAGGAGAATAAAATTCTTTTCTCCGATGGCAAATATGAAATATCCTTTCATTATTTATAATAAAGAAAGAAGAAAAAAGAAGGAAGAATCCATTTTTGTGTTCTTTGTTGTGAGTTAAATCACCTTGGTAACCAAGTATGCTACTCTGATTAGAACGCAACAATGTCCAGTATTAAGGGATAAAGAACCAGTTGGACATTAATGAATGGCAAATTTAATAGTATTTCTGGTTTTAAAAAAATAATAGATGTTAGGAAAATATGCTAAACGGGGCTTTATTTGCTAGTATGTTTAAAATTGATCTGTTTCCCTTCGAAATAATGGCAAAAAAATATGGAACACGTGATTTGACCTGATCATTTGTACTTTTTTTGTGTAATGGTTGGTTTCAGAAATGCATCTTAGAAGATATTATATTATATAAAAATAGAGGATATTATACATCCATCCTTATTTAATCCACATACGCTTAATTTAAAAGTACCAAGCAAACGAAATTAGAGAATCTCCCACAGTAGTGGATAACCTTTTTAAGCTCGCCCTCTGGCGGTAGTTGTGTTAGCTAATTAATAACCTTAGTTCTTAAAGTTCATAAAAGAACTGGGCGATGGACTGAGTCCTTGACTCTTTATCCCGTCATCTGAATGAAGAAAATCTGTGCGGATGGGGTGTTAGTGAGCTAAAAAGCTGTAGTCATGGCTGGGTAACCGCAATAGCCGAGCCTCAGTTAAAACTTCATTGGTTACAGCATTGTTACCCTTGGAGTCCTAAAAACCCCTAATTAATAACCTTTTACAACGTGTCAAATAGTTAAATTCATTATAACTGAAATATTGATAGGTGCATAATTAAATATTAAAATATATAATTAGTAAACCATTAATTTGAAATAAAAAAGAAAACTTAAAGATAATATTATAGATACATCTATATTTTATAGTCAAATATAGAAATATTTAAAGTTATAGAAATTCACCCGGGAGTTTATGCATCATATATATGTATATACTCTGGTCATACGCTACAAACTTAATATTATCCTGGGTATGAAAAAATTGTTCAAACATTTTTACTCTAATTAAAATGGAAGTTAATATTCTAATATATGAATGAATATTATTGATTTGTAATATCAACATTTTATCCCACATTCAGAGTGGTATATTAAGCATTCAATTATGTATTAAATTCATGAAAATGAAATGCGACTCCATCTGGTGAGAAAAACTGAAACCATTGAATTTTGATACGTGTTGAATTTTGAATTATATTTCTATCTATATAGCAAGAAAGTTGTGGATGTCATACTTTTATGTTTCCATCGCACCAACAAACTGTTTAATCGTTGGATATTTCAACTATAATTCGAAAGATGCAAATAAACAATGTTCTTTTCAAGTAAAGTATGTTATTGAGATGAATAAGCAAGGCTTGAGCTGAAAGGGAAGCTTTTTTAGCGTGATATGCGCATCAAAATAAGTTATACGATTTAGTGTTACAGCCGCACATTCACAGATGATCCAATCGACGAATTAAAAAATAAAATATCATGGACGACCATGAATATATGGGATATATTTTATCTTATCTAATATAACCCTTCAAAATATGCAACATCATATTTTTATGAATCTTCAGTGTACATAAATAGCGCCTCACATATTTTATCATCTACTAAACTCTAAAACAATTAATTAAACTAATTGAAACACCTGTTATCTCTTAATGTATACCATACAAGCATGCAAGTGCAAATCCCTTAACTGAACACATTCTCAAACACAATGGTAGATGCGGAGCTGTTCAAGATCTCTATAGAAAATAAGAAATCTCCAAGCAACTGAGGTACTTTAAGAGAGTAGTCTAGCCGTTGTACCCTCATCATTAATGACTTCCTCTTACATCACATCACTTAGAAGATTTGATGCCTTCCTAACTGAGATTTAAAAACAAAATAATGTTTTACATGATAAAGAAACATAGTGTAATTGACCTTAAAAAAAGGCCAATGTTATCAAGATATTAGCTCCACCTGGTATCACATTCATACATATCAACTAATCGACTGCCAAATCGACATTTATACACATCGAGTAGAGCGTCCTCGTGGAAAAATTCTAAAACATCGTTGAATTGCTCACTGCATATAAAAATACTATTACATTTACTGCAATTTTATTTTTCTGTGTGAACATTATTACAATAATTATTTAACTATAAAAGCTTTTAGGCTTAACAAACCACTCGTAATAAAGGTAACAGAACATTTTAAGAGCTGGTTTTCCCCAAAGAGATTGTTAGCTTGTTTCTAGTGTTAGTTGTAAATTAATATTTTCAACTGAAGGTTAGCTGTGGTACAATGCGTGTAGCAGCTCGAGGCTAACACAACCAGCAACATTAGAAGATGCGGGGCCTAGATAATAAATGGAGACATCGACTTGGTGTGGCTTTCATCTGTAGGTCTCTCTCTTACCTGACACTAGAGAAGGCCAGTAATTACGAATGTTGTAGAGACATGAAGCAAGCCACAACCCACAGACAACAGAGAACCTAAATCCTTGAGATACATCGCATCTAGCGAGGTGATGTATTACTGTATTAATTTGGAATGATATCTGTGTCGACGGTTGGATATATATCCCGCGGGGTCCGTTTTCTTCGGTTTAAGATGATCAATGCCGCTATCGTTTTCAGTATATTAGAATCGGGATGATGATTCCACAGATAATTTAATAAAAGGGTTCACTGTTTCTCGCACACAGCAGTACCAATCAGGGATTTCTAATGAAAACAAACACGGTAAAAGTTCGTTGGGTTTTTTTCCTGTTTATCGTCTAGATAATAGCTTTGAGCGGAATTTTTTTTCTTTTATTACCTGATATACTGCTAAATTGGTGAAATAAATAAAGATTTAATAGATCTCCTGGCAACAGGAACATCACCTAATAAACTTTGGTGAAATGATGTTCAGGCCCAGAAAAAAAAAGAGCTTGCAGTTTTCTTTATTAGTATTGAAGTAACTAGGATTATCGGAGGCGTAGATGTTACATCTGTTAGCTGCAAGTTACTAAACCTAATGAGATTATGGTGAGCACCTCATCCTATATTAAATTCCCACCATGGGATCAGTGTTATAATTTCTGATTTTATGCGGCGACCACGAATGGTTGTAAACCTGAACCTGTAGTACATCAGACTAAATGGCTTTAATTTGTTTTTTATTTTTTATTATATATATATATATATATATATATATATATATATATATATATATATATATATATATATATATATATATATATATTTATGAAAGAATACTAATGAAGAAAACCTTAGCCATACAGTCCTATGGGACAAGTTTGATAACATTTTCCGTTGCCAGGATGAATTAGAAAGAAAGATAATAGAACCAAAGAAATCATTCTCAACCCACTACATCTCGACAACAACCTGAGTTACAACCTTTCAGACTATCATTGTTGCTGTGGTCAAATACTGGCATTCACGAGATGCTATACGTCCAACAATGAAGCCAACGAGAGAACAATTTTGCATGCGCAGACTTTAACGTTTCTAAGTTGATTATATATACACTAACTTTCCGTGTTGTTTACAGTTATTTCCTCTATGTTTTACTGGTTATTTATTTTTAATGTGCACCTGAAGAAGGCTGATACAAGCTGAAACTAGTTATTCTATTAAACTTTGTTTTCATTTTGACTTTTGAAATTTCTTCCCAACAAAATCGAAATAGCAAACCAATGTTATGTTAACAACCAAGACGGACTTTTTTAATAGTGTTTATTACAGAAACTATTGCTGGGATGACATATTGCTTCTGTTATTCCAAGGGCTGTTCTATTATGTTGTACTGTAGAGACATGATGCAAACCACAACCACCGTCAACAGAGCGCCTAAATTCTTGAATACATCGCTTCTAGCGAGGTGATGTATTACTGTATTAATTTGGAATGATATCTGCGTCGAAGGTCGGATATGTTCCGCAGCCTCCGTTTTTTTGTATACAAATTTGTGTTATGAGATGATTAGTGACGTGTATATCAGGATTAACAGCATAAGTAGTCGACTTTTGCTCTCATATCAAGGAAAATCGAGAAAGCTACCTAAGATTTCAAAGAGAGATACTGTTTTAATCTTCGAAATCTTTGATTTCGTGATTTTATGAATGTGAAATGTTTGTTGCTTGCTCTGGCTTATCCAACGTCGATCTTAGACCAATATTGGAGTTTAAGTAGAAGTGAAGAGAAGTATTCGTCTTAATATTCTTTTTCTATGAATAGCACGGTTTTATTAAAGCATCGACGAGGTTTAATGAGGAGAGAATAAAAAATAACTTGAGGAGTGAAAGTTCTTGTGTTTTAAATTCTCTTTCAAACCTCAAACCAATATTAATTTAACATGTTGTTTAAGTCGGTTTATCCAGTTCCACACAGAAGAAATAGCTGTTAGAGAATTCTCAAATATAGAGGGAATATGATAGCAAAGAGCTGCATTGGGGTTTTCTGTGTGTGGAGCCTCCTCAGTCTTGGATGTCGATTAGTTCGTATCAGTATACACGAAGCTCTTTGGTCGGAAAAACCTGGGTTCGATTCCCGTCAGTGATATGAGGAACTTTATCTGGTCTCTTTCGATTAAAGGTGAGTTAGCCGGTCTTATATGGCTGTAGTGATGTTTTTTTTCAGGGGAAATTCGGTTTTTTTGTCCCCCAGAAAATGCAAACAGACAGTCATGAATACGTCCCAGCCATATGCCGGTCCTGAGCCGGAATAAAATTGGGGGGGGGGGGGGGGAAGCAATGGTGAACTACCTTGTAAAAATCTCACCGTGAATACTGGTCGGAAACGAATGAAAGGGAAAATCATCATCATCATCCTGTGTGTGTGTGTGTGTGTGTGTGTGTGTGTGTGTGTGTGTGTGTGTGTGTGTGTGTGTGTGTGTGTGTGTGTGTGTGTGTGTGTGTGTGTGTGTGTGTGTGTGTGTGTGTGCGTGCGTGCCCGGCGCGAAAGGGAAAAAATGAAAGAATGAGGAACAAAAAAGAGAGAGAAAATTGAAAGAAATAAGAGAGAGAGAGAGAGAGAGAGAGAGAGTGTGTAAATGAAGTAAGAAAAAAAACAAACAAGAATGAGTGTAATAATAAGAGAGAAACTTGAAGAGGACAAGAAGGTATGAAAGAGAAAAAAAGGGAAGAAAAATAATAGTAGAAAGGAGAGAGCGAGAGAGAGAGAGAGAGATAAAAGAGACAAGGAAAATAAGAGAATATGTCGTTTTTATGTGTTTATACCTTCTATTGCGCTCCATAAATTTTGTTTTTATTTTATTTCTGTTTCCATGGTGATCTTCGAAGCACATTAAAAGTTAATACGAAATACACTCCAATAAAAGCGATGCTTTCTCTGACCTCTACAAAAACAGATTTCATAGATTGATTCCACGGAGAAAATTATTTTCAGATGTAACCTTCGCTAACAGACACGGGAAAAGTAACCTGGCAACGCAGAGACATTTTTTTTTTCTTTTTCAAGACGTGTGAACGGCATGCACTGCGGGAGCCCCAGATGTTCTCGTGTATTCTAAGATCCGTACTAAACCACGCACATCCTCAAGTGCTCGCTAGCACGCGCCTTGGCTCCGCGCTAAGAATAAGACTACGGAACAAATCCCGGGTTGCTGTTAGCTTCGGATGTTTCCTCTGGAGGCTTCCTGCCGGCCACCTGCCCTTCATCGATATCTCTATTGGCAAAACAATGCACGTGCGTGGGACCAACACAAAGCAAACATCGTGTCCTTTCGGAGGAATTCAACAAAAGGCTGCTTTTCACTGCATCAAGACGAGTAGCTTATAGCAGTTGTACGGAACTGTCTTATATATATATTTCGGGCATTTCTTTGCTCCAATAGATAACTTCGTCCAACACCCTTCCATCTTATAACACTGTGATTTCATTATTTGTACCAAATGGGGAATTGTCAATAGTTATATAAAATGTAATAACTGAAAAGAATGAAGTACGCATGCTCAGAACACGTCACCAATGCTGGTGACTGAATTTTGTCGGTTTCAGGTTAAATGAAAATAAAGGTTTGTTATGTAGTTTTCATGAAAGATGCCGATTGTTTATAGAGATATGAAATGTCTTAATAGAAAAGAACGAAATATGCATGCTCATAACACGTGACTAACATCCATCATCATACATAAGTATCCATTCATTTATTGAAAGATTTCTCAAATATTGACACTGCAAAAACGTTTGCAATGTCAATATTTGAGAAATTCCATTACATCTTGGTACCACTTTTCAGATTTTTTAAAATATTAATCCATCCCATGAAAGGTTAGCTTAGGCTAACGGTGTTAGATTATCCTACAGTCCTACCCCTAGAGTCCAAACATGGAATATTTTCAGACAAAGTGATGGTGATCGGAGTGGTCTCGCACGCCACAAAAATAGCCTGCCATCTAAAACCTTCCAGAAGTATCCATGCTTCAACTGGATGCGAACCTAGCCTCTTGGTTAGAAAGTGGGGATGCCATCTACTCGGCCAACCAGGTCAATGGAACTCAAATGAATAATCCATCTGACGGACAAGCCTATTCTCACATTCACTCTGAATATAAAACAAAGAAAGAACTTTTGCTTAAGAAAGAGGAACTCGGACTCCTTTCTGCACTGGAATTTCTAATCTTGAAGTATACTGGTGTCCAAAAACTAAGGACGAACACTTTCCTGAAGATTACAACAGCAAATTCATACCAATCAGCTTATCGCATTTTGTATAACTGACGATTCCGAATAGAAAGTGGGTACATACACATTTTAATTTTCGAATCGCGTGCAAAAGGATCACAGGGTAACACTTAAGAAGAGAATAGGCAAAAGGCTGCGCTAAGCGAATTGTCTATGAAGGAAGCTCTTTACATTAAGGATTAAAGTTGCAACCGTGGATGTCTTGTAATGTCTCAAAGACATCATCTAGATGATTGCACGCAGGATAGGATTATTGGAAAGCTTGAAGAAGGCCGAACATGTCCTGTCTTTAATTCTTCTTTCTGATACTAGGCTCCATTCCAATAGTGCCTTTCTTGTCTCCACTATCATCATCATCAGAGCAACACTCCTGCTATGCTCTTCATCCTCCGTGTTTCCAGAATATACGACATATTTGTTTGATGTTAGTCTGATCTCACCAGTTACTTTCCATTTGGTTTCGCTTAATCCTAGGATTTGTATTTTGTATCTTTCCATCCCCTTTGCTATTTGATGTGCTTTCCCAGATTCATACATTGTCAATCCAATTTTCGTTGCAGATTTGAGTGTGAAGATATCTTTTCCAAGAGCCTTCCGTCATATTCTGGCTTCTGTAAGAGAACTTTCACCATCTTTATCACCATCATTTCCTCTCGGGATTCTTCTAATGTTTCAATAATTGAAGTTCTGTAGCGGACAAAATTTGATGAATTGTGGTTACTAGCCACAAGTAAAAGCCCTCCTCCTTTCTCATCCGGGCTTGGGACCGGCAATGGCGGAGTTAACTTTATTTAAAGATCCATTCAAATACAATAATTCAAATACATTAAAATACAACAATTCAAATATAAGAATTCTACATATATACAAGATATTATTTATTTTAAGGGATTATACAAACAACACATCTTCAAAAAAAACAAAACAATTAAATTATCTTTTTTTTTCTCTTCATTATAATAGCTGAATGGACAGTCAGGCGTCTCTTTCCTTGACGGTTCACCAATTTGCTATCAGCGTGTGTTACAATATTGCCCATCACATGCGTATTCAGTCCAATATTCTGTTTAGTGGGAGAAAAAATATACCGGCTCCGCTGTCTGAGACTGGTTATCTCTCATCCTTTGTAGAAAGCCCTCTGGTGAACGCCCCTCCTATTCCTGATGAGATTTGAACAGAATTCTTCCAACCAAGAGGTGCTTATCAGTTCTTTGCCATGCCACGACGGAAAGTTCTGTTTTATATTTTTAGAATGCATCTTCAATTTCTTTTCTTCAAAACCCCTACCAGGTCTACTCGAACTTCGTCTATAACGTTATCAGGGGAATGAAGGGAATATTTTTTCACCATCTCCTTCATCTTCATCTTAATCTCAAGTCTTCTTTCAGTATTCTTTCTGTGGAAACCTAAAGGGAGAAAAAAGAAATCCCGATTATTCAACTGGATCCCTCGGATGGAGATTACCCATACGGAAAGACACCAGCACAAAACAGTCAGTGCATCGTTTCCTCCCCCTCCTAACGAGCAAATATCTGCCGCACTCGTGTCCCCATCTCACATCCTCAGGATCCAGTTGCTCTGTCTCATTTTTCGCCCACCCACCAGGCTTTTCCTTGCACCCATCCCATCACTATACCCTTGATGAGCTTTCTGTGTGATGGATGCGTCAGGTTTCAACTACGCAACACCCTGCGTAGGAATAATGGTGTGCTTCCTCCAATTCCTCCTTGCATTCATTACTCTCTCCAGCAGCGTGCCGCTCAGTTAAAATCCAACGCATTCATCGCTCATCTCTCATCCTAACATACTTACGTGACACCAAAATTCGTTAAAAATAATAATATCGGTACTGATAAATTCTCTTTATTCGATTGAAACCTACATCATTATAATCTTCTCATCATGTAGGTGGATACCAACTCTGATCTAGTCTTAAGAGCGATGGCTATATTTCCCACTGTTAGAATCTACTCATTCTGATAAGCTGACTTCTTGTATTGTGACTTCCTCCTCATCTGGAACAACGATTGAAGCAACAATCAGAAAGTGATCAACAGTGAAAAACGAAGTCATAAAACACAGGAATTTACTGTCTACTGTTGCAACAATCTAGAGATAGGTTTAATAAATTTACTTTCAACAATGTACGAATATGTTTGTTTATTAGAAGTATTCCAGAACCAGGCTACGCCAACTTTTTTCTATTTGGGAACGAGCTTTTTATTTCTGCTTTTCTGTTCTATTTATAAATTAATTGTTTCCATAGGCGGAAAATATCATCATAGAATTTGTTGTTGTTTTTTTCTTGCTAACAATGAAGACAACACTTGACTTTAATTTTCTGGATTTATGTAATTCATATAACAAATTCGAAATTTGTATTGCAATATAAAATAACATTAACTACTCAAAAATTAAATAATAATATTTTTCTTAATTTTCCTGTAAAAGATGTACTCGTATGTCAAGTAATTTGTTTTTCTCTGTCGATTTTTCTACCCGTTACTGAGAGTGTCGTGTTAGGACTCATAGGTGAGGTTCATAGAAAGGAGGGTTTTCAAGATTAGAACATGCGAGAAACTATTCTTTTACAAATTTATTTTCGTTATTTAATTTACTTATTCGTGTATGCTTTAATCTTACTTTTGAAACTTTAAGAATGAATTAACGATGGTGCATATATTGCTAACCTATATTTTAGGATAAGAATAGTTTAATACCTAGTTCAAGTTTTTGAGCTGATGAGTTAAAAAACTATTTCTTGGGAGGAATAGTTACTATTAGGAACTATTACTTGCCTTTATAAGAAATCAACTAACTCGTGAACAGGCCGAAGAATGATCTAGAAAAAACGTTCTTGTCGTCAGAAACAGGAATTGAACCTATAATTGTCTTTTTTTTGGGGGGGGAAGTCTCCGGCTATGACAGCAAACGCCATTCTCACAGGATGTACAGTACTTTCCTTTTCAGTTATTTTGTTTTATTCATTTAATTATTATCTTGTAAAATTACTGGGGCTGCCCATTCACTTTTATATTAACTCGGTGAACTTTTATGGTAAGATTATGTTTTTCCTAGGGGAACGCCCATTAATTTTTTTTACTAATATATGTGCCACTCAGATTGTTAATTCTATTCAATTTGTCTTTACGTTTGATATTTCATCAAAATAATCACTAAATTTAAAAACATAATTTATCTAAAATTCGTTTATTGCTTAACAACAACGAACTAGAATCAGCAGTGGATTTTTTTGGTCTCTTTATTACTGAAATTATTGCTTTTACATATACGTAAAATTTTCACTGTTTGTCCCTCGATTACTTTTAACGTCAACAGCATTGAGGCTCTCGATTGAACCAGCTTTATCGCTAACACAGCAGATAGAAAGAACAGCATCAAATCGATTTAGAATGTGGCGATTTTTTCCCAACAAACCTTAACTCTGAAACCTGATATTCAGATTTCAGGATTAAGGTTTGTTGCGGGAAAAAAAAAGACGAACTCAGGTGAGATATTGAGAGTCAGAGAAAGTAGATCATCAAGGAAGAAATGGAAAAATGTGTTTGAAAGTTCAGCTATGGTACGCAAACGTGATAAAGATATGAAGTCTTCAAACATGGACCTAAAAAAAAAGAATGTGGCGAAGGGGTAGAAGAATATGCTTCGGGTTCTTACCTTTTAAGTATGTCTGGGGAGAGAAAAGAGAAAATTCTAGAACAAGACTAAATAGATTGCATATCTAATTATAAGAATAAGCTAGGTGATAATTTATTATATCTATACACAAATGCCAGAAGCATCAGAAACAAAGGGGTTGAGTTCATTGCTTTATTGAATACGATGTGGCCTAAGACTGTTGGTATTAGTGAAACCTGGCTATCACATTTGGTAAGTGGGATCGAGTGTAATGGGTATACTTTTTTTTTAGGAATGACAGAAGAACTAGGAGAGGAGAAGTGCTACTAATGATATCAGATGACTTAAATCCAGTTAGGGTAGAAACACAAGAAAACAATAGTGGTAACAGTGTCCCATGTAGGGGTGAGTTTGAGTCTATCTGGAGTGAAGTGGAGATTAACAGAATGAAACATATGGTGGGGTGTTGTTACAGACCTGGCGGCTCAGTTGCAGGGGACGAAGAAATGCATCACCAATTTAGCCTTATGGGTACCAAACGAATGATCATTATGGGTGACTTCAATTTTCCAAATCTTGTTTGGATAGAAGAGAAATTTCATGATAAGAAAGAAGAGGCATTTATTGAATTATTGCCATACAACTTTCTCAAGCAGTGTGCGAAAGACGGAACTGGAGGTCAAAGAGTGTTGGATTTGCTCATAGCGCAGAAGGTGTCTCTGTCAAGAATATAGCGATTTTACCACCTATTGGTGACAGCGATCATGCAGTGCTATCTTGGGATGTATCTAATTGTATTGATACAATTATATACAACTGGAAGTCTCTAATTGTGTTGTAACTGTGGTATCATTCCTCAACTGAGACTCAGGAATGATACCACAGGAATGGAAGGAATGTATGATAGTTCCATTGCACAAGGGTGGTATAAAACCTCATGTGTCCAACTACGGACCTATCAGTATCTCTGGTGTGGTAGTGAAATTTTTAGAGAGGGTGGTAAGAACTCGCATACAGAAATGAGTAGACAAACATGCTATACTCCGCAAGGAACAGCATGGGTTTACCAAAGAAAGGTCATGTTTTAGCAATTTGCTCATATTTTATAACAATGTTACGGCAGAGTTGGATAAAGGAAATGCATACACTATGATAATGTTGGATTTTTCTAAGGCATTTGATAAGATACCACACGAAAGGCTGTTGCATAAACTGGAGAATATGGGGATTGGAATATAAACTCTTGACTTGGATCATGGGATGGTTGGCAGACAGATATCAAAAAGTGGGTCTGAATCAGGATTCAGTCCTTGGTCCATTATTGTTTAATATATGCATTAATGAGATCAGGCAGGATCTAACATCAGATGTGCAATTGTTTTCTAATGATGCGAAGATAGGTAAGGCAATCAGGGATGCTACTGATATTGAAGCGAACTTTGACATGTAAGGATAAGAAAGTCATTTTGCCTCTTTATAAGGCTTTGATAAGATCACAGCCGGATTACTGTGCGCAGTTTTGGTTTCCCAGTTTCCAAGGGGATAAAGAAGATGTGGAAAGGGTGCAAAGAAGAGTTACAAAGATTATATCCGAATTATGGGATTTAAGTTATGAAGACAGATTGAGAGTTTGTGGATTATAGACTCTGGTTAACAGGAGAAAAAGGGGCGTATGATAGAGGTCTATAAACGCATTTAAAATGGTGAAATTTTTCGTTATATAGAAGGCGGGGGAGAGAACTCGGGGGGCAGGCATCCATGGAAGTTAAGTTTGTTTACAGTCAAGAAATGGATAAGAGCTAGATTTTTCTCCCACAAAGCAGTGAGTGAGCGGAATAATTTCCCCCTAGGGGTAATGAATGCATCCATCCAGTGTGAATAAATTTAAGGGAAGGTGTGATAGCTGGTTTGGGTGAGAATTTGACTCAGTGGATGTCTCAGATAATAATAATAATAATAATAATAATAATAATAATAATAATAATAATAATAATAATAATTATTATTATTATTATTATTATTATTATTATTATTATTATTATTATTATTATTATTATTATTATTATTATTATTATTATTATTATTGCCTCATAATTCTAGTTACAAAAAAAAATACATGATTTTGAATCCTAATAATCCAGCTAAGCAAATAACAGTTCTCATCACCTCCCTCACATTACACTCAACAACGACAAAAAAATCTTTAACCCTCCTACTGCAATAACAACTTGGACACACTGATGAAATCCTTCTGGATATAAACTACAAATCGTGAAAAATAATACAATCGTTGGCATTTCGTCGTAAGATGGCACTACATATTCTATTTGTGTACTCTATTGGCCCTCAATATGGCCTGCAGGCGATCTGGAAGAAATGAGATGTACAGGAGGGTAACACAGGTTTTCCTCATCAGTATGTAGACAGTGAAGTATGAGAGCGTTGTTGGCCACCGATCTAATAGGTATGCTGCACACTGCAGGCTTTTTCGGAGCGATTTCTCTCTTGGTGGTTTTTGTAATTTTCCACCCTCCAAAAATTCAAAATTTAATCTAAGTACTCAGGGTTAGACAGAGGGAGTTTATAAAATTTGTTTGTAAGCCACTGAAGTCCTCGGGGAAGAAAAATGCTGTTTATTTTGCAGAAACAAAGACAGCAGAAATGAATGTAGAGGAGTAATCAGTGTGGTGGCTTTGTAGCTGAAATGATAATGTTTGTGACTATCGCTGAACAGACTTTGAGAAGACCGCCAGAATTACAGATGCCAGTACTGACGAAAGACAATACATTTATTAACCTGAAGAGGAGTATGTATGGTTTCAGAACGAGTGACGTGATCCAGTAAAAGATAGGTCATTAATGAAGTGTTGTTTTTTGAGACTCCACCTGGTCGTTTCAGAAGTTTGGTGTAACTTGGCAAAAACACGTACATCCGTGGACTAAAACGTTGTTACTCATAGTTTGATCTAAAAGATTCGGAGAACTTCCTTGAGAATTGTTGATCTTATTTAGAGGCCCAGAAAAAAATTATTTATTGAGTACTCACGACCATCCATTTCATGAAATCACAGGGGAGGAATGACTCGGGAAAAATCTCTTTTATCCTTTAACAATTCATCTTATCTACCTGTACCTATGAGGATCGTTTTAAGTGCACTTTGTGTGTTAAATAAAACATTTATTTGACAAAATAGATTTGCAGGCCTTCGGTATAATCTCCATTCCACCTTATACACGTTGCCAAACCTTTGAGTAAATCTTGCGTTCCTACCAGCAAAACTTTATTTTTGATGAGTTTGATACGTCGGGGTCACTTAAGCAGAAGTCTCGTCAATGGTAGTGGAGCGCTTCTCACTTAGGGGTTCTCTCAACGTAGGGAATAGATCGAAATCTGGTCAGTTTGTGTCAGGACTTTATGAGAAGTGAAGAAGCATTTGATATCCATATTTTTCCATATAATCACATATTTCACGTGAAATCATGTAGCCAGTCATGAAATAAAATAACAGTGATATTCTGAGTCACATTTGTTTTTACATTTTAAAGTCTTAATTGCTGAAGTAAAAATACCAGAAAGAGAAAACATTTTTACTAAGAGTCTGTCATACACAAAAATGGCCAAGCATTTGGTTTCACAAGATCGTGTAGAAAAAAAAAAAAATGAAATTTTTACGCCATTTTTATTTCAATGATACTCCTAAAAAGGTGTAAAAATATATAATAAAAATGTGAAAAATAAAATATAAAATATAAAAATGTAAAAAAAAAAAACTTTTTAATATATGTTTTAGCAACTTGTGAAAACGCGATTGTTTAATAGTGTTAAATACTGAAAGAAAATTATGAAAATTAATGCTGATTCATCCATGATGCATTATTGGTTATATATCATCATCATCATCATACGTATCAAGGATTTAGGCTTAGCGTGGCCTGTTCCGGCCTTAGAAGTCATCGTTGAATCGTTTAAGAGGACCTCCTGGTTTTCTTTTTCCTAATGGCTTGTACTTTAAGGCTTGTTTTGGTAATCTTTCTGTTTTCATTCTTTGAACGTGTTACATCCATCTATGTTTATATTTTTTAATTTTTTCTATTACTGGTTCTTGGTTTAATTCTTTCATAATATATTGGTTTCTTTTGTGATCAAATAGGGTATACTTTGCAGTTTTTCTCATAAACTTCATTTCTGCTGTTGTTAATCTTTGTTTGTCTTTTTGTTTTATTGTCCAGATTTCGCTTCCATACATTAAGACTGGTAGGGCTAATGTATTGTATACTTTTAGCCTGGTTTGTTTTTTAACTAGATTTGGTTTAAATATAGAGTTAATTACACCTGTTATTTTTAAATATTTTAAATATTTTTAAAATATCTATATATAGCTTATATATAGCTTTTAAATATACATCCTCATCATATAAATGCTTCGCAGTAGCATTTCAATAAGCGATTAGAGCTCTTGCAGCTTACCCACTATTCTTAAAAATCTCTTTAAGATGTTCTTCTTAACTCTGTTTATTATCAGTAAATACAAATGAAATAAGAAACGATATCAATTAAGAAATTTTGATTCTTATCGACGGGTTGTTAAACAACTCTAATTAGTTGTCATCTAAAGAGGATTAGAAAGACAAAGACATTATTTTCCTTAGCTTTTCATGAAGACTAAAATTACGCTCGCTGGGGAATGGCTGTCGAAAAATTCTTTATATCTTCAATAAAAATTGTGACAAGCTACGACTCCCTAATAAGGATATTTTGGGAAAGTACAAGACCTGTAATTGGCTATTAACTACTATTTATGTGCTCCATACTCATTTAAAAAAATAAAAAAGAACTTGGCTACAGAAAACGTCTTAATTGTTATGTGTGCCTGTGCGATGCGACTTTTTGAACTGTACTTAAAGAGCAAAAAGAATTATCTTAGTTGTGAGACTTTTTTATTTGGCATCATTAAGTAGCAGAGGAAAACTCAAAGTCTTTTAGTGAAAAACAGTGTATTTAAAAATCATAATAAAGTAAATCGTAATAAAGTCTGTAATAATATTCTTTGAAAATTATTTACTTGGGAAAATGATATGTTATTATATATGACTAACTATAAGTTATAAATATTATCTGAAAATGTTCGGAAGAATGAGGACTGTAATTTGCTTACCTATCCTGGAATCCATGATAGTCATTAAAAAATAATAAAAAATAAAAAAAAAACACGTGATAGGTTTCTTTCAACGTACGCACGCGATCGTATATATGTGACATATCATCTAGTTGTGAGGGGGGAAAACTCGTGTTTGGTACATTTTCTCTCGTGGCACGTGATACTTAAACAAGAAATACCATGTGCCACGTGGAATATCTGGATTTTTAGCTGTTATTTGAACTAGAAGTGAGGTAACAAAAACAAAAAAAATCTCGTGCATATATTTATATTTCTATGTGCCTTTCAGTGATTAGAACATATATGATATTTCAGTTAGTAGTTAGGTGACTGCGATTTTAGCAAATGTTTATTTATTTCATATTCAGTCGCTGCTTTTTTTTTTCGGATCGTTTTCGATTTCCATATAAAAGAAGTGTTTATCAGAAAGCACTCTATGCTTTATTTTTTTCATAGAGAACAGGCAACAAATATTTTAATGCCCGTTATCCTTATCCTACGAATACCAAAAGAGGATCGACAGCTAGAAGATGACGTGAGAGTGGTTTTGTCGATAACTGTGCCCCCCCCCCCCCTCCACTCCAGGGATGTTTGTGAAAGGAGATCAATGTGACCACATTTCGTGCTCCATTTCGAAGATGTCAGATGGGTCTCCCAGTCGATCAACTTCGGTTTATCTTTGTGGGTGTCGCTTTATTTACACACTCTTCAAGGCGTGCATCACTTTCTTTAAGTTCGCGACGAGGCAGAGTTCCCGGCATTAGAAAAGGGGAAGAACGCATAACTGGAGTTACGTGCTACGGGCTCTTCAAGTGAGTGTAGTCATTATAATGCATGTAACGTCTTTAGGATATAAATAATGAAAAAGATCTCCCTCTCTCTCTCTCTCTCTCTCTCTGTGCAAGTGGCAACACACACACACACACACATGCGCGCACAACATTTTTTGTACTACTCTCTCTCTCTCTCTCTCTCTCTATCTCTCATTCACCATCTTTCTTTTACTTTCCTCCTCTGTCCTTCGTTAAATACATATTATGTTTCCCCTTTTTGTTACTCTTTCGTTTTATTTTTTTATTTTCTTCACTAATTTATTTCGTACATCATTCTTTCTTTTTTTCATTCTTGTTCTCTTTTATCCTTTCTAAACTCGACTTTTATCTTCTTTGGCTTTTTTTTTTTAAAAATTCGTAGTTACATTCTCCATTTCCAGTGTATTTTCTTTCCCTGTTTTTCATACTCTCTCTCTCTCTCTCTCTCTCTCTCTCTTTCTTTCTTTCTTTCTTTCTATCCTAAAAATCCTTATTTATCTGTTTATTATGGTCTCATCAGAATAATCGGTTCTTTTATGCGTAATTCATTCAATTCATCCTGCATTTAGTCCCATTCATTCACTTGTCCCTCATTGTTACGTATTTAATCCTATTTATTTACGTACGAGGAAACTTGTTCTAAATTGTTAGGCAATGGAGTTTTCAGGTACTTCCTACTCCTTGAGAATTAAAGGGCCTCGTTTGATAAGCAAACGAGGCCCTTTAAGATTTGGTACAATTTTCTTGAAAATGTACCAAATTTCAAGAAAATTCATCAAAAACATTTCACAGAAAGTTAATTGTTAGAAAAAAAAAATCACCGATCTTTTTCTATGAATTCCTTTTTATAATTCATACAAATGATTTAGTTATTTTCCAAAGTTAATTATTCTTTTCATATCTCCCTAACATTACTTAAGACACGGAAAACATGAATAGTCACAAACCTGAAGACTTTTAGTTACTAGGCGATCTAAGTTTCGATAATGGACTGCTGATTTCCATTGATGTTTGATAGGAAAGACAGTGTCTACATAGAAGATTTTTTCCCTTGAAACGTTTTGTAATCAAAATATATCAGATCCATGCTATAATTATAACTTCGTTCAAATATTCTTATGAATGATTCCAAACTTCACGGGCTTCCTACCGCGACAGCTAGCATGAGCAGGTGCATGGTCATGGTGATGTTATCGATGGATGTCCACTTCGAAGGCCACTTTAAGCATACTATGCTGAAAGCTTTCAAACTGTTTGGATATGCAGTGGACAAAAAGAATAAACGTCACCATGACCACAACCATGAGCAGGTGCATGGTCATGGTGACGTTTTCATTCGATGGATGTCCACTTCGAGGAACACTTCAAGCATACTATGCTGATCCCTTTCCAAACAAAAGTACAGAAATATAAATGCTTATTGATTGTTTGGATTTATAGGGTAGACAAAAAGAATATTTCACAGAAAACTATAGAAAAGTTGCTTGGGCTATATTACTAGGCTTATTTATGCTAACACCAAGCATAATTTTCGTTCATCTTTGAAGAGGTACGTTTGATCTGTAAACAGATCCACTCACTTGTTCTGCTTCCGACGTCCTCTAAAACGTGAGCCGTGTCACATTGTTCTTTGCTGTGTCTGTCGCCTGTCCACATTGTCGAAGTACGTAGCGATGTTTCATGAGATAAACTCACCCCTAATCCTGTTATCGACTGTTATGTGTCGAACTTGTAATCCGAAGACAGGAGGTGCGGGAAATCTCTTGAAAGCTTTCTTGATGGCAGTGCAAACGTTCCCTTCGTGACAAGGATTTGTGCGCTTCCATAGGTGGATATCAATGCCTTTCTCTGTTAATAACTGGGATGGAAATGAGGTTGAAAAATATCTGGCCAGAAACAGCAGAAAATCTCTACTGATAAGAGGCACAAGCGTTTGTTTTACTAAAAGTTGGCGTGACTACCACTGCCATCTACTGATAACGAACAAGCAACAATACGTTATATTAATTAATTTGTTTATGCTTTTGTTGTTGAAAATGAATTTTTTTTTAAAACAGAATATATAATGTAGGAGGTTTTGAAAATTAGAAAAAACAGCAAACCGTAGTGTTAAAGGGACGTACAAAAACTTATTATAAATTTTTAAGCTGACGTAATAACTACCATACCGGTAGAACCCTTCAGCAGAGGGATAACATCCTTGAGTTTAGGTGGATTCAACAACAACAACAACAACAACAACAAAATCCATGTCTCAAAGAGCTCACTGAAAACTGGTTGCAGAGAATGGTTACGGCACTGATTCAAAGTACATGAATAATTGAAAGTTATTTTCTCCATTGAAATAATTGCAAACGAAAAATATATAAAAAGAAAGCTGACTTAATTCAAGAATTTTGATTAAGAACATGATTTGAATGTGAATAATGTAAACAAGGCTTCTCTACTCACTTGGATCCCAAAAGAGTTCTGCATCATTGAAAATTACTAAACATATGAATATATAAATAACAGATTGTAAAGGAATGTGTATGGGGGAGAGAGAGAGAGAGAGAGAGAGAGAACAGAATGCACAGCGAGACGCCCGTATATACACACACACACACACACACAGACGAGGAAGATGGATAGAAGCCGCTAATTTCTGCATCTTTCTCGCGTCAACGTCCGTTACACGAGCGGGAAGAAGGCACACAAACAAATCTGGGGTTAGACACGCCAGACGACAAGGCACGCTATTAAAGCCGTCCAGAAGAATTAAAGAGCCATTTGCCGTAACCGCTTTTGTGATAAAATTGTGTGTGCTTTAATAAGGGGGACCATTAATGCACGCACACGGTAAACACACTTTTACATCTGCTTATCTCCCGCTGCGGTACTCCGGCAGACACCTCGACAGTCGTCGATCGATTCAACTAATGTGGAATTCATATGGAAGCAGAAAGAAAAAAAAGAGGAAGGAAACAGGAGAGTATGACGGGAATGAAGCCACAGGTAGAATAGTCTGTGGACAGCGGACGAAGAAATAAATGAGGTTTAATAATCTCAAAGAACATTTAGGATTTCTGAAAAAACAAAGTAAACCATTAGCTATTAACCATTCACGTTTGCCGTCAGTTTTGTAGTACTGACCAGAATGTAGGCAGCCGTTTAGAAAAGAGTGATTTCACTTTTATAACGCGAAAGGTCGAACTCGGAAATTTTCTCTCTTGTATTTTACGAGTTCATTTTCCAACCAGAAAGCGAATCTTATTTCTATCGACTTTTAATGAGGGTTCTTGGACCAGTTAAGAAGTCCGATTTGCACAGACTTAATTAGCAGTTCCTTATGTTTTCCATCATTGAATTTTTGGATGAGAAGTTGGTCAAGTCAATATTTTAACAAAGATAGAATAGATGGAACTACAGTCAACATATAGGGGTGACAAATATCTGCCTACATGTTTTAATATTACTTTGCGCCAGAATTTCACCAATAAAAGTTTCACAAACTTGGTAAGAGAAAATAGCTCGTTCTATAATACTGATGTAAACACTTCGAGCAGAACTCAGCGTTCCTCATCTTTCAAGATAACGGGTGAAGAAAGCCACCGCGGACGAGTTCAAACAAAACTCTCTAAACTCAACTGGAAACTTCAATTAGATTGAAATTAGGACTCAGAACAGTCTATAAAGAATATATAATCAGAAGTCTATAAAGTGGCAGGACTTCGTTTTTAATTCAATCTTCAAACATCCAGATGTACGAAAGAATACATTTGTCCTGTTGAAATGAATCCTTCACCATGAAAGCGGATTATTAGTTCGTTTTACGTTATCTAAAGGGTTAGAGTGAGAGTCTCCATAGCTCAGTCGGTCTATACCGATTGAGCTATGGAGGCTCTTTGGTCGGAAAGACCTGGGTTCGATTCCCGTCAGTGACGTGAATCGAACCTTTATCTGGACTAAAGGTGAGTTAGCCGATCTTATACGGAGATAGAGGGGTTTTCACCCGGAAACTCGGGTTTTTCGTCCCTCAGAACAGACAAACCGGCCAGTAGAACAAACGCAATTTATAGAGAAGAATACTTAGAAGCATAGGGATAACTGCCTTATCCTTGTGTTACGGTTAAAAAATCCAGGGCTACTTGAAAAGCCAGGGTGCTTAAGTGCCTGTTAAAGCCACTGATAGTTGGATGGAAGGGGTTAGAGTAAGATATTTCCAGTCTATCGGTTCACAATTGGGACATTACAGTCCTGTCCGAAAATCTATCTGCGTATTATCAGATCTAGAGTCACCCATTCATGACAATAGTGAAAAACAAGATCCATTCCTCCACAATGTCCTCTCTTCCAAAACAGGCCAACAGCAGAAGATATTATTCGGCCTCAATCTTCTGCTCACTACTATAGATCTCCATTGATGATCATTAAGGTACGCTATCGTACACGTTTATTTAACCTGTGACCTTAGTCTTAGGAGTGACATTCAATCCAATCAGAAATGCTTTGATATCTTGTTCAATGTGACATCCAACTACCTGATGACCCTATCATTACCGAAATATAGCTTTCCATATCACTTAAGCATCGAGGTATTCCAATACTTTTTGCAAGTAGTGTATATTGACTCACACATACGATTATTTAAAGAGCTCTTTTTAGAAGGAATGTGTATACCGAAAATTGATTTATTCATTCATTCCTTCTTTCTGTACTGTAACGAATAACTTGATTTTGTTTCTACATAAAAATCCATTGATAACTTATTCTAGTGCGATGCAAATATTTCGAACTCTCCTAAAACAGCATCTGCTACTCTTCAACTCCCAAATCACTATTAACTAATGCATGCATCTTAATAACGCACCGAACGGATGGGGTGATTTTAGAAATCCTTCCCTTTTCTCTCCCCCCCCTCACTCGCGTTCACTTAACTAATGTCCGCATCTTAATAACATGCAAACCTAAGATGCGATTCCTGATGGCTCTCTTCCGCATAACAACGTCGTCATTTCGGTGGAGCAGCGAAGAATACACAATAAGTTCTTATAATTACAACAAAGGCTGCAGCTAACCGTGAATGGAATCTTAAACACGTCATCCATCGGTAGATGTCTTCAAGCATGACGAAACATGAAAAATGGAATTTTTGCGACTTCGATTTTTATCAACGGTTTGACAATACGTGTCTAGTTTTGAGCAGGGGGGGGAGTCCTTTGTAAACACACATACGCACATAAAGGTCGTCAACCCAGTTAGAATGGCAAGTGCGGTCAGTTATTAGGAAAACAACCAACTCCGCCCATTAGAATGACTTCTCTTCGCTCATTACCCTCTCTCTCTCTCTTTCTCTCTCTCGGCTACCAAAGAGCTCCATTATCCAGCGAGGCAGAATAACAGCAAAGATAGAACGGGTTACGTTCATACATTCTTTCTTTCTTGTCCTCTTTTGTATGACTGTCACGCATGTTCTAACTATCACGCTCATTCATTGATAGATAGAAAGATGAAAAGATGAACAAGGATAGAGAGAATGTTGAAGTAAGCAGACAGCGACTCTAATGCAAGTCGATGTGTTGGTAGTTGGTAATGGGGGGGGGGGAATGCTTTACTACCCGCCCTCTTGTACGTGCAACAAATTTAATTCATACAAGAAGGGTCTCCTCTCCCTCCCACTTTCCAATGGTTGTCCGCTCCTCATCATCGAACATAATGATTATTGTATTTATTTTTTAACGTGCCTAATTATCTCTCTACTTTCACTTACCTCAGAGGATAATCACTGGCTCGGCTCCTTATTCGCAAACTTCGTTGTTGTTATTTGTAAGAGCAATGTATATTTATTTATGTGGCGTATACATATACGAAAATTTCTTTGCTGGACCAATAGATGGCGTTTTAAATGAGTAACCATTTTTCAATGCGTACTCTCCTATCGCATCACAAAATGAGAAAAAAGAATAAAAGAATAAAATAAATACAATACAATGAGTTTTTTAATTTCTAAATTTTAAATTTTTAAAAGTACTTGTAGAGAGTTTTAACTTTTAAAATTCATTTTTTTTTAAATTTTACAGTTTTTTTAGTTTGGCAGCTTTTGTCGTTAAAAGTAAAAAAAAATCCTTACTTTATACCGAATTATTTGACAATAAAGCCAAAGTAACTCAGACCATAAAGCAAGTCAAATGAATTATGCTTGTAAACTGCGTGTTCACTGGCTAGTTTGTATATTTTGCGAGATGGAAAATCGGATATATATATATATATATATATATATATATATATATATAATATATATATCTTAAATACGTTTAGAGTATGACGACGATCAGAAAACTATAATAATTTGCACATTTTTTTAGAGTATTTAATAAATACACTTTTGTTTATGGTACTCTTCTGCTTGGCGTACTATAACAAGTTAAGTTAAAACAACAGGATTAAATAAACAAATACTTTCTTCTTAATTACAAAAATCACTGCTGTATCTTTGAGAATCCTGTACATTTACTACATAAAAGTGATTTCTACTTTATTAACTTGCTTGCTGGCGAATTTGTTTTAGCAACACAAACCAAATATCCTCTAGTTTGCTAGAAGAGGAATCTAGACTTCATTACACACACACACACACACACACACACACACACACACACACACACACACACACACACACACACACACACACACACACACACACACACACACACACACACACAGAGAGAGAGAGAGAGAGAAAGTAAACAAAAATGATAATAAAGAGCATTAATTTAGTTTTATTTATTCGCTTTGATAACAAGCGATAGAAGAGTAAATAGCCACGAGTTTGTTACTTCTAAAATGTGTTCTTTTCTTTTTTTTAGGATCTGACATTTAGTTTTTCCTTTTTCGGAAACCTTTGATCTTCTGTTTTTTTTTATATTTCTTTTGAGAAGTAAAACTATTTCGCGTAACTAAAGAAATTTGATTCAGTATATGATTACTTAGTGTAAACAACAATAAATTAAGAAATATATATTTTCAGTTAAATTATGAAATAATTTACTTTGACATCAGATCGGGTATTGACTAGCTTTTGTAAACAGCATTGGAATGATGGAATTGTAGTCTAGTTCGAAGTTTATTTTCGAAACCTAAGAAAAATTCCATGTTATTACGTGGAATATACAAAATACGAAACGAAAAATAACATCTTTCACAACTACAAGACTTCTTAATTATTGTGTTATGTTAATTTTTGTGGCAGCCATCAGAATAACAACAATAATGGTGTATAGCATTAGTATTATATGCATATTTTTTTTCTCTCAAATATTTACATATGTACAATGATCATCTATTCAGTATATTATTTTACAAGGTTCAGCACTTTGTGCTACATATAATGAGATTTAAATAGCAATGATGATAACATAGTTTTTTTTTTCTTTTAAATAACAATCACAGTAATAATTTTAAATTATATTGTTCAGAGTTACATAAGTTGTATAATATTACATGTCGTAGTTTACTTTTTTTTTCAAGTTCGAAAAGGTGTTTATACAACAGTATTGACATATATGCAATCAAAATATTATATTTCCTAATTCTCACAAACATACAGTGTAAACTCATGATTTAAATTTTTTTTCATTGTATTGCATACATTTGTTACAGTTATTACATATATTAGATACATTTGATTACATATGATACATTACTTACATTTGTTTGCATATAATACATACATTACTTACTTTGGTTTACACGTGATACGTACATTACTTACTTTGGTTTACACGTGATACGTACATTACGTGCATTTGGTTACACATGATACATCTTGGATGAGAACTAATTTCTCTGCTTTCATCCTCGAAGCTTATATGTAAGCTTATCAGAGGATGACACCAGTTGGTTATTATTTAGTGTTTTTTTTTGCTATGTTGGGAAGCTACGAAATCTATGATTGAGAAATTCGCGCGCGCACGCACGCACGCACGCACGCACGCACGCACGCACGCACGCACGCACACACACACACACACGCACGCACGCACGCACGCACGCACACACGCACGCACGCACGCACACACACACACACACACACACACACACACACACACACACACACACACACACACACACACACACACACACACACACACACACACACACACACACACACACACAATTACTTGGAATGTATTGATGCGTTGCTGAACTGGAAGCCTGAACGAATATATTGTGTTTCATTAAGTTTGTATGGTATTTTGGGTGCGTGTTTCTTTTTCATAATAGGTCCTTAGAGTTCTTTTCAGGCTATTGTACTTTGTAAGGTTTCTGTATTCAAAACGTAATTTGTTTATCATATCTGGAATGTAGAAGTTTCGCGTGGCCTTTCCGTAGTGATTATTGTATTTATATGTGATATAATTAGTAGTCTAAGGTCTTGTTATACGGTATGTATTTCTGACTGTCCTGTAGTTGGCATCGAAATAATGTTTTAACAAAGCTGCATACTGACATAAATGTTTTGCTGTCAGTGTTTTGTGTTCTGACATTGCAGTGTATATAAAGTCGTTATTGTCTCTTTGTTCCCAAAAGATCAGTTTTGTCATTTTGTACTGTAGCGATATTAATCTATTTAATTTGTAGGGTGCACAGAAACCATACGTTGTTATAGCGTATCTTAGTATATTTTGGCATAGTGCTTTGTATATTAGTGTTTATAGGCGTGTGGGAACTATGTCGTTTAACCTGTAGAGTTTGCCAGTTATTGTACGGTGTTTGTTGTGTAGATGGTTTATGTGGTTTTTCCAGTTCATATCTGCATCGAAGTAAATTCCAAGGTACCGTATTATTTTAATCTGAGTGACTGTAAAGGTTTCGCTGTTCTGTGTGTTTTTTTATGTTGTAGAGTGGATGTTGGATGGTTATATATTTGTTATCAACTGGTCGAGTCAGTGGATTTCTGAATATCATTAATTTTGTCTTATCTGAGTTTAGGTGTATGGAGTTTTTCGTGAGCCAGTCTGTGATCAGGTTTATGTCATGTTGCATATTTGTTTGGGCTATGTTTGTGTTATTATAGATGGATATTATCGCTGTATCGTCTGGGTATTGGAATATCTTACCATTGAGAGTTAGCTGATTAATATCGTGCGTGTAAATGTTGAATAGAGTTGGGAAGAGTACAGCTCCTTGTGGCACTCCACAGGTTACTGGTAGCTCTCTACTTCGGTTTGACCAGATGCGTGTGATATGCTTTCTATTTTGGAGATAGTTTGTAAACCACCTTTGCAGAGGCCCGTCTATTCCAACATGCCTCAGCTTTTCTAACAATGATGTGTGAGTGTATCAAATGCTTTAGTTAGATCAATAAATACTACCATGGCAATTTTGTTTTTGTCAAAGGCGGTATTAATTACGTTTGTATAGCTTCCAAGAGAGATATTGTTCCCTTTTTTTCTGAAAACCATATTGTGTTTTGGGGATAATATGAAAGGTCTCTGTATATGCTGTGAGTTTCTTCAGTACGATCCGCTCCATAATTTGATTCATAATTGGTAATGTTGCTATGGGTCTGTAATTGCTGATTAAATTTCTTTTTCCATGTTGGTATGTGGGTGTAATTATGGTGGTCTTTAGCATACTTGGTATTTGTCCTGTTTTAAATATTTTGTTTATTAATTTTAGTAGGATAGGACCTAAGTTAGTTGCATGTCGCTTGATATCCTTAGGTCTTATACCATCAATTCCTGGGCCTTTGTTTGGATATTGTCTTAGTGTGCAGGTTTACAGCCGTGAAGTAATGATCTGCTACTTTGAATTTTATGACTGATGCAGTGTAACTGTTTGGTGGTGCTCGGACGTTTATATGATCTAGGCAGGAAGATAATAATAATATATTATTAATATAATAATAATAATAATAATAATAATAATAATAATAATAATAATAATAATAATAATAATAATAATAATAATATGTATATTTAAATCCATTATTTAAATTTATGTAAATATAAATTATATTTAAATTTAATGTATTATAAGCAAAATAGTAGCAGCATATTTAACGTTCATTTTATTCGCATCTTTCGAAGCCAATGTTTGACTTATATGATTTTTAGATGGCATTAACGTATATAATTAAAAGTAATTAATTAATTAACTAATCTAATTAATTAATTAATTTAATTAATTAATTAATTAAATTAATTAAAATAATTAATTACGTATATAATTAAAACGTTACAAAAAAACTATTTTTTTTGTAACGTTTAATCCATAATTGTTTAGTTTTATTAGTAGAATGAAATCTCTTATTTTATTTTATCTGTTATTTGTTTTATCTTAGACACTTTAATAATATGAGGCATTGTCATTGTCAGATGTTGAATTCAGAAACCAGAAAAAACTCTCTTTAATGCTGCATGTGAACTGACGTTCATTAATATTATATGGAAGTTTGTTCAATAGCTATAAGGCACAGAACTGCCAAATTACTTCACCGTATGAATTATTATATTTATACTTTATTTATTAGTAATATAATTATAAAAATATTTAATATAAATTATTAACAATAATTATGATTAATTTTTAGTAGTTTTTAAATTTTCTACATAAATCCTTTAGCTTGTTTATACACACTTTAAATTCATATCAATATTTATTATATTTTAAAATTCTTTATTTGCGCTTATTTGAGACTATTTTGCTGGTATTATTGTGGTTTGCTGTACAGAAAATTATTTTCAGTGAATAATTTATTACAAATTAAAAAATTTGCCGTAAACAAATTAGCATTGATTTCCTCATGCAAAAAAGTAATAATAATACTAACAATACTTACACTGCGACTTATCACTGTTGATTGCTCGACCAAAGCAAGTACGAGTATGACGGCTATCGAGCTGCTGCACAAACTGTAGTTCTAATATCTCTGTATTCTTTAGAGAGAGAGGGAGAGATCAAGCGATTGCTATTTTATTATTTAATATCTTTTTTTATTCGACAACTTTGACTAATGAAACTTAGGAGAGAAAGGAGTTGCAGTAGTAGTCTTCCAAAAGAGTGATATACTGCTCCCAAATTAATCTCAGGCTTACGTTTTTTTTTCTTTATTCCGAGAGGCCTATTAATTATATTTTTTCTCTGCTCAACACATTCCTCAGTTTCACTTTTTTTAGCAAAAAGAAATAAACAAAAATACCAAAAACTAACTTTTTCATTTAGCATATTAAGACTGTTCAATCTTGAAAAAAAAAAACAAAAAAAATCAATTTTTATTCTACGACTCAGAACAGAAATGATCTAATAGAATTTGATAATTTGATTTGCTTAACGATTACGCAAACTATTTAATTATTAAACAGATGTGTCTATATGTAACGGAGTAACAATGAAGATATTCTGCATTATATTAAATGACATGTAAGGTAAAACTAATTATAAATTAAGTGGATTAGAAGAGAGAAAAAAATCAAACTGTCCTCATCAATAATTCCATATTCGATGGTAGTGCCATGGCAATTAGCGGCAGAAAATATAATTATTGGTTATACGTCATTTTTAAATGTTTATTTCTCACCAAGAATTTCGATTTTGAAATGGAATGGTAGCTCCATGGAAACGTAGCGTTTTTTTTTTTTTTTTTTTTTTTTGCGTAACTTAAAATTTTAGATGATGTTGATTTCAACTTTATTTATTTAATCGAATTATTAATTCATTTAAATTGTATCGTATAATTGCTGGAATTTTAATTATCTTTATTATTAGACAATTAACAATTACAATTATTAAATAATTCTTCCTATATTTTCTTCTTTTGAATAATTACAAACCATGTGTTCATGTACAATAAAATAAATGGACCACAAGTTTAATCTCTTTACGCATTCTGCCAAACAGAAGCTCCTTAAAAATAAAAACTCGACCTAAATACAGATTATTGATTCTATCGATCGGAGAAAAAAAAATTTGATAAAGTTCCGAAAACGTCATTTGATTTTTTACTTTTTTTTATAACGGATTTCGCTAATCAGAAAAAAAATACAAATATATTGAACGATCAAGAGAATTGTATTAATCTTGATGCTGTAATAGTCCCGCGAGGAAATTCAGTTTTCTTTTCTTCCATAAGAACGAAGAAAGTTTCTACTTGGATTACCAAAACGTTGCCTAATGGAGCAAAAAGAAATATTCGTTATAAGAATATCTCAAAGAGTGTATGAAAGTTCTGTTTAAGGATAAAAACATAAGAGCAATGTCTGGAATACCGAAGTTATTAAAAGAAAAAAAATACGAATACTCCAGGGACTAAAAATGCATTTCTTTTTACCAGATTTCAGATTAAGGTTTTAAGTTAATATTTTTGCTTTGGAGCATTCTAATTAATCCGATTTTATTTTTGAGTGTCAGCAAAGTCGACGAACATAAGATTTTTAGGATGTTAGGCATTTTTAAACTAGTCTTCTTTAGATGTTTTATTTCATTCCATTTCGGTTGTACGATTTTATTTTACCTGAAATCATGTTAATATGCGAACAAAGGTTCGCACGATTAGTCTAGTGGCTTTGCGCTTCGCAACCATGTGTCTGGGGAAAAAGCGTCCTAGGTTCGATTCCCGTCGGTGATTTGAGGAGATGAAGGATCTTCCTCAGCCATAGCCAAGTTAGCTGGTCTGGACAGCAGGGTTTTTCCCTTAGTTTATCGCGGGGTTTTTCATCCCGCAAAGCAGGCAAACCGGCCTTAAGAACTTAACGCTACAGGACATAGGATATACACGGGGGCGTAGGGCTGACCATCTTATCCTGTGAACGGTTTGAGATCCGATGATTAATAAAACCCTCGGCAAGGTCAAAGAGGGAAAGTAAGATGAGATGAGTATTCTAATTAATCCGATTTTATTTTTGAGTGTCAGCAAAGTCGACGAACTTAAGATTTTTTAGTTAAATGTGAGCGAGACTTTCGTTAAAAATATATCCAAGTTCATTGGTTTCACAGTTAAAATGATAACAACTCTCAATAGTTGTTTTTACTTACGTCTTATTTGTTTGTCTTTGTTTAATTAGCAGCAGTCTTCGGCAGACAATTCTCGTTACTGTTTATTTAAATACGAAATGAAATAGATTTTAATTTGCTGTTGCAGCAGAAAGATTTTTTTTGTCTATCTTCACTGTGCGATTATAATACATGCAGAGTTCAATGTAATGGAAAATCAGGGCGATTGAGTGAACTACATGATATAATACAATTAACTGCATTCAGTTGAATCGATGGCATTAAATGTATTCAGTCGTCTTAATTCACTGCATTGTTGAATCCATCTGTTCATCTTGACAATCACTTCGTAGATGAGGTAAAAATATGTGAATTTCTAGTTATTTAAAGAGGAGAAAAATAGAGAAAACGATGAACGAAGATTGTATGGGAAGAAAGAACAGAAAGACAGATAGAGTGTGTGTGTGTGTGTGTGTGTGTGTGTGTGTGTGTGTGTGTGTGTGTGTGTGTGTGTGTGTGTGTGTGTGTGTGTGCGTGCGCGCGCGCGCGCGAATAAAAAGATAAACAAATGAGCGAAAAAGCAAGAGGAAGGAAAATTATAGGAGAGCTAATACTCAGAGAGAGAGAGAGAAAGAGAGAGAGAGAAAGAGAGAGAGAGAGAGAGAGAGAGAAATGGAAAGAGTAAGAAAGCAAAAGAAACAAACAAACAAAACTGAGAATATTGATAAAAATGAAAAGACGGGGGGGGGAGAAAAGAACCGAATACGAAAATAACGAAAAGAAAAAAAAAGAGACAGAGCGAGTGAGAAAATAGAGAGAAGAAAGGAGTATAAAAACTCTTAATTGATATGTAGATTGGCATGAAGTCGCTGTCTGTTGCACGAAATAAAAGTTGCTGTTTTTACCTCCCCTCATTAGCTCGCATTCGTCTTAAAAAAAAAAAAAAAAAAAACGCCTACGACGAGGTCATCGTTGTTATTTCGACACGTGCACGGAGTTAAAAAGCAGCCCGTCGTTTACTGAACTGTTACGCGAAACACCGCGGAAAAACCTTCGAGATAATCGAGTGTGTTTACGAGAAGAAAGGTTTCGTGTATTCAAATGTCCCTGTTTTTGTCCCGTCTGTCAGGTCGTGTTGACAAAGTCATTCGTCATCGTTCCCTTTCTCTCGCGCTACTTCATTTGCCGATTTCATTTTTCTGAACAGGTTTTTCCATTTCTTTCGGCACACTTCTAATTTGTCGCTTGTTCCGCTGTTATGATTATTCTCATCACGCCGTCGCGTTTGCATCAAAATTTTTCATTGCTGCAATTTTTATTTTGCCGTCAGTTGGGTTCCCCCCCCCCATCTCTCTCCCCTCCCTGTTTTTTTGTAGTAACTAGTAAACAGCGAATGAAACGGTTATAACATCCCTCCGTACTCATTCTTTCCATCTATTGTTATGGGTTAATAATCCGAACAATAGGAGACGTCACTCTAGCAAATATCCGTTTGATGAGTATGACCCCCTTAAACTCTAAGCAAATAAAACGTTTTTTTTTTTTCAAGTGTATTTTTTTTTAAATTACTTAGCAGAGAATATAATAAACGTATATAGGGACGTGATACGTTGTCCTAACAACTCCAATAAAAGTAATTCTTCCTTTTTTTATTGCATATCAGTCGCTCATATATTAGGAAAACTCCATTTTTTTGATCGAAAAATATTGTTCAATTTTAGTCATTCAATGCATTGGCGACTTCTTTTTGTTGTCTGTCTGGTTTCCTGATAAACGACAAGCTCCTGTAATTGGATTCATCAACGTGAACAACAATAACTCGGCAGTTTTACTGTCGTTTTATGAAGGCTGTTCCAGCATATGTAACAGGCGAAAATTGGAATAAACAAATGTTAATACTCTGACAGTATTTGGCATCATGCAAAACTTTTTTTGTAGATGATACGAGTTGGTCTTCATCTGCAGAGAGAGATGGGCTGATGAAAGCAGGGATTTTAAAAAAAAAAAGGCTTAGTGTCGCAATTCTTATGAGCAATCAGAACCAAAGTCCCTCAGCGACTTTGAGTCTGATTACTTTTAGGAAAGAAAAAAATTGTTTTGTTAGTTTGACAGGTTTTAAAATTATGACAAAATCGAAATATGCTTCCATGACAGCGTAATTCTCAAAGGTCATTTCGTATTATTCGCCAGTGTATTACGTAGTCGAGAACGAAATAGGCGATAGCGAAGGTTGATCAATGCGCAGCTTGTCACCTCTCGTAACAACATAATTGCTTATTAGTGTGTGGAAGGTTTAATCTTTCTTTATATATAACAAAGCTGTTTCTTTGCTTCAGACGTGGAATAAGGGCATGTTTCCATGACAACATCTTGTTGAGCACAGTTCTCCTCTTATAGGTTTGCTGCTAATCTCTAATTGCAAATAAATGAACTAATTTCATTACTTTGTGCCATTTGATTATATGAGTCATGAGGGTCGGTGTTGTGCAGACGCACCCTTTCGTGTCCTTAGAAGACTACATTTTTTTAACAGATCAAGATAATTTTCTAGACATTTCCCCTGGGTGCCTTTCCATTGAGGTTTCTATTTGGGTGATGAGAGAACTAGGGCCATCCTTGGTCAATTGAGCAAGAGTGTAGTTAGCAGGACTAGATTTATTTATTTATTTATTTTTTTTTGAGAGGGGCGAATGAGTGGAATAGGTTGTCATCACTCTGAATGAGTTCAAAGCAAAGTATGATAGATACTGCGTAAATGATGGATAGTTCTTGACATGATGTTTAGGGCCTCCTTCGATGAGTTTAAGGACTCCTTGGAGTTGCCCGTAATAATAATAATAATAATAATAATAATAATAATAATAATAATAATAATAATAATAATAATAATAATAATAATAATAATAATAATATTCTTACAGCCTATTTCCAAATTTTCCTCATATTCATTCCCTCAGTTAGATTCCCGATATTTTTATCCCTTAGTTGAGGTCCTACCTATCTCCCTTCCCCCAATATTTAGATATTCCCCTCCTTTTTCTTGTTCTTTTCCTGGTACTAAAAATCCACTCTCGGACCAGAGCTTCCATAAGATTTTATCTAATATGTACAAATAGTAAAATGCAACTAAATCTCATGCAATTATTTTCCATATTTCTTTACAAAGGAAATTGTACGTGTTTTTAGTGTTATAAAGGAAACGACACGCACGGTATGAATACACTGACTACCTGAATACAAGAAAAAAAAAAAAAACGACATAAGTCCATTATTAGGAAATTTGGGTGTTATCGATCTCGAAAAATAGACAAACCAGCCTCAGAACACAGGCAGTAAATACAAGCATTGTATTCAGTTTTATGCTATTTTGTACAGCACTGCCGCTATTTTCTATACAGATATATGCTATTTAAATATTCCACCTGTACATAAATATTACTAATTTATTATTATGTTTAACCAGTGAACTTTGCCCTTTGCTTCTTTTTATTTCTATAATTTTACTGTCCAAATCGATTCTTGTCCTCCTGGAGTCGTTGCTTCCAGCCCTGCCTATTCAAATCCTTCTCCACTTTAGGTATTTCAATATGCGTTTTACGATCTTGACAAAGTATTTATCCTTCCTATTCTGGGCTTTTCTTTTGATCTTTTACCAAACGTTTATAGTATACTTAGTAATAGAATTCTCTTCCACTCACTTTTCTTCGACTGTTCTTAATATCAGCCTGTACTCAGGCCACTTATTGTAATTCCTATTGTTCTTTATCCTGTTCATAACTGACTTCGTACTATCATAATTGTCCGATTTGTCTGTTTACTAGAAGAAAATATAGCTAGTGTTATTAGGAAGGAAAAAGGCAAAACCAGTCACCTCCGTACGATAATATCTAACTCAACTGTTGAAAAACACAATGTTACTTTTTTGAACGGCAAAGATCATCCCTACGTTATTTTATCCAAAGGGTGCAGTAATATGTGATATGTATTCGTTAGTATTTCCTTAAGAATACACTCTAAAAGTCTTCAAATACAGTTTTAAGAAGTTTTTCTTTTTCTATCCATGGCGCTACTGTGATATAGATCGGACAACCTTTTGTGGACAGAATTGCCATAAAAAAAGAAAGAAATTCTTGCTGTATTCATCCTACTGCGCTATGGAGACTCTTGCATATCTCTACATTCCAATAAAAATATACAAGTAATATAAAACAAATAAATAAATATTTTATTTACGCATTTGCGTACATACATGACTGCTTGTAAAAATTCTTCAACTACCTTCATCGACAGAGTTCAAAAAATACAGTGATTCGCTATACGACTGTAGTCTGGAACCTAAATGTCGTATGATTGGGGTATGCCTGTATCACATGATTGAAATATTATTAGCATTCAAGTCGACAGAGACTCCGTAGCTCAGTCGGTATAAAAGAAGCTCTTTGGTCGGAAAGACCTGGGTTCGATTGCCATCTATGATGTGAGGATTCTTTATCTGGTCTCTTTGACTAGAGGTATGTTAGCCGATCTCACACGGAGGTGGAGCGTTTTTCACCCGGAAATTCCGGTTTTCCTGTTCACTCAGAACAGGCAAACCAGCCTGTGAACACGCGGATTTACAGTCATAGAACACATACTTAGTCCCTCATTAGGAAGGCTCAACCCTCCTAAAGGATGGGGAATGATAGGGGGGAAACCCCATATGAAATAAATAAATTCAAGTCAACAAGTTTTTTGAATTTTTGGAAGGAATTAAACATAGGCATTTTTATCCAATGAAAAATTCGCAAATTAGACAAGAAGGGAATTATCCTGAACAATAACAACCAAAAAGAAATATACGAATGGGATTAGCAGCCGAGGAACACCATTGTTTACATTAAAAAGGAGAACCATTTACTGTATTGAGAGAATAAAACAAATCTACAGGTGTTCTAGTATTAGTTTATAAAAACTCTAGATATAAAGAACATTCGCCCACCTTCTCATAAGATTGATCAAAAGAGAAGACTTGCGACCTAGTTGCTAACGGCAAAAAATATCGTAAGTATCTGAGCTTACCAGAACGAACTACTTCATAATGTACGTGATCAAATACCTCCGAGATATCAAGATTAATCGCCTGAGTTTCTTTGAACTTTTCCTTGACATTTGTCAATAGGTGGATGACATAAACAAGATCCCCCTCCGTTCCGATATCGAATGATTTTACGTATTTATCCTTTACTTTTAGAAAGTCGGATTAATGGATTTGTTCTCTTACTTCAGAAAGAGCGGAAATAAGAACAATACGAGAATAATTTGATAGTAGGGATTTGGTATACTTCATAGGAAAGAGGTTGCCAAATACAAGAAGAAAGCTAAGAAAATAACAGCGTAAAAACGTAACACAAAATAGGATACGTTTTAAGTACAGCTAGAGCTTCCATATGGACTGGAAAACATTTCCGTGCTTTTAAAAAATAATAAAAATAAATAAATAATACAGTCGCTCGTATGGTTTTATCTGTAATACCGTTTGGTTCTGTTGTAGGCCATTATTGATAGAATTTCCAGCAAAAAATAAAAAGAATTCGGATTAGAAACTTTATGAAATCTTCAGATAAAAATCTAGAGAAAGATTCAAGATTTCGAACAAAGATACTATCAAATGTCTTTGTGATACATTTAAGAAAACGAGGTATCCCGGATGTATAATGGCGGATGCTGAGTTCCCCGTGATTCCACGACTGTTCGATGGGATGCAAATCAGGAAAATTAGGGTGGACCAAAGGAGCACACGGAATCTTTGTATATACTCTTCAAGCCATGCTTGCAAGCCTTGTGACATTGAGGCATTCCACTTGCTTGTAATGAAATTGATTAAATAAAAAAAGTTATCCTAGGTATGTATTGAACCAAAAATATAATGAAGATACAACTCACACTTCGACACAAACGTTTATTATACATTTTAACACTTCATAAAATGTATAAAAATCTACTATACTAACGTATGCGTAACTCGTCAACTTTCCACTACTACAGCGCCTTCATGATGGACTGAATAAAAGAAAAAAATCATTTAAAAGACAATAAACGTTTAAATTAATATTTTATCTTCTAGCTGTGCTAACTGAATATTTAAGTTTATTTTTTTTAGACTTTTTTTCTGCAAAGGCAAATAAATGGCTCTAAGGATGCACCAGCGATTCTTCTTAGTTTGTGTGATCGGTTGGCAGCAATGGAAACAAATCAGTTTCCTGTGTTTTCAAACCCATTCTGCTCTCCAATGCATCGATACGGTTGAGCACTGAATGTGGTAGCGATCCGTTACTGTAGCCGTCAGAAGGCAAACTTTCTTTGCATCAACTGTCGGACACTTTGACTGATAGAAAACACAATCCCTTGTTTGTGATGCAGTGGTTTGGGTCACACGCTCGTGTTGCTAATTATCAACGTACGAGAGTGAATTATAATTTGCGCTAATTGCTTATTAACTAATGTAAAATGTACTGTGGGAGTATAAGGCCGATTTTCACCTCAACCATGTCTTGTATGACTTTATTACAAAAATAAAAGAGACGGTCTGTTATTGTAGAAGTTTTATTAAAGCGTTGATAAAATTACTTATTGTGGATATTGCATACAACTTTAAGAAATTTTTAAACGGATAAAATACACTGAGTGACCATATTGTTAGATATTCCCATTCAATAGAGGGCTGACCAGCCTCAATACGTGGAGGAATAGACACCATCACCACGAGGTTTGGAAACCAGCCATCAGATCCTATCATTCAATGGAACGACAGTGTACCTCTCTTAAATGTTTTACATTGTGTATCACTATCAAGTACATCACGGTCCATCAACCACAAAAAGGCTCAATGGTTATTACGTATTATCTTCTCAATAGACGTTGTGGGTTATCCTGTCAGAAGTATCCATCACATTCAAGGTAATTAATCAACATGAATGAGTGTATTTGGTCTGCTACGATGCTGAAATACCCTCTGTGATTTAACTCATGCCCTACTGGTATCGAGGACTTAAAAGATGTATAGGAGATAAACTATGGTCTCCACATTGCTCTAAAATGTGGCGACCAACCATAATAAGTCTATGGCTTTATGTTGTTTCCATATGATTGGTTTACGGCCCGCATTAAATAACAGGAGCCATGATTCATTATTTTATCTTTTTCTTGTCTATTGCAATGTCAATTTCATGGTTTCACAGCAATCTCGATATGCTCAAGACTGTAAATTCTAAGACGCCATTCTTTTATCTGAGTAAAGTTTTTCGAGATATTCTTACAGTATTTTGGATCCTACTACGATTCCAGGTTATGAGCCAATCTTCTTCAGTACTTGGACAATTGAATAACCCTGTCTAGTTGTTAGTGATTTTCATTTAATGCTTCTGGGACACAAGCAATTCTGATTATCCATCTATTCTTTGATTAGATAAATGATCAGAATTGCCTGCTGCAAATGTGTCCCTCCCCATCTTTTTCTTATTTGTATGCTGTTGTTACTGTTTCATTTATTTCAGACATCTTCCTTATTTGCGTGATTGATATGCTGTAATTTTTCTCGCCTTTCTATTTGCTGGATTCGTGATTAAACCTCTTATTCTTTATTTTTGTATTTTATTTTTCATTGTTGTACGTTAGCACTAGAACGAAACTGACTTGTGTAATTACAATCCTATTTTTTATTCATGATTGTCTCCAATTGGAAAAAAATCCTTATAAAGACTGGCTTAAAGGGGCGAAGCAAGAATTCTTTTCATCTTCTCCGTTATCTGTAGAGGACAGTGTAGGGATAAGGTGTTATTGAGCTATTAAAGCTCTGATTATGGCAGGAGGGTAACAGCAATAGTAGAACTTCATTGGCGATGTTTAAGTAAAGTTAACTCTGAAAATTTAAGACGATCCCTAGACTACTCCATAGTGGCCGAAAGACTCTAACTCAGCGTTGGCTCCACTGAATGATGACCTTCCACCCACACACACCACCACCGCTCATATTCCGAAGAAAAGCATTCACTGACAAAGACCCTCACCGGGCCGTGCCGGAAAACACTTTCCCCGGAGACTCAAATTGCTCCCTTAAGAGGTTTGAGCGAACTCAAATTCTCGAATCTCTGCGTCCCAGGAGGTAACAGCAACAGCCGAGCCTCAGTTAGAACTTCATTGGCTACAGCATTGCCATACATTACCCTCCCAGTCTGGAAAAATCCGTATGGCTTTGCCATCTTTTCATTTTAGATTCAGTTTCTGAAATGGTGTAAGAAAATCAGTGTTATTTACGGTGTCCCTTTTCATAATTTTCTTGTTTTATCCAGAAATATTTTAAGATAATTTTTCGTACGATTTTGGCTTATTTATTTTACCTTTGTTTCTATTTATCAACGGATTACGAGAATTAAAACGACATAATCAGCAAACAGATGCATATTTTGATCGTTTTTGTTCATCTTTTAATGCTCCGTTTACTTCGGTTCTTCTGAAGATATCATTGATTGATTTTATTGAAGATTGCAGTAAACAGGTTAGATTTCATTACGTTTCCCTCATACTGTTTAAATTGATCTCTATGATGATTGAAGAGTGTTGTGTGATCTACCCCTTGCTCTTGAAAGACTATATGCTTCACGTATTTTAAGCCGAAAGGTATAGAAATCTTTCCATTTTTACAGTTGTATTGCATATAGTATAGTATAGTCCTTATAAGGACTGGCTTAAAGGGGTGAAGCAAGAATTCTTTTCATCTTCCCCGTTATCTGTAGGGATAAGGTTATTGAGCTATTAAAGCTCTGATCATGTCAGGAGGGTAACAGCAATAGCCGAGCCAATGTTAGAACTTCATTGGCTACATTTCGGTGATTAATACCCTTGGAGGGTAATGCCATCCATTACCCTCCAAGGGTATTAATCACCGACTGTTTAAGTAAAGGTGAACTCAAAAAAATTCGGACGAACTCTAGGCCACTCCACAGCGGGCGAAAGACCGTCCATATCTCAGCGTTGGTTCCACTCAGTGACGGGCTCCCCCCACCACCGAGCAGAACCGCTCAAATTCCGAAGAAAATCATTCACCGACAAAGCCCCTCAGCGGGCCGTGCCGGAGAACACTTTCCCCGGAGACTCAAATTGCTCCCTTAAGGCAAAAGCCTTAAGAGAGCGAACTCAAAAACTCTCGAATCTCATCGCCCAAGGGGGGTAACAGCAACAGCCGAACCTCAGTTGAACTTCATTGGTACAGCATAATATTACCAGCATTGCCATCCATTACTCTCCAAGGGTATTAATCAATCACCGCATCTCACGGTCAATTCCACCAACCATAATATATATAATATAAATAATATAAAATAATATTAAGTTTTTTAAAGAACTGGGCGATGGACTGAGTCCTTGACTCTTTATCCCGTCATCTGAATGAAGAAAATCAGTGTGGATGGAATGTTATTGAGCTAAAAAGCTCTATATCCGAGCCTCAGTTAAAACTTCATTGGCTACAGCATTGCCATTTGTTACCCTGGAAGTCCTAAGAAGGACTTTTGGCTTGTCGTCCGTACATTCTATCCTCATACACAACAACATTACAATACTAATACAATAGCAACATTTCTTGTATAAGGATTATTATAATAATAAGTTGGTGTATATGTATTATTGATGACCATAATTCTCTTCTTTCAGAAAAAGTTCATATTATTATTATTTTAAATTTCTAGAAAAGATATAAATCTTTTTTTTTATATGTTTTACTTTAGAATATTTTAGAGTTCAAATTGAAATTATACTTGCTTTGTCTAAGAGTACTTACAGTATAAACAATAAACAGTCATTGACCGTTGGAGAGATTTTATTGGTTCTTCAGATGAGTGATCACTATAGAATATTTTCATTATGTTTTTCACTTCAGTTCTATTCCCTATTACATCAACCTAACCTAAAATCGTACAGCAATCCACAAAACTTCATACTTATAGAAAACCAAATTTCTTTCAAATCTAATCTTCCATTTAAATTTGAAAGAAAGTTTGAAACTTTTCTTTAAAATGTTTCTAAGTAATTTATGGAAGAGTTATTGAGCAAATGGTATTCGACTTCCGCTTTGATTGATATCCAATTATACACACCTGTGCCTGTTTTCAGATCTTTTCTCCTTTCCCTCCTTCAGGTGATTTCTGATTAAATATTTCGAACAAATAAACCCTTGACTTAACTCTGGAAACTCATTCTTTTCTGCTCATCGACTCTCTTTGAGAGAGAGAGAGAGAGAGAGAGAGAGAGAGAGAGAGAGAGAGAGAGAGATTACTATACAGACACCCTCGCACGCACGTACATTTTCGTCGAATGCACAGCTTTTAGTGTCCCTGAGGACATCTTTCTGTTTGCGGAGCACAGTTTGAATGAAGCGGTATATTTTTCTTTCTTTTAATGAAACAACTTCCTCCTCATTCTTCTCTGCTTAAAAATGCTGTTTAAAACTCTCTAAGTGAAGGCAAGACCTTTCATTTCATCTGGGAAATTGGAATTAAATATTTCTTTTGGCTCATCCCTTTTTCTACGAAAAAAAGTGTTTCTTTATAAATGGCTTATAAATACGAATTCTATTGATCTCCAAAGATATACAATAAACAAGAGTCCGTTGAGATTAATAAGGAACTTTAAATAGTTTGCATTGGAGGGGTCTTACAAATCGCTTACAAATCTTTTTTTTTTCTTCAACGAATGCAACTGACGTCTCTTTCATAAATCTCTGTAGAATTCTTCATCTTCAAATAATATTCGTTATGTGCAGATTGCCAGTAATCTTTTTGCATGATAAATGTCATATTTCTTATTGATTAGTCAAAAATCCTTTGAACAGTCGTTATGTAAATATGCAAATGTTGATTTATGTTGTGTTTCAATTCAAGTGAACATCTAAAGACAATTTATTCCTTTCAATATTTATCGTTTGTTAGGCAAATCGTTTTTCTGAGTAAAAAGCTTTTTTTCCCTCTTTCTTCTCTTAGCCAGTTTTTCTAATCCCATTCGTCTGTTTAAATAAAACAAAAATAAAAATAAGAAATTCTCTACGTCAGGATAATAGGAAAATCTGAAATACCAAATACAGTTGCCAGTCACCATGGAAACGGGAATATACATAAAGCCCAGGCGGGCTATTAAAGAAGTACAATATTCGATTGTAACTAGATCTTTCTAAGTTGTTCATCAATACTAAATATAATGATATTGATTGACATTTTGGTAACACTAACATTTCTGGCTAGATGGGTGAAGCAAAATTGCTTTTCATGTTCCCCTTTGTCTTGTAATGAAAGAACTTTGAATGGAGTGTTTGTGAGCTATTTGCTCGCCCATTGAGTTCAGTGAAGTTAGTTGTGTTCAGTTGAACTTAAGATAGAAAGGAAGAGATATTAACTTCTCTATGGATCTGGGTGTTTCTTATAAAGGGGAATCCAGAATCATCTTATATATGTAACTTATTATAAGGACTGACTTAAAGGGGCGAAGCAAGAATGCTTTTCATCTTTCCCGTTATCTGTAGAGGACAGTGTAGGAATAAGGTGTTATTGAGCTATTAAAGCTCTGATCATGGCAGGAGGGTAACAGCAATAGCCGAGCCTCAGTTAGAACTTCATTGGCCACAGCATTGCTATCCATTACCCTCTAAGGGTTTTTTTCTCATTCATATCTCCTAAAATCGTCGTAGTTCTTAAAGTTCTTAAAAGAACTGGGCGATGGACTGAGTCCTTGACTCTTTATCCCGTCATCTGAATGAAGATAATCTGTGTGGATGGGGTGTTATTGAGCTGAAAAGCTCTAGTCATGGCTGGGTAACGGCAATAGCCGAGCCTCAGTTAAAACTTCATTGGCTACAACATTGCCATTTGTTACCCTGATTAGTAAGTAAAGGGTAAAATCTCAAAAAATCGGACGATCTCTAGGCCACTCCATAGTGGGCGAAAGACCGTCCATGTCTCAGCGTTGGTTCCACTTAGTGACGGCCGCCCCGTCCTAGCACCCCGACGGGCTCCCCGTTTAAGCAGAACCGCTCAGCGTTGGTTCCACTCAGTGTCGGTCGCCCCGTCCTAGCACCCCGACTACTGAGTAGAACCGCTCAAATTCCGAGGAAAATAATTCACCGACAAGAACCCCTCAGCGGGCCATGCCAGAGAACACCTTCCCCGGAGACTCAATGTGCTCCCTTAAGGCAAAAACCCTAAGGGAGCGAACTCAAAAACTCACACCCAGGATAACAGCAACAGCCGAACCTCAGTTTACTTCCTCGGTTCAGCATTGCTAATTGTTACCCTGGAAGTCCTAAAAAGGACTTTTTTCCCTCTCTCCTAAAATCGTCCTCATGGAGATTAATTATTTATATGATTTTTATAATTACTTTGTTTTTCATTATTTCAAAACTTGTTTAAATACACATTTATAAATATTAAATATATTAAAAAATTATATTATAACAGATAAAACCTTAAAAGTTAGGAAAGTTTCATATCTCACCCATGCCAAATTGAAGTCATTTGGCTCTATAGCTAATTTATGTTCTTCAAACCAGTTTGGTTCCCTCCCTCCCCTTTTTTTTCCGAATCGGCTAAAATTGCATCTTTCAACATGCCTTTAATTAATACTGCTCTTCCGATACCTTCACATTCTGAGTTACAATTCTTTATTTTGTTTGGTAACTTTGGATTTCTTCACGTTAGGTATAGTACCCTATTTTATTGAACTTCTGGTTATATTACTTCCTTGGGAGCCTGGATTTCACTTAATGAGGAGTTTTTCACAAACTCATCAATCTACCACATTAATTAATCATCCAGTGTAATTAATATTCCGAATTTGATACTTTTTTTAAAAAAAATATATTTAGCAGCTGTTTATATTTTTTAATAACATTCTTACCTACGAAGTTCCGGAATAAGCTAAGGGTTAGATAACTTGAAAACATTGCTCCAGAGACTAAACACGTTGAGGGTTTCACACCAGATGATTAAAATCATCTACCATCAAAATTCCCATATCACTTCATATTTCATGTTTTATTTCAAAACTCGAAATCTGTATGTGTTGCTCTTGATATGTCTGAGAGGACAAAAAAAAGTGTCGAAAAAAAAAAATCAATTCCATAACGTCATCTACATTTTTCCTAGACATAACAGTCTATAATTTATAGGATATCCACACTCGGACACTGAAATTGCATAGACGGCCATCTAGTAAATTTAGCAGAAATGAAAAGTAGGGTATTCATGGGTAGTCTTTGTTATTTTCTGTTATTAACTTAAATGCGCAACTACGACAAATGCCGATTCGCTTGGTCGAGGACATTACATTTGCACGTGCATCACCCGAAGAATGAGGAGAAAGTTAGAGTAAGGGAAGTATAGGAAATCAGTATTATGAAACACAACACTGGAATGTGTAAATGGAAGCTATTTGTACAAATAACAGAAGCGGATGTTACGAGGTTGGAGAAGGGAAGTGTAGAATGTATTACCGCTGTCTGAACGAACACTTTGAATTGTTCATGCGTTTCTTTAAGAATTTCAACTTCTTCCAAAAATCTTCCAGATCACCCCCCCCCCTTAAAGAGATCGTTATGGCTTCACTGAAGTTTCGATTTTTCACCAGATGAACTGAATAGAATGACAAAATATGTAAAAATACTTCCCACATGGATTTTAGAAATATAAATATGAATTTCTGATATAATAAAACTATTAAGAGGGACACCATCGTTGTTATGTATGATTTCGTTATAATTTGAATGTTAAATAGGAAACTCCACCAAAAATGAAAAGAAAAAAAATAAAGAATAAAATCGCAGTAAAAATCCTTAAAAATAATAAACTATGATTTTGAAATATTACGTAATCCTACTAAATTGTATCTACTCATAGTTCTACGTCCTTCCACTTACGGTTTCTTGTCAGTGGAAGGACGTAAGGACCCTTTTCTACTAACCTTGAAGTCCTTCAACTGGTCCTTTATATGAAAACTTTTGGCTCCTGGAAACTAGTATTTTTTATCAAGTAAACTAAAAGGATGAACACGCAATTCACAGACATAGTATACTGGCTTCATAGCTTAAATCCTTCAGCTACAATAGAAAACAATCCATTTCAATCCAGCTTCTCTATCAAGATCGGTGATGTTACTATTAAAGTTTTCCAACTATTGCATTACTTGAATAGGACACTCATGAACGTCTATACTATTTTTATCATAAAGATATTTCGAGTTTTGTTTGCTGGAAATCAAGTTTATCCTCGTAATCTCATTTACAAAAAGGAAATTCCTGGAGATAGTTCAAACGATCATTTATTATGCAAGAAGTAAACGAGATGCATATTCAAAACTCTGAATAGGATTCTGAAAATAGATATCGATTTATTTTGTTTTATAACAACCTTCTCTGTTCTGTTCTGGTTGTCTCGGCTTGTTTTCGAAAGATAATTTTGAATGTTTTTCTTTGTACCCCCATATTCATTCCAATGTGCTGCTAAATGTGTCTATCTTGTTCTTGGAAACAAAGGATGAGGCAATAAAGTATAGCATAAGATGCCGGAGAATCTATAATCAAATTAATTATTATTATCTGGAAAAGAAGATAAATTTCCAGCATCTTCCATTTTTGATATTGCATCATCTTTAGATAGAGAAGTCCTATAAACGTGTGTGTGTGTGTGTGTGTGTGTGTGTGTGTGTGTGTGTGTGTGTGTGTGTGTGTGTGTGTGTGTGTGTGTGTGTGTGTGTGTGTGTGTGTGCTTTCAGGTGATTAGCTTGTAATGTGAAATGTCCAAGACTTTTAGTGAAATGATATTTCTTTGCTACTTATGACGTCTCAAAAAAAAAAAAAAAAAAAAAAAACTCGTATTTTCACTATATTGGGACATTATAACCTACCAGTTGCAGAGACTCCGTTGGTCTGTATGTATGTCACAGTTCAGCAGACCATATATTTTTGTCATCAAACGATGATACATCCCCGTATGTAGTGAGACTTGCAGAGTTGTTTATTTCGTCTTCACTGTGCCCATGGGCACTTGTTTCCGTGCAGAAAACTGTTCTAAAGTGCAAACATTCTGCTCATCTCTTTCCTGTCTACTCATCATCATACATGCTGTTCCGGATGCTATCAACTTTCTCCACTGAACTTGCCTCTCATCGGGATTAAGCTGCCATGCTTCGTAGTTACCCTAGTGATTGAGTGGATCGTCTACAAAAGTATATCCAGGGTTAATGGCCCTACCAACTTCGTAAAATCGAAGTAAGTCTGTAACATTTCGATAGTAACGTACGTTGCTTATTTACGTAAGGAACTAAAGACAAACGACTGTTGGTGAGAGACGTTATTTGGCATAAGTAGTGCCTTTATTTCGAGTATCATTTTATGTGTGTTTAAGCTTTTAAGCTGCTCATAACTACTCTGTAAGTCAAGCAATTTAATGCGTCAGTTCCAAAGCTAGTCATAGAATTTGAATGGTCAGTTGACCAATAGGAAAAAGTCGGAGAAATATTAATTGAAAAATCACTTACGAAAAGAACATTACAAATTAGCGTTAAAAGGGAAAAAAATTAGCGAAATCGATCATATAAATATAATTACAACTATCTATAATTTTTAGAACAAAAGGAGTTGTTATATTCTTCAATTACAAAAAAGGAATCGATTGTTGGTAGAAATATCTCGTAATAGCTGTCTACATGGTGACGTCATCGTTAACACACCAATTAAACCGACTCTGTTTGCCTACGGATATATATAGTGAATGTAAACATGACAATGCGCAATTGCTGTTGTGTGAATTTCAGTTTTTTTTTTCTCTTTATGTCTGATAGGTGGGACGACAGCCAATAAGAATGCAGATTTTTTTTTTTTTATTTTGATCTTTTGACTGATTGCCTTTGTCTATTCTCATTATTACTCTCGTAACACCATACTAGAGTTACTTTCACTTACAAAGCAATCTGAAAACCGTTTATTTTTTGTTTTTTGTAATTTTGTTTGTTGTTTCCGAATATTGCTAGTACATCTTATATAATTTTAAATACAAAAATGCAAGTACTGACTCACAAAGAGAGAAAGTTGAAAAATAAAATTTTTAAATGCTATATATATTGTATAAATTCTGAAAAGACTTTTCAAAAGTGCTGTCCGATCACAGAAGCGAGAGCCGTCGTTGGCAGATTGTCAAGAGGAGTCAATTCATGTTGAAGGGATAAAGGAATAAGGCGTTGTACGAATTCGTCACCAACACGCGAAATCACGTTATTTGTACTAAAATTTTTCAACTGTTGTACAAGGAAGATAGTTACCACTTTAAAAACTAGAATTTTCGTAAAAGAAAAGCTAATTTTCCAACGTATAATAATAAACACTCGATCCCACGAAACATATTGATTATCCTCCGCCATGCGCAGAAGTGTCGAGGGTTTCGCATCTGTGGTCGCACAGTACTTCAAGAGTTGGACTACCCTTATCGGTTTGATATAATGCATGGAATGTTAAACGCATTTTGATAAAAGGCATAGTTGTCTGTATATCGTTGTAGTAAATTCCATGACACAGAACTCAGTTATAAGTTGAATTCTTTTTTTTTTTTTTTTCGGTCGCTGGTTAGTCGATCTTTGGATATTTTTTCCTTCCTTAAACTCGAATTTGTATCTTCACAAATCAGAAAAATCAGCCATAGGACACACTATTTCAGTAATATCAGTTATGTCCATGAATACAAAATAGCGACAGATTCTACCTTACTCACCTATAAGTATAAAAATCGTCATTAGCTATGAACTCAACTACCGGTGATGCCAATGGATAAAAACTAATTTCCAAACGTTAGGGCTCAAAAAAAGACATTAGAGTAATTATTATTTTTATATTGCATCGATTCAATATTACATACCTGGTAGTCTTTATATGAAGTGATACAGCTATGCCACAAAATATCAGAAATACCAGCAATTTTTCAAGGCAGTGAATAGGTGTCCCTACAAATTCTACTGCTTTGTTTACAAAAATCCACATGATATTAGATAAAGTGTCGATCTTGCTTCCACTTGTTCTAGTTCTTCGAAATGAAGCTAAATTCCGCTTATAAATAGTGCAATGTCACTCTTCTTGCAGTTATATCTGAAAAGAAATTCATATTTCTATTCTTTTTGTAGAACACGAAAGTCATGGAAGTACATAAGTCGCTGCAGAATGAATGACGGTGGGCAAATTTTATTACTTTTCCTTATAGTTAAGATAGAGTAATAACAAAGATCTTTGAATAACTTTAAAGTTAGCTGCAACCAGCTGTTTGCCAACACAGCGATCCGTTACTATTGTATCTTATTTCTCCCCAAGGCCTAACTCTGTTTCAAACCATTTCGATCTTTTCCCATTCTGTGCATATTTTTCTCGTATTGCGACACTTTATGTTACTTCCTCTACTCTTATGAGGGTTTATATTCCCTTTGCAAACATACCAATCCATCTCGAGACACTTTCTTAACTACATCTCAATCTCACTGTATTTTCTTCTATTTTTGCATGGGACATTACCGTACATTCTTTATTTTATTTTGACCCCATAAATTCCTCTCTACTTTCAGATTCCGTTTTTCTAACTATCCGTTTTCTTCTTTACCTTATACAGCATTGAAGACTTGATCAATGTTTTAAATCACCATGCACAGTTTTGAGTTTTATTTTCATAGGAATCGTCTTACACATTATTTTTACTATTGACCTTTCCAGCACGCTCCATAAGTATCTGAAGTGTTATAGTTCTTTAATATTTCTTCCACGTCTGTCTTCGTGTTTTTTTCTTTTTTCTTAAACCCATGTTGTTCCTCTTCCACTCATCAATAGTTTCAATACAAATCTTTAAGCCTCTTCTTTCAATGCATCTCTGGCATTTTAAAATTTCCTTTAAGTACTCGTACATCCAATGTCTTTGCTGTTGATCGGAATTAGTGCACGAGCAACTAGGTCTATGAACCATTAGAGTTATGTCTATCGATCCTATATATTCTTAGACAAATCTATCTGCTTTCAACAAGAAATATCCGCACCAACCAGGTGAAAATTCTCGGCGGAAACTACAGATAAAGTTTATATGGATTCTCTACAGAGTTTGTAAGCATCTCTGGCTATACTATTTGTCCGTTGCTGTGGTTCACTCAAACATGTACTTGGTCTTCCTTTTCCTCATAATCCCGATATTAATTCTTCCACCATTGTCCCAAGATGACTCCGGGTCTTATAATATGTCTAGTCCATCCTATCTGTCTTCTTATTCTTGTAATATTTTCTTAAATAACTAGTATTTCATTTTTAATTCATACATTTATTTCTTCGTCGTCAGTGGTTTTTTCCGGCCCTTAAACGCCTGTTAAAACCACGAAACCTTCCATTTAAATGATCTTTGATAGGATTTGAAGCAGTCTTTCCATTCGAAGCCATCATTGAAACCGACAGAACTAAGGCGGTGCTATTTATTTGTTACATGGTTTATATATAATGCCTTCTTATTCAGAAAAAAATTTAATTAAAAAAAACATAAAAATATTTGTATACTTTGTGGAATCACACTGTGGTTTCTGTAATCAATGAGAATTTCTCTTATCGCATAACTAGCTGTTGTATTGTAACCCTTATTTGAGAATTTTGTGGCAGCCTTTGTATTTATGGCGGTTGTGTAAAAAAAGTGCAAAACGTATTGGTACAATCAGCAATGGTGACAATCTGTGACTGTGCGTGTAGTACCTGGTGACAGAAGCGATAGAGTTTTGGAGATTTGGATACTCCCTTTACAGACGGAGATGGGAAGTAGTACAGCTTTTTTTTTTTTTTAACACCTTTGATCTGAGTAGGGTATCCGTAGCGCAGTCTCTCTCTCTCTCTCTCTCTCTCTCTCTCTCTCTCTCTCTCTCTCTCTCTCTCACACACACACACACACACACACACACACACGCCTCCTAGCCCTTCTTGCTTACACTGCAATTGTAACCAAATGTTTGATTATCAGGCATTCTTTTTCTTCAGCATAATATTCTGATGGATGAAGCGGTCAATGTAGAATCTTTTTCTTGCTTTTTCAGCACTAAGCTTTCATTGTAAAGAGAAAATGCTAGTGAGTTTCAGCATAAAATATCTGACGAAAAAATATCTGAAACACTGACATATACTTCCCTACTCATTGATATAATCCATAGGACTTTACACACACTTTAATAAAATAGAAGAATCTATTTTATTAAAGAATCTAACCTCCATAAGAGATTAGATTTTATTTATCCCAAATGTCCCATGTTGCTGAATATCTATTGAAGATACTTATGAAACAAATGAGTGTGTTTGATTATTATATAGAAAAGTATGGGGATTTGAACCCAGTTCCTTGATCAATGGAATTGCCGATATTGTTCTTGGCAAGTGCTTCATCATTTGTATACGTGTCCCTCATTCCGCAGGGCTTTTTTTTTTGTTATTTATCAAATGGCTTATAGAAAGCAATCATTTCTATAAAATGACGTTAAGTGATCGATAAGCCTGCTTCTAATACAGCAATTTCTGAGCTATCCCCGTGTGGGTCTTATTGTTGGTATAATCGTCAATCATCATCCCTCCCCCCTCTTGATCAATCTACTTGGAAAACTTTCTCAACATGACTCCGTACTTTCTTGAGGATCTGACAATCGTCTTCGGGCACATTGTCTGACTTCAGTACACGCACCAAAATGCTGGAAAATTGCCTGCAGCCACTTTTTGGAAAGAAAGTGACAAACGCCTTATCAACGATTGTCGCAAAAAACTGCAGGGTTCTCCCAGTGAAATTTTGACAGCACTTTACCTTGCTGGAACAGGTAGGCCGAGAGACGTCAATAACAGCTGTTAGCGAATTACGGCAAAATAACGTACCATTGGGTTTTTCGGGACGTTTCTTCGGAAAGATTTTCTAAATGGAAAATCACCGTGCATTTCACACCACTTAGTTTCTTACGTTGATCGAATTTATGTTTGAAGTCAACTAAATCAGCGTTGGCATATTCAAGATAAATGGGAAAACGAGTGCATTTTACTATTTGAATAAATGCATTTTAACATTCTCCTCTAACGAGATTTGCGTGTACATATTGGCTAAGAAAGGAGGTGTGAAATATTCCATTATTATAATAACAAAATAAGATTCCACGTAATCTATCCAAAGACTTTATTCCTATATTTGCTTGTTAGATTTGATTATTTTCAAGAGGAGATGATACAAGAAACTAAACGATATTAATGAAATAAGGATAAAATGTGAAGAAATACACCTCACAAACAAAACACAAAACGACAATACATAACATTGAAAAAAGAAAAAAAAACTAGATTTTGAAAGCCATGGCATTTGGCTTATTGTTGTCGCTTTATCTCGTGTCTCGGGCTGCCGCTAGTATTATTATTATTAGAAATCTAACTCGTCTTTTGTAACAAAACGCATGTGATAGTAAGCGTGAGACTGACATATGGATTAAAGTGTCTTCTCACTAGTACCACCATTTCGCAGAAATGATGTACATTTTTTTTTCTTTCTTTCGCAACGATAAGTCAGGAAATCTGAGCCACTTCATGGGCTTTTCAATGACATATTGAAGAAACTCCTTGTTTTGTCTTACCTACGATATGCAACATTCGCTTTCTTTCTATCCTCAAACAGCCTTCAATCAAAATATATGTTATATAGTTTGGTTAAAGGTTAATATGAGGTTAAAAGTTAGCACATAAGTATCGTTTAAAAAAAATTCAAAATATTATCCCCACACTTCGTTTGCGAATTGTTAAGGCGATTAAAAAGATAATAATAATAATAATAATAATAATCTTTTTCTTCTTCTTCTTCCTAACGTGGATTTTAGACCAGGTGGCCTGTTCCGGTCTCATTCCATCTCTTTCTTGGTCTTCCCATTCTTCTTCATTTTCCACTTAATTTATATCTGTATAATATTTTAGGTAGTCTGTTCTCCATTCGATTTAAATGTTCTATCCATTTTTGTTTATGCTGTCTTATGTAGTAATTAATTGGTTTTATAATCAGGGGTTGTAAAATTTCTTCATTTGTTTTATGGTCCCATTTGGTATATCCAATGAAAAATATCATTTCTGCTGTTTGAATTCGTTTTCATTTTTCCTTTTTATGGTCCATGTTTCGCTTCTGTATAGTAGAGTTAGTTTTGACAAGACATTATAGTCAACTAGGGTTGGCTTAAATATATTATTTATTATGGCATTTACTTTGACCGTTTGATATTTTAATGTCTATGTCTTTTTTTCTTCTTCATATGATAAGTCACATCCCAAGTATCTGAAAGTGTTTACTTGTTCTAATATTTTATTATCTATCACTATTTTACTTCTTATTGGGTTTTCTCCTTTGAATGCTATTATTATTTTTTTTTTTAGATATTGTCATATTATATTGTTTTGAGATATCATTTACTGATTTTATATATTTTTTATTTCCTGTATATATTTCTTGAATGGATTGTAAAAGTTGGTTTGGTATATTTATATCGGTTAATACTTCAAACAATTTTTGTCTACTAATTTTGTCATAGCCTTTTTCATAATCAATACGTTTCTTTTTGAATTTCTCTTCTCTTTTCTATTAATAATTTTAGAGTAAAAATTTTTAGAGTAAAAAAAGAGTAAAAATGCAGGATCGGCCATTTCGGAAACCGTTTGGTTCTTCTACAATACTGCTTAGCTTCCCTTTTAATATTCCTGCATGTATTTTAGATCCTGGATTTAGCAGAATGATTCCCCTATAGTTATTGCAATCTTCTTAATTCCCTTTTGTGAAAAAATCCCCAAGTTCCGAGAAGGGAGGGAAAAACCTATTGGTTTGTGCCAGAAATTTACTAACTCTTTGAACCGACCGAAAAAAAAAAAAAAAAAAAAAGACAAAATTTCATATTCCATAGGACAGGGAGGAGGTTACATTACATTATGTCTCCTCTAAATAATTCTCTGAATAGAGAAATCAACGCACTAACTATAGAGTTTTCTTAGGATATTAGACATTGTTGTCAGGTCGAAATTTCGATTGTTAATGAAATATGTTTTCATATGTGATACGTTAAGTCGCTCATTATATATTGCATATATTCTGTTGGCGATTCTATTGGCTTTAATCATTGGTTGAAGGGGGGGGGGGATATTCAAGAATGAATACACTTTCTGGTGTTATTAGATGAGTTTGCATAGACCGTGCTTGTCCAAATTTTCTCGACAAGAGGGCAGCAGAAAAATAAGTGTTATCTCATTTGATACCAGACTTCGCTGCTGTTTGTTTTTAGAATATCTGTGCCTGACTGTGAAAGTAATTGCGGGATTTGATGGGATATTGTAATATCTCAGAATCAGAATTCAGCTTTTTGGACCTGTATAATTTGATATTTCAATTTCAAATAGTCCGATGCAGGATTCAAAAGTAATGCAAGAAACCTTAGCACGGATAGTTGATTTGCCGTATCTTATGGAGATTGTGTTATTCAAATATCGTAATTTGAGAATTAGTATCCAAAATCCACCACAACCTAGTTAATGTAACGGAATAATGTATAAATATCACAATACACTTTTAAACTTATAGTCCTTATAAGGACTGGCTTAAAGGGGCGAAGCAAGAATGCTTTTAATTTTCCCCGTTATCTGTAGAGGACAGTGTATGGATAATGTGTTATTAAGCAATTAAAGCTCTGATCATGGCAGGAGAGTAACAGCAATAGCCGATCCTCAGTTAGAACTTCATTAGCTATAGTAGCAGCGCCATCCATTATTGCCATCCTTTACCCTCCAAGTATATTGGATTGAATGAATCAATCTTCCAGTCTTCACTTTTAAACTTTTCATAACTAAATTTTAATATAATTAATGTATATAGAATATTTAAAGGTATCTTAACATACTTTTATTATTTAAATAAAATAAAATAAGTAAATAAAAAAAATTAAAATTTTAAAATAAAAAAAATTAAAATTTTAAAATAAAATATAATTTACACTATAATTTTTAAGAATTATACAAAAATTCTTTAAGTTAAATGACTATAAGACGAATTATAAAACTTTTTATAATTAATATTGAGATATGCGACTGTTTCTAAGGAAACCAAAGTTGCCATGCGACAATTAAATTATTTTTATGTTAATTCCAAAAACAGTTATAAAAACCAATATAATATTTGAAATATATATTAATATTCTGGACGAAGGAGATGTGGATGAAACATGAAATAAGAAGAAAAAGCTAATTCAGTGGTTTCTAGGGTAAAGAAAAAAATGAAGGATACCAATTCAGCTGAGAGCTTCATAGTTTAGTCGGCAATGATCCGAATGCATGAACTATAGAAGGCTTCGGTTAGGATGACCTGTAAGAATCCCATATAAGGGATGAATCTTATGGAGCAGCGTGTTCCCCCATGAGACCGGCTAACCCACCTTTAAGTGAAGTTGCTTTGAAGTGTCGGTGTCCTTCCCCATAACTCGGGTTTTTCATCCAGCAAATAAGACAAACCGGCCAATGAACACACACACGCAATTGATATACATAACCAACTTGGATTGTTGTCGTTGTCTTGTCCTTTGAGGAGTCAGATATTTTCATGTGTGCTTTGAACTGCTTTGACTATGTCGATGATTTTGTTCGTACGTATTGAGCTGTTGTTCAGGATTAAGGTCTATTGCTCGCAAGGCTGTAATTGCTGAACATGAGTGGGTGTCATTTCAGTATTAGGGCAGTCATTTCAGTTTTTATATGTTCTCGTACCATCCGTAGTGATCTTCATTCCTCTAAGATGCCCTGCTTGGAGTCTTGCTATCGTGGTGGAGGTCTTTCTGTCAACATTAATTTCGGAAATTTGGTGTTGTATCCCTGATTTAGTGGAATTAGTTTAGATTTTGCTAGTGCGTTAGCATCAGCAAGGGTTAATATGTTAGTTTCTTTGTTGAATTCTCTAGCCTCTTTTGCTAATTTATCAACTGCTTCATTGTAATCAATGTCTACAAGCAATCGAGCAGGAATCTATTGTAAAATGCAACTTTTTCCCAAACACTTTAGCTGGTTTAAGAGTTTATGGATGTCTTGTGTAAGTTTGGTATTGACGTTTTTTTGATTCCCTCCATAGCTGATCTTGAATCACTGTAAATTATAATTCTCTCTGATTGTTGATATGGTGATAATTTTAAGTAGGCTTCAAGCGCTTTATATATCGCATAGAGTTCGCGTAAATTTGGAAGCAATTCTCCCATATCCAACTTTTATTGAAAGTTTTTCGCCTTCTGCGAGTAGAAGGAGAACACCAGCGCCTCCATTAATCATATTGGTGTCTGACGATCCATCGGTATAACAAATAACCTGTTTGGAGGATGAAAGAAGGTTGATAGTATTTAGGCCTTTTTTCTCGGAACGTGTCTTTTGATTCTTTTTTTTTTGTACAGGGTTCGGTAAGGTTTAGATTTATGGAAGTATTTGTAGGTAAAAGTCTAGAAAATAGAGGTTCTTTGCCAGCTTGGATTAATTGCATTATTATAGCATCAACTGGGTTTCTGTGAAAATAAGGTATTTAGCTTGAGAGGTCATTTTGTCTAATACATTAAGGGGATAAGGAGATTATATAATATTGATATTTCTGAATAAAAGGGAGGTAAAGTTCAGTTAAGAAGCGTTTATAAAAGTATAGTACTATAAAACATTTTAAGATAAACATCGAAAGTTATTGTCTGCGTGATAGAGATGGTAGTGAGCCTCAAAAAGGATTTTTTTTTCAACAAAACTAAGCTAGCAAGTCTCGTAAGTCTTTATTCTCCAAATGGAAGACGTCTAAGCAGTCGCTGAAAAAGTTAAAAAGTCAAATCAGCCTTAGAACACGAATTGATGTACATTAAGTAATAATCTTAGTGATCATTGAAAATTAATAATCTTTTAGGGAAAGCTACATGGAAGAAGCAAATATCACGAAAGGAAAGGTTTTTCTAGTAAGGATGCTAATCAATTCACGGCATACAGGGTGTTCGGGATAAATTTGACATATTTATAATTAATTATATTTTTCCGTAAGTTACATGTATTAACACACACTTCTCTTCATTTAAAAGTTTGGACCCTTCTTCATTCATATACAAGATGTCAGAAAGGATGGATAGCTGGAACCCACCTGAATCATGGAAGAGAATAACTTGTATCATGATGATTCGTGCCCGCCATCAAAATAAGGATATTACGACTGCTGCCCAATGCTCCCTGAATACAGTAAAAACAATCAGGCATGAACTAGAGACTTGCAATGGTGACTACGAGGATGTAGCAAGAAGAAAGATCCCTAGCAGACGATCTGATTGCGTTCGTACAGCAGAATTCCTCGCAAATCTGCAGGAACAGGTGTTGAAGAACCCTGGCATTGGAATTCGGGCTTTGTTCGTGGAGTTGCTAACTGTAGTCAAGCCCTGGATAACAAGGGTAGGCAATGGTAGGCCGTATGTATGGCAGCAGGATTCGGCCCCTTGCCACACCTCTGGGAAAAGTCAAAAATGGTTGTCTGAAAATTTCTACGACTTCACCAGTCCAAATGTTTGGCCTCCAAACTCCCCAGACCTTAACCCCATGGATTATTTTGTATGGGGCGCAGTTGAAAAAGACACCAATCGCACTTCCAGTAATACAAAAGCCCAGTTAATGGATAAAATTAAAACAGTTTTTGCGGCCCTTCCCAGGGAGACTGTAGCATCAGCTTGTTCGAGGTTCCGAAGCAGAATTGAAGCTGTGATCGATGCTAATGGTGGTTATTTTGAGTAAATCTTGTTGATAGTATTGTAATTAACTCTGCCTGTAATGTTTTTTTGTCAATTCATTAAATTTAATAGATACAAAGAAGATTTTCTTTTTCCTTACGAAACTGTCAAATTTATCCCGAACACCCTGTAAATCAATTCTCCACCCCCCCTATAATTAATGATTTTCGGTCTGACAAGAACCAAAATTAGTCAGTGAAAATGGCGTCAAAACTTTCAACTTCCGTCTGTAGGTCCTGCAGACGGAACTATACATTTCTGGATATCTTACTAGGAAAAAAAAAGAAATACAAACTTTTTATGGCGTATAAACCGAAGTTGTTTTTATATTTAAAAAAAAGACAGAACTTTATTTTAAATTTTATTTATCTGCGGGATTCTTTGAAACCAACAACTATTTCAGCTTATCTTCAATTACTTCAGTTAGTTTTGAAGAGTTTTGTGCATTTTGTCTTTTTTATTTCTGTCAAATTCATTCAAAACTTTTTCAGTGCCCCACATGATCTTCTTATGATCAAGAAATCAATCCTTTTAGGATCTTTCAGTTTATATCATAAAAATGTCATTTAGTATGACAAATTATTCGTTTTGGGTGTAACCAATTCGATATTGATTATTTGTTTTGAATCACGAGAGAGGGATGTATAAAATAAATTTATCTGAAGGGTACATAATGCTCACATATCGTCTCCTTTTCAATATCAAGACAGTCTCCCGTTTTATAAGGTCCTGTTTACGCCTAATCCTTTTAAATAATTATTCATTATTACAATATCTTCAAAAACCAAGATCCTGATATGATCATAAATATTTCTGTACATAGCTATGTTCAAATGTCATAATGTGGATGATGTATAGGGGAGGGTTACTATGTACGTTGTAATTTCACCAAAGTAATATGTCAAGATCTACTCTACTCTATGATTATTTTGAGAGTTCCAAAGAACTTCTTTAGAACTGCTATAAATCTCTTAAAAAATTTTTGGGAAATATATATTTATCTTATTCGATTGAACTTTGCATTAGAGGGCCGTGCTCCCATTGATTGGTACGTAATACGTAGTTTATTACATCTTTCATATCACCATAAGAAAGATTAGTTAAGAATTGAAGTAACTATTCTGGTTTTTAAATTACAATTAGTCAATTGATTTCAATATAGTCTTTTAGTTCACAATGTTTGTAATATTGAAAGAAAGTGGTCTTGCACGCTGTCTGCAGTTTTATTTGTCTTATATATCTGGTAAAATCAGTGTAATTTTTGAAAATTTGAAATAAGATTGTAAAACTTCTTCCAGTCCAGATTGCAATTACGATATGCATCCAAAGGATCATTCATGGAAGGACGATATCTCCAAACACATTTATTGCTGTTATAAGATCGTCATTAATAGGCTTTTGTTAGTTTAATTGGCCTGTAAGACTTGGAAAGCGTGTTTAAAAAGGAAATGAAGTCGAATCCTAGACACGCATTTCACATCCATATTGGAGTAGCCGTCATCAGTTTCCTGCAAGTTTGCACCTACAACCTTCCGACAATATTCGGGTTGGTCAGAGGCCAGATTTTACTATGATAAAACTCTGCTTCATCTCATGCGGGTATTTTCATTGATAAATTACAAATCAAGATATCATTATCAAAGTATAACATAACACTCAAAACCGTCTTGGTAGGCTGAGTGGTTAGCGTGCATTCGTTTCAACTAATAGGATGCGAGTTCGAATCTTACTTTGGAAATTGACATTTGTGAACGTCATTAAGTAGTAGATGAATTTTCTTATTGTTTCTCGTCATGTGCACTACTTTTAGGTATAGATCTATAAATAATTTTATATTTATAGATTTCTATCAAATAGCAAAATAACGGAGATGATATGTAGTTGCTTTTAAGCAGTTTTAGGGGGCGAAATTGCTTAATTTTCGTTTCCCTTTCATACTATTACATGCATTTGTATACCAATGACACAGTAATAATGAACTTTGCTGATTTTATCTTATAGTCTTTATAAGGACTGGCTTAAAGGGGCGAAGCAAGAATGCTTTTCATCTTCCCCGTTATCTGTAGAGGACAGTGTAGGGATGAGGTGATTGAACTCTTAAAGCTTTAACAAATAAAAATTTAATGTATTAAATTAAAAGGTGTACTCATAAAATAAAAAAAAATTAAGTTAAAATTAAAGCAAAAATCAACTATTTTAAGCACTTTAATATAATTTTATAGATTTCAAAAAATATTTAATATTAAAAATTAATACTCTCATTAATAAGTAAAATATGCTAGATATGACCTCGTTATTGATAACTTAATTTTAACAAAATCATTCAAGAAAAATATTTGTATGAGTTAATATTTTGGTCACACCCGCGCCCAGGTATGACCAAAAGGTGACTGTCTAATCTGTATAAGTTAGTTAACACAAGTTATTGTTTGTGTACACCAGCCACATGTCAAATTAGTTCAATAGTTCGCAGTCAGCTATCGAAAATCAGTGGTTACAACATGCATTTGGTCATACCTGAGCATCAGGAATACCGCGTGTGCATTGAGTTTGAAGTAAAAAAAAATTAAGTCTGGAATCAAAGTATATAGTTAAATGAAAATTACATTTGGTGACGATACAGTTCTGATGCAAATTGCCTTCTTTGAAAGTAATTAAAAACAAGATGTTTTTCCAACTACTATGCGGTGGGAAATGACCTCGAAATGTACATCAACAAAGAGAAAATACCATGCCAAATGAATCTTCTACTCTGATGAGAATTATCCCTAAATGCCAAGTTCTCAATAAAATGTTTGTTTTAACTTCAGTCTCAATACATTTACCATATCACAGTTATTATCAAAGTTCGATTAAAAGAAGTTGATTTTTATCAATTCCTTTTTCACTTCAATAAACTCTGTCTATAAAGATTTTTGAAGCATGTCATGTCCCTTTAAAACAGAAGACAGATGGTTGTTAAATTCTCTTTCTATGTTCATTAAGTCAAGTAACTTGTTAAAGTTTGGTTTAATATTCACTTTACTTGTATATAAGTAAAGGGAATATTAAATCCAGCATTATTTCAAAGCCAAATGTAGAAACTATGAAAGTTTCGTCAAGTAAGTTGATCAGAGAGCTTAAGGGAATACACACCCATTCACAATTTGCCATTGTGCGGACTACTTAAAAGATTCGTCAAGTAAGTTGATCAGAGAGCTTAAGGGAATACACACCCATTCACAATTTGCCATTGTGCGGACTACTTAAAAGATATAGGCGCCGTTCAAGCGTCTACATATAAATTCGCCTTTTATTAGTCCATTTTCATAAGGTTTCATTGGCCTGACAGCTGTTAGTTCTCCTCAGAAACCAGGCAAAATTTCTCGTTCAGTAATTTGGTTGTGAGATTTTCTTAATTTCAGCTAACGTCTTTAACTAAAATCATTCGCAATTTTAAAATATAGAAATCTAATATCTAATACAATTCAAGTAGGAAAAATTCAGTAACCCTAAGAAACTGTCATGCTCAGAGTCAAACTGCATAAACTGCTCAGAGCATAGGAATATATTTTTCGTAAGAGAACTCTTGATAGGTGCATAAAAGTATTTACTAAAATAAACAGCTAAAAGCTTCAATTCTGCAATATAAAATTATATAAGTAAAATAAATATTAACTCCAGCATTATTTCAGAGCTGAATATAGAAAGTTTGAAAATTTCGTAATTTGATTCTGATTTGCAAATGTGGATGAAAAGTAGTGCTTTTATTTTCTTAAAATATCTAATAAGCCATTTTGAAAATTGAGATTAATGAATGAAGACAGCGGTGGATATAAGTTTACTCTACTAGATCCCTTTTGTACTGTGCATATAATCACTAATGTTCATGCATCTGTCTCACTGTGATACACATCCATCTGTCCCCATTATTATTATTATTACGTGACACCTTCAAGAAGTCCGAGGACCCATGTAGGGAAGACACGCTATTACACACAACTCACCGTCTCCATCACTTAAACCCCCAACTGCACTTAAACGTCCTCTACACACCACGCCATCCACTTCAATCACTGACAGTATTTTTCGCTCTAAATTGCTTGTGTTCTTCTGTCGATTTGCCTGCATGCGGAATGACAAACCATTTTCAGGTTTATCATTCCGCATGCAAAAAAATATCCTACCCTCCGTTGAGATCAGCGCACTTATCTTCAATTGAAAAAGTCCGTATCAAGGTTCCTCTCATCACACGAGAATCGAACCCGGGTCTTCTCTAATCTAAGAACTAAACACCGTCAGTTTTATAATTGTGCTACAGGCGCTGAGGAAAAAAATCAATGTTAAATGCCTTTAAGCCGAATCTATCTCTTACAAGCCAAATATTGCTGTGAAAATAATTTTTCAAATATTCAAATAATTTATAAATCTTTTATTTGTCTGTATATTTGCTAATCTGTTGAGAAGAGAATGTGGAAAAATGACATATTTTAACCACGGACTATCACGTAGAATTAAAAAACTAAACTATGATGTTCCATTTTACATTTTCTTTCTATCAGTCATAAATAAAAAAATAAAAAAAAAGAATGATGAAAATGGAAAAGAAAATCCTTAGTCCATCCACGGTACAAATGTACTGTAGATTTACTAATAACCTTTCTTGACTGGGAACCACATAAAAAAATTCAGGAATCCATCTCTAGCTGTGACTTTTTTTCTTTAAACTTGGGTTGAATGCAACGATAAACTCACTTGCCCATGTAGTATAGACTTTGGGCAACTGTCAGAAACCTTTAGAAGGCTATTCATGACATCATCTCATGAAAAGATTTTTTTTTTCTTCATGAAAATCTTCTATGGGTTAACGTGTTGCGTTTAAGCTGAAGCTCAGGTGCGATGTCTAAATTTTACTGATCTTAATCTCTATAGAAGCGCTCGTATGCCATCGAAAATACCCTGTCTTTAGTGCTCTCACGGGAATGTCGTTAAACACAGGAGGGTTTCAAATTAGTGAAGATGGGCTACAATTGAATTCCTCATTAAGTGCAGTTTAGAAGATAGAGTGTACTTAGCATAATGAAATCCTATCCCTGAGAAGCATCTATTGATTTCTGTATTGTGAAACCTCCACGCTAAGGAGACGCGAAATACCCTTAAAAAAAAACACAGAACTTTGGCTTTTCTTTGGCACTTTTTGGAAAGAATGGGGCGTGAAGGAAGATGATCTTAAGCAAAAAAAAATTAAAAAAAAAAGAAAAGAAAACTAGATCGCCTTCTAAACCTTGAATTCCAGTATTATGTGTAGTCGAACGTGAACTAGTCCGTGATATTCTCCGATGTGCAGTCGAACATAATTCTTAAAGTGTCAAGCTGTTTTTTTTTTTTTTTATGCTTATGAGTTTCCGATAGACGACCCAAGAAAGTTCCGGGGGCAGTTAGAGTAACTTGGAAATAATAACAAAGGAAGCAGAAGATATCCTAGGACATGGAGGGCTTCCAAGAAAATTTTACGAGAAAGACGCGAGTGCGTGCTTGATACAGAAATAATTTCTACGTAAATATGACCAAGATATGGACTTTTCGTAGAAAAATATACAAGCATGATCGTGGAAAAATCATTTATGCAAACGATATCAGAGGATTCGCTTATTAACACCAAAAAATACATTAGCAACAAGAACTAAGATACTTCTATTGAAATCAATATATGAGTGATAACAATCATTAAAATATGAAACTGTTGAAAGAGCGGTAAAATTATGAACTAGCAGCTTTCAATATCAAGGTTGTTTTAAAGATGTCTCATGATTATTTTGTTTTCAATCACATTTTATGAATGTTAATGAAAAGGCAAAAACAGTTTATTCAGTCTGATTCTAAGTTTATAAATATAAATTTAAAATAATAATAATAATAATAATAATAATAATAATAAGTAATGATGACAATAATTTTTATATTTAATACTAATACTAATAATTGGAGTTAAACTCCTACACCTTTATTTTATCATTAATAAGATTTATAAATAAAATATGACGTCATAAAATAAATAAAAATTATCAAATTTAAAATTTGGTAATTTTTATTATTTTAAATAATTTTTAAATAAAAATTATCAAATTTAAAATTTGATAATTTTTATTTAAAATTATTTATTTTAAAATTATTAAAAATTATCAAATTTAAGATTTGATAATTTTTTATTTAAAGAAAAAATATCATTTTATTAAGATATATTTAAAAATAAAATTTGATAATTTTTATTTAAAGATAAAATATGTAATAATCTTTATATATTTAAGTACCATTTTAAGATATTTAAAAATAAAATTGGTAATATTTATAGGATAATTCCTTACTACGATGTTATAAGATATTTATCGGTTGCACAACATGATAAAATATTTTTGAGTTGGCGAAAATAGTTATAGCTCTAATTGTTCTATTTTAAATTTCTATAACTATTTTTGTCTTATTCGCATATTTCACTAATGAACAAATACATGATTTATATATTGCTAATGCATAGTTATGCCTTAATATTTAAAAGAAACAATACTGTAAATATTTCTGTATATAATATGCATTATAGTTTGCGCAGTAGTAGAAACTTGAGCGCAGTTTAGATTTTCATCTCTATTAACTTTATATGCTCTGTACTATGTGTCCAGTTTGTTAATATTATCATGTGAAAAATGATCCTAGCTACAATGAGTTTTACACGAATATCGTTCACTAAAGGCTCTAATCCTATGGTAAATTAGTACTAATGTACCATAGGATTAGTACTGTAGATGGACTGGGGGAGGGGGGGATAATTAGGGATGTCTAGAAACTAAACATAGAACCTTTCTCAAACCATTTCAGAGCCCCCGGTAAGTACATTACCTGCTCAAATTTCAACACCATATTTTAAATTTCAGTATTATATTTTTATACATAATGTATAGTCCTTAAACTAGTTTGTATACTTTTTTTCGTTCTTATTTTATTTTCTTCTCTTTTTTTTTATTCCCACTAACTTCATTCCAGTGCAGCATAAAAATCAATATAAATATAAATTTCAATTTGGATCTTATTTTCTTAAGACGAAGAAAAATTAAAATACAATCTCGAATACTATATAATCCGTAACTTAGATTTAAGCTTCTGGTGCCTGCCTAGAAGCACTGTTATACGAGGTGTGGCTATTAAATAACGAGACTGGTTGCAAAAATGTGGTTTTTTATTATAATTGTACAACTTAATTGTTATCTCTCCTTCAACATACTTCCCTCCTCTACCTATACACCGCTTCATACGAATTTTCCATTGTTGGAAGCAGTTCTGCAAGTCATCAGGTGTTCAGTAGCGCTGCCGTTTTCTCCTTTACCTCATCCACTGACTGAAAATGGGTGTCCTTCAATGTGAATTTCAACTTTGGAAAAAAGTAAAAGTCGCATGGAGCAAAGTCTGGCGAGTAAGGTGGATGGTCCAACACTGGGATCTTCTTATCAGCCAGATACTGCTTTACAGACAGTGCACTGAGCAAAAAAAAAAAAAAAACTGAAGGCAATGCTGAACTTTTTTTTTTTTTTTTTTTTTGATATCAATGGCGTGGTAATGGCTGAATGGGTACTAGAGGTTCAGTCAATTAACCAACATCATTACCTTGAGGTTCTGGCCAGGCTGAGAGAACGAGTGAGGAAGAAGAGACCCGATATGTGGAAGAACAACGCTTGGATTCTCCATCAGACAATGCTACATCCCACAGTGCACTGTCTGTAAAGCAGTATCTGGCCGATAAGAAGATCCCAGTGTTGGACCATCCACCTTATTCGTCGGGCTTAGCTCAATGCGACTTTTACCTTTTTCCAAAGTCGAAATTCGCATTGAAGGGCACCCATTTTCAGTCAGTGGATGAGGTCAAGGAGAAAACGGCAGCGCTATTGAAGCAGATAACACCTGATGACTTGCAGCACTGCTTCCAACAATGGAAAATTCGTATGCAACCAGTGTGTAGATAGAGGGGGGAGGGTATGTTGAAGGGGATAACAGTTAAGTTGTACAATTGTAATAATAAACCACATTTTTGCAACCAGTCTCGTTATTTAATAGCCACACCTCTATCTCATTATGTCATTTTCTCACTCAAAAATACAACAATCATAACTTGCCCACACGTAATATTGTTTTTTTATGCTTTTTTAATATATTTATAACAATTTAAAATTATTGTATATTTCATTAAAAGTTTTTTTTTAATTATGCATTGTTTAGAAGATATAGAATAATTTTGGACTTTTTGTAACTTCTTGCCGTAGGCAAAAGTTGTGAAAAGTGTCAAATATCCAATCTACTTTGTATTTGCATAAATACCACACTGACTTGTAATACTGAATAAGGTACAGAAAAAAAAATACCTGCTCGTAATCATGTCTTCATCAAGATGAAAAAAAAAAACTTGCTCGTAATCATGTCTAGTTTGAAGGGAAAAAAAACGTATTCGCAACATTGCATTGTCAGAAATAACGACATTGGAGACCTTGAATCTGCCACTGCAGTTTGTGAAAAACGTTGTTAATTGTTAACTGAAGAACGGAACAGTGAAATCGGCAGGTAACACTTTTCTTGCATCTTCTAAATGAAACCTGCAATGAAAGTATTATATTTAAAATAACTTTAGAAAGGACAAAATTCAACTTTCATTGGAGTTTTTTTTTATTCCTTGCTAGTTTGGTTTGTTTTTGATATATGTATAAAGTAACAAAAGAGCAAGCAAATGCCTAAGCTCACCGTAAGCAATTCTTGATTTTATTTTTTTTTTATAAAGTGACTAAAATCTTACTTTGGTTAATGCTGAAGCAACTAGACAAGTAAGCCGAGGCTCACTTTTTGCTATTTTGGGTAAAGTAAATTGCTCACCTAGTTAATGTCTAATTTTTAATTTACCCATTGTGTGTACACAATGGCAACAAACTGACGTTTCGTGGTTACCTGGTTCGGGGGAACAGTATAGGATTCCAAAATTGAAGGCAAAAGAAACAACCTCTTCTCACCGAAGGTCATCGTCGAATGACGTAATTAGAAGAGTAAAAAATAAAATAAAAGCGCCTATCTCAAAGAATAGCAGTGCCTATCCACGACTCATATTGACGGCTACATGTATGTCATAGAGATGAGTATGAGTTGGGTATGCTTGTGAGAATTAGTCCTCCTGTTGTGAAATTATTAGAGTTTGACCTTCGTGACTACCGGCAGTTCATAGCAGATCGTGTGGATTCTGTCATGTTGCATTTATTCCCAGTCTTGTAAGATGATGATGCAATACATGTCACCGGATTCGCTCTTTAAGAAGTTTTTACATCTCGAGAAGAACAAAGGAAACATCTCTTATCTTGAATTTCACACGAATTCAGTGAACTTTAATCCCAACAAACACCTGTGAAATGCTATGGAATATCGTGAGTTTAAAGACACCGAACTTCCGATTTAGGAAATGTGGGATATCTTGCAGACATAACGACTATCGATGGAGCCTTCGTAGCTCAGTCGATATCGCCGATGCCTTTGATTTGGAAAAATAAAAAAAAAAAACGTGGGTTCGAATCTCATGTAGGACTTTATAGTCTTATCAACAGAAGGTGAGTTAACCGGTTTTACATGCAGACCTAGCTGACCGAGTGATCAGCGTATCCACTCTACAATCAACAGGTCGCGCCATCAGTGTTAGAGCTAAGAACCATGTTAGAGCGACAATTGTCTTCCTTATTGTCTCCCCGATGTTTTTGAATTCATTGATAGACAAAGACTCATCTTTCCTGAGAGTAAAGAGTCAAAATCCCCCCTTGCTTTCAGCTCTATTGATTCGCAAAAACAGAAAGAAAAGAAAAGAAAATGTTAAGGTAAATGAGCTCTCCCTACTATGTCTTCCTTATGTATTTTTGTTTCTTAATATGTAATTAAAATATGATTTTATATTTATTGTTCTGATTATTATATAAGCCCATCCACGGAGACTAGGAGTGATCTCCGGAGACCAATGTACACTACATTACAATATTGATTTTATTTAGCGACTGTATCCATTAAGCAAATTTATTTATTTATAGAATATTAAAGCGTTTTTTTTTCTAAATTCAGTCATTGCTCTCATTAATCAACAATGAAAGACTGTGAACTATGATGCCACAATGTTATTATAAATTAATAACACAAACTATAATACAATAATAACAAAATTAAAAAAAAAGAAAGAAAAACATTGATGTTAACATTTTACATTTCCTTTAACAAGTTTAAAAAAATTCTGAAAATAAATATTTTTATTGATATAAAATTCGCAGAATAATAATTAAGTATTGAATTCCAACAAAAATATGTAGCCAGAATCAATACACATTAAGCCAACATCTAATTACGAAATACACCAAAAAAAAAAACACAAACTAGAATATATAAAAAGCTTCTATCACAGCAAAACGATGGACAAAAGACAATAATAGCAAAATAATTTCCAGTAAAACAAGGCCATGACGAAGTTCTTCATCTTAATATATATAATATATATATATCTTATATATATAAGATATAAGATACAGCGATGTAAACGATATATATAAGATACAGCGATGTAAACGATATATATCAAATACCATCCTCTCTTTTCGACGTCTGTTCGGTACTGGAAACGCCAACCTTCACGGGCACCTAACAAACTTACTGCTTATTGCATTTCGTTTTTAGGGGAGGATGGTGGAATGTAAGGTAATTTTCTTCGGTCTGCGAGCAAATAACGCGACAGTCGGGCAAGGAATCTATAATCTCAGACACCATCAGAATTTACCCGTCTTTGCAATTGCGGAGCCCACTGCGTCGTGCCTAAGAAAAAAAAAAAAAAAAAAACACGTCGAAACACAGACAGCCAGGATGAGGGGGTGTAGACGAATAGCAGCATTATACCGCTAGGCGGCCACCGTGAATCTAAATAGCGCCTGATAGTGATGGATACAGTCATTCCACGTGTGATTTGAATACCCTTCGAGAATGGAAAGAACAGTAGAGGCGGAGAAAATGTCAAGGAGTGTTGGTTTGTAAAAGATAAGCTAAATTTTGAGTTAGTTTATACACAATAAAAGCAACCACTCCATACGTGGGCTGTGAAATTCAATTTAACATATTTAATTATCTCGAACTAGTTCAAGAACAGAATGTCGAGTACATTTATTTTCAGCGCCTGGTATCTGCGTTAAAAATTACTTGAGGAAATTGTTTATGTAAACCTGCATAAAAACGTCATCTGTTTGTATTGGAGATCTGCAATTATAATTTGATAGAATCCACACACCGGCATTCCCATTCTCTTAGATAACCAAGTCCGTATTTTCATTCCTCAGTAGTAAGAGAAACCTAAAATCTCGTTTCTTAGGGATAATAACAATATAGAGTTAAAAGACTTCATCCGTTTAGCAGAGTTTATATTATAGTTTGCAAATTCCCCATTCACTTTAGACTCAATAATCATCACTTAACTAGATTGCTTAATCTAATTCCTCTTGCGTTGAATAGTTGGACCGAATTACAAACATCGCCTCCTCAGCATCCCCCCCCCCCAAAAAAAAAAGAAAAAGAAAAAAAAAAGGTTTCCTCTTTCCCTAAGGCATTACTTTATCTACCGAAGAGCTACACTGCTTGGAAAGAATTCAACGGACATCATTGTGTGATGAACAAACAGCCATGGCGCCCACCTTAATAAGATGTAGAACCTATTTTCCTTGCAATGACTGCAGCAATCCTACTTTCCACAAGCGTACGATAGCGATCAATGGGAATTGTGGACCATTCTTACTTGAATGAGGTCATGGACTCTGTGTGTGTGGGGGGGGGACGTCCTTTGACCTCATCCGACGCTTCAGTTCATCCCACAGATGTTCAATAGGGTTGAGATCAAGACTTTGTGGAGGTTAGTCAAGTGTGGTTGAGGCTAGTCAAGTGAAGTTTATGTCCACAAACCACACAATTAGAGCAGTAGCCTAATGACACGGTGCATTGCCTTGCGGAGAGACAATGCACCGCAGTCCGGTAGAAACGTCACAAAATGGGAAGCATTGAATTATCCAGAATGTTCAGATACCTATCGGAGTTCAATGTTCGTGGCACCACAAATACAGGTCGGAGGCCCAACTAGGAAAAACAGGACCATACCATAACACCACCGCCTCCAAATTTCATAGTTGGGGTTACGCACTCTGGTTAGAGACGTTCACCGGACATCCGCCACACCCACACCCGTCCATCTGCTCGGTAGAGAATGTAGCGTGATTATTCGCTGCATTGCATGTTGGTTCGGGTGTCGGACTTGCATTTTGCTGTCCTACCATTCAAACCCATGTTGTGAGCCTCGATTCGGTTCTGAATGTTTCTGTGTATATTTGTGTTCCAGTCGATGCTTGGAACTCCTCATTTGTCGGCCGACACGTTGAATGCGGAGTTCCGGACATCGACAGATCGTGACCGTAGGGTGCTGCGAATAGCGGTTTTTACATATTATCCTTCATAGCACCCTATGGTCACGATCGGGACTGTCGTGGGTCGTCCACTGATGGTAGCACTTGCAGTTGTCTCCCTACGCTTCCATCTCAGTATAGTATTACTGAATGACTTGAGATTGCCCAATTCGTCAACAATTTGCCGAATAGGCCTACAACATGGTATTCTATCACAACATCTCTTTCAGACTCCGTCAGTTCCCTTTTCACAGTCATGTAACCTGGACACAGTTGCAGTGACTTCGGAGAATCATATTCCTCCCATTTATACAAATCATAACTTCATCTTTCTTTAAAACCGGTTACATCTTTCAACAAATTCCCATCTTCTAAATATGTTAATTACATGCATGAGCCATTAAACACTCCATTGCAGTTCAGCTTGGAACACAGTGAGTAAACTTTCTTTCCTCTTCATTCATTCATTCTCCTGCTATCCTGTGAAACAACCACCTACCATATTCATTTCCTAAAGAGTACAACCTTAAAATATCATCTGGAATTTACCATAAAAAGTTGGCCATACATTTGCAATAAACTTGATAAAATATGATTTCCTTCTTTTCCTTTTTCAAAGCCTTATTTTCATCAATGAGTAGTTGTTTGAAATACACGAGTTAATTTTTTAGGAATTTATCAAGCAATATTAAGTGAACCAGTCTTAAGTATTAATATTTTTATGAAAACGAAAACAATAATCTGCAAAATTTAATTTGGTGTAGTTGAGAAAAACTGGATCAGTAGGCAGTTCAATACAGTTTTCAAACAGTAAAATCTTTGCTACAAAGTTTATTTTTCTGGTAGTTTTAGAAAGTTTTCTAGAGCATAAGTTCGCCTGCTGTTGAATGATCTCATCATTGAGATTAATCTAATCCGTTTAAGATTGTCTTCCGTACTTAGTAAGCGACTGAAGAATGAGTGAACCATGATCAACGTCTTCAAATAATAGAATATAAGAGATCATATGTAAAACATTAATATGTGATTACATTTCTAAAAATATGTGATTACATTTCTAAAAAATACACAGAAATATAAATTGAGTCCAGCAGAAAAAGAAACGTCGTACCTATTACTTTTCACCGCCTACTAGCAACTTTTCGTTTATTTAAGAAGGTCGTTTGTTTTCTTGAAAAATTATATCTAAACAGACTGATGTGGTTCTTAAATCAAAGTGAGATATAAGAAACTATTAGCACGTATTTTATCGCTGTGGTCATTCAGTTTTCAAAGTACTTCAAAGTACCCGGTCTTAATTGCATATACAATCTCATAAATGCCAAAGTCACGATGCCATCAATTTGCATATCTTGAATCTGCATCGATGCATTTTTTTAAATGCAGTTAATAAATTAAGTAAAATAATTCGATTGGATATTCTTCGAATGAATTAAAAATGGACCTTTAGTGATTCAGTTTTTTTTTTTTACGTAGCTTTCTGACAATTTGCAATTTCTGGTCTCTGTAGAGTCGTAATGCAACTGAGCATATCGAAGATTTAATGTCCGATGAATAATTTACAATACGAACCTGCACCAAGTAATTACTGTCTTGAGCTTTGAGAAAATTAATTTTTTTTTCTTTCTATTATGAGTTTTCAGCAAAGCCTTCAGGGTGAAAACGAAGTATGGAAATTCAAGTCATTCGCCTTCTACTTCTTTTAGTAGGACTCCTAAATTAAAGATTTTGTCAATTAGGACCGGACATTCTTAACCCAACTTTTACACACACGTCTTGATTTGTGAGTAGATTCAATTAAACATTAAAACTGAGAAATGTTGGAAGGATCATGTTCCTTATTTTTTTATATAAAAGCGTAAGATATTAAAAATATATATTAATGCTTGTGGAGCCCGTAGAAAATTTATTTTCGCTCTTTTATCACTATGTTCGTCAAAACGTGAGAAGGAAGCTCTTATTTCTGATCATAGGAATTGACGGCTGAAATCTCGGAGTTTTTTTTATTTCTTTTTCTTTTTCAACACTTTTATCACGTATTCACTTGTTTAGTACGAAATGGATGGGAGAAACTAAAGAACTAACTCCAATAATCTTGTAAAATTACAGCCTTTGTTGAAAAAAAAATAGTTTATTGGTTATGTAGGCCGTTCGCTACTGTTTTTCAAATAGTTCAAATTCCCCTTCACCTGAATTTATTGAAGTAAAGATAAGCCGTTTTGACGTTAAATATTATTATTTTACTCTTCTACTTTATGACGTACATCTCAATTTTGTTTCCTCCATAATATTTGCTTTTATTATAAAATTCAATAACTCTATTTCCAGGGATGTTAAGCATTCGATTTATCGTTTTAGATTTGCAAACCAATGCAATTTTAATATTTTGGATACCTGCATAACATATCCCATCACGTCATTAGCAAACAGGTCGTTAGATTGCAAATGTGATGTAATTACATTCTGAACACTGATATTCAACAAACAGCTGTAATTGTCAAATATGCTATTCTAGTGTCCGATGTCGTGGGGAACATTAAGCTAAACAGCATGCATACAATGACTGGAAGTCTAAGGAGTTTGATGGCTCTCAGAATCCTATCATAGCCAACATGCTTTATCCCAAGAAAATATGGGGAATATTTAGAGGACTGTTTATTTCTTAGCCCTGCTCATTATCCTTCATCAGAAGGAATATTGTTCCCTTAATCCATAATCAATGAATTCCCTTTCTTAACTCTATATATCTATAAATGTATTTATTTCAAATATCCCCTAATTGTAATTATCATTTGCTATACGCGCATTTAAATAACGCAACCTAATTCGATGAGAAAAACACATGGTCAGCCATTGCAATGGTTAGGAATGGAGAGGTATCACGTGACAACGAATCCCACTCGATAACACTAGTTATCCAATTAAATAAGAAAACTGATAAAATGCATCACTTATCCCTAATATTAAACAAGATAAGGGGAAAATGTATAAAATTATATTCGAATTTATTAACGGAAGTCAAGAATTTGACAGAACCAAAGTTAAGTTAACAGAACTAAAATGCTAAAAAATTATACTCGTAAATCATTTAATTAGCAATTATATAATATTAAAAGTCACTGCTTTCACAATAGTTTAATTTCACACTATTTTTAAAGAGAGATAGATAGATAAATAGAGAGAGAGAGAGAGAGAATGATGGTTACACAGGTAACCAACAAAACATTGTTTGGTTACGTATACACATACATAAAACATTGTTTTACGTATACACATATTAACTTACGTGTATTCCATTCATCTGTGGACACTTTCACTTAAACATCATGTCGCTATTGGTCAGGCACAGAAACGTCTCAGAGATTATTTATGGCAACCGAAATCGATTTTTTTAAGTCAAAAATATTTTGTATGGAGACATCAATCAATAGCATAGATGGATTCGAATCTAGTTGCAGATAGGGATGCTAGTGAATCTCTTTAGGCGGTGGATGTTTTTCATTGTCTGGTTTCAAGATTATTAGACTACTTATTAAAGGATTGAACTGGTTGAAACGTTTCCTATGAGTGGAAATGGCATAAAAAGTTTCATAGAATGTAATGCTACTCATTATTGATTTATACTGACATAAACTAATACTAATACTAATTAATATTTATCAATTAGAAATAATCTTCCTTTATACAAATTCTTATTCTTTTTCTGATAAGAAATACTGATAAAAGTAGCTTGCGTATTAGTGCAAACTTGCAATCTGCTAATTGCTTTAATTAGTTAATCGAAAAGGCACATGCCTTACGGTTGAAAAATCTTCTTTTAAACAGAAAGCTGTTTAAAGGCCATTTGCTGGATTAGTTAAGGTTAATGGGGTTCTAAACACTAAAAGATGGTGCGAAAGACCCGGAGCAAGTGTCTTCTTCATTTAGTATGAGTCTGCAGCTAGCTCTCTCTCTCTCTCTCTCTCTCTCTTTCTCTCTCTCTCTCTCTCTCTCTCTCTCTCTCTCTCTCTCTCTATATATATATATATATATATATATATATATATATATATATATATATATATATATTATATATATATGATTAATTGGTCACTGATGTCTATAAAGTAATTTTATTTAAATTTTCTTTTTTCATGTTTTCCTTCAAGACAAATTGTTCTAATTTATTTTTTTTTCTGCTCCCCACCGATGAAGTTTATTTGGCGTTTCTTATAATATAGATCGCTACTCACTAATTCTTCCATGATATAGTTTTTCCTTCCGTGGTGAATTATTAATGACATTCTTCATTTAGATCGTAACTATTTGATTAATAACAGTATCCTCGCGAAAAAAAAAAATTTTTTTACACTCAAGACAACCTCTATAAATTCAAAGAGCTGCCTTGCTCGTCTAGGCTAGGCTTTTACAAACATTCATGCCAATGCAGTGGGATTCGAACCCATAGTTTTCTTTGGATTCAGTCGTGTAGATCTTCACTAATGGTTGATTTTGATTTTTCGAGGTGTAATCAAGAAATTTTCGATTATATTTTGGTCTCTTACGATAACAGCTTTCATCTCCTGTTCAGTGGTATCATCTTTACATTATTTCCCGTGAACGTAATGGGGGCCGGCTCAGAAATTGTGCCACTGTTGAAAGTATTTGCATAATTCCTGTATTTTGAACTTGGAACAAATATCCTATCACTTTTTTAATTGTCACCCAAATATCCTTGCGGGGTGCACACGACTTTGGCAAAAGAAAAAAAAAAGACTCGTGCTCACCGATTTAGAGAAGAAATTTGGATGCTGAATAAGTCATTCTGTTTTGTTTTTCATACATAAAAAATAGAATGAGAGGGAGCATTGTAATGATGTAAAATAATCTTTAAATTATCGTTCTAGTAGTTTTCGTTGCAAATATTTCCCTATGCGGAAAAGCATATCTGCGTGTCAATGTTGATTAATGATCCGATCCTTCTTGAGAAGAAATATCCAAAGAAAATTACCATACGTTTGAGGTGTGTCGATTCCTTAGCGAACGTTACGAGATTTCTTTAGCTATTTATCCTCAAACTAAATTAGAACCTGTTTCATAATTACTCATCTGAAGGCTCATTTTTGGAGCCAGCATCGCAAAGGATACGATGTATAACATATATTTGCAATAATACAATTAATTCATAACTTCTCAATAATGCAAACCACGAAGCGCGAATAATCCAAAAGGATTTATTTTCTAATCCTAGTGGAAGATTTTGAACTACCCTACACTAGTGCCATCTGGTGTCAGGACATTTTCTGGTCGCACTTCCTATCAGAAATTCGTTTGGTATAGCTGATAATACTAAAATGTTTTCTTCGGTGATTTGAATGAATACCATGTATTTTATTAACTATTTTCTTATGCCAACCCTTTAGTGATTTATGATATTTTCCATTTGAAAAAAAATAAAGTTTCGAATGGTTTTGAATTTTTAATGTCATTATTAATTTGTTTATTTATGACACTTTCCTTCAACATAGATGGTTAACAAATGGTTTATTAATGGCATTTTTCTTCAATAGGAATGCTATCAATTGATTTATTGAGAACATTAAAGAGTGTAGATCATTACTAAATTGTTTTAAGATATTTTTCTTAGAGCAAAAGTATTGTATTTTTATGTGAATCCCACCTGCCAAAGGAAAGAAAAATTAGAACAGTAAGTAGTCTATGGTTTAGATATACTGGTTTTATTTTGCTACATCCCCATTTGACACTTAATTCAAAGGGCACTTCAGGCCTCCTGTAAGCACGGTGGTCTCACATCGGACGACGAATCTCGTTTCGCACGTAAAACCTAGTAAGGCGAGCAAAGCAGGTTAATTCAAGACATCAATATTATTGAATTATTTAAGTTCTGAGTAGTGGATAGGCCAAAACCGCAGAAATATTATAATCATTTTATCAATAATCGATTTATTTTCGATTATTTTCAAATCAAATTAAATTAGTGACATCCGTGATCTGTAGTTATTAATATACCTCAAAAAAAAAAAAAAAAAAACCTCCAAGCAGACTATTCCATACAAACAAATTAATCCTTGTCCTCACTTCAGGTTAAAACAAAACTTGGAGGGAAATAACATTGTCAAATTCTGTTATAAAATTTGATCGATAATCGTTGAAGCAAACGCAGTTAAGTTAACCATGTGGCAAAACGGTTGAGTTCAGCCACAAATAATTTCGTCCACGTGGCTTCAATAGGAATTTTTAATAAATGTCCTCGTATCACAGGTAATCTCAAACTGCTTGAGGCTATGAACATACCTTACGGTGAAAAACTATTGTTCTTCTTCCCTACTATTATATCTGTTGTCTTTTTCTTTTGCCATTTTTTCTGTCGTTTTTTTTTTAAATCTGTTCTAGTTATAAGTTTCACCATTTCAACTTCAATGATCACGAGTCACATGTGATGATATTTGCTACACGAGATATTTTTTTTTATTAACCAATGTTCACCAGTTGCTAAAAAATTTTCAGCTGCCTAATTCATTGTTTTTCATCCTGAATTATCGTGTTGATTTTATTTAACTATTTATGGGAAAAAAAACGATAAAAATTTAAAACTTTCCATGTAGAAAAATTTCTGAACTTAAACTTCGTTTTGAAATTTGAACGAAATTAGGTTTTTTAAGATTAATATATTTCCATTTCCAAACTATGAGAGTGACTCGACACTCATTGACAGTACCTCCTGAGTTCATTATTGATTTATTAAAATTGTACTTGAACATCGTAAATCATTAGTACTGATCATTTGATGAGTTCGCTAAATTACTAGCAACATCTCGCCTTGTCCAATTATTTATTTATACTATTTTATATAAATGAAGGTGTGTTATTAATTTATAAAAAATATTTTTAAAATAACAAATAATCTTAATAAAAAATACAAATTTTCAGATGGTTTTATATTTACAATATTTATTTTATAAAATTAATTATTTATCTCTAATAAAATATATTTTTTTATTTATAATCAGTGCAACTGAGACAGTTTCTAAATACCATATGCATGGGTAAATAACCAATACTTTTGCTTTGGTTGGTTAAATTGGCTCAAATGATTTTTGACAGAAAAGATTCTTGACCACCCGTGTTGATAAAGTGATTCAGCGTAACAAGACACGAAGTAACAAAAAATAACTCCTCCCTATAGGTTTGTTAATGTCCGCTTCAACTCTCATAGTCATAAACATTTCTCTGCAGTTTTAATAATGCAAACTACGATCATTGCTGTGATATTCGACCAGAAATGACCAAACGACAAATCACCAAATATGGAGATATAAAAGTTTTACAGTGACTGCATTGCATAATTCAGAAAGCTGGTCAGACGGTTGAATTCCAGATTGGAGTAGAGGGCTCATAGTACCCATCTGTTAAAGGAGGGAATAAAAGCATATGTCAGAATTAAGAGGAACTTCCCTACTGAGTGTTCCTGGTAAGATTTAAGCATACTTGGAGAAAGGCAAAGAGAATTGTGGAGGGAAACTGGGAGAAGAACATACTATGTTCAGGAAAATTCATAGACGTCGTCAGGTTCAAATTTTCATCTTAAGATAACCAGGATTAGATTTTCGCATAGTTCAGAAATGGTAACAAGGATCTGTATTTAAATTTCGTATATCTGGAAAAGGATATGACAAAATGCCAAGAAAAAAAAAAGCTGTTCAAAAATGGTGTAAATGGTACATTATATCGAGTAATTCATAGTGTCTATTTAAGCTATAAGTCAGAAGTTAGAATTGAAGGGAATTAAAAAACAAATAACTTGATGTTAATTCAGATGTGCGACAAAAGTGCACATTATCTCCACTGTTATTCATCATCTACATGGATCACATTATGAAAGAGAGTGGTATTAAATCTGATATCAAAATTCGATATGTTAATCTCATTTCTTTGCTTTACACATATGTAGACAATGTTATACTCCTAAACAATTCCAGTACAAGTCTCCAGGATTCCCGACTAAATTGGGTAACTCTTGTAATATATATGGTATGAAGGTCAGCAATAACAAGACAAGGACAATGAAAATAAGCAAGAATATTGAAAACATTAAATGTGTCCTGAATGTGGAACCTACAGAACAAGTGAAACATTTCAATTATTTAGAGGCACGGTTTTGGTGAATATGGCAAGTAAATTACATATGGATATAGACAACTGAATATGCAAAGCTGGTATGATGTACAGGCTGGAAATGTCGATTGAATAATTTTCTCTTATTCGATATAAATTTATTCGCATAAGAGTTCTAAAAAAATTAGAGTAGTAAATGGATGTCATCAATGGAAATTGCATATTAAAATGAGAACATTATTTCTTTATTTTTGTTATGTCGAGCCCATACACGAGAGGTTGGTTGATCAACCTATAGTACATTAGTACCATATATTGGTAGTGGGTTGGGAAAGGAAGGACTTGTTCGCATTTGATTTAAATGACTGTATATTGTATTCCTTGGGAACACAACAGGGGGAAGGTGTTCCACAATACAGCAGTAGTAGGGATTAAGGGGGAGGAATAGAAACTTGTTCTGTGGGTTTCAAGGTGCACTGTGAAGGGATGTTGAGCTGCAGTTGCACGTGTTCCAATGAGCTTAGTTTAGAAGAATTTTTTTCTTGTTTCTTACCAGGAACATTAGGAAGGAACTTAGGATAGTTAGCATTCAGGAATGTCAGCGCTGAGGAAACCTCCTGTGGTTTGGCACTTAAACAGGAAAGGTTCTGAAAAATAAGCGTTTTGACACCCCCTCTCTGGTCCTTTTCTTGCCATTCTGGAAATGTCTTATGAGATTGCAATATAAGACTTGACAGTATTGAAGTCCTGACACATAACAGAGTAATTTGTAGGAAAATTCATGGGAAGTTAGTAATAATATAAACTTCCATACAGTAATGTCATATTATCTTGTATAACCCTTGATGGCGTGTGTGTGTGTGTGTGTGTGTGTGTGTGTGTGTGTGTTGAAGATACCAAGAAATTATATACTAGTTTTTAATCCTTTTCCCAAGGAAGCAAAACAAAGTTTTGCGCGTGAAATATATTCATATCCGAGCTACTACTTGTATATAGAGGCTAATGATTTCACATCGCTTGCTCTTGTATATATCCCATAATGCAAAGCGCATACCCTTTCGAACGTGTCAAAATGCTAAGCATATTATGCATAACCAAGGTTAAAAAAAACTTTCGACAGCTTTCTCTCATCCAAAGAATTTTATTCATAAGGTCTATCACCTTTTGTCTACTTGCATATGAGATGTATATGAATTCGGCATTACTTCAACCTTGGTATCTCTTCCGGGTGTGGCTCCCACTGGTGAGACCTCAATAAATGTCGGTAGTTGCCCTTTCGATTATGCATACCATCATACAGGTCCGAAAGGATGTGTGCTAAGGGCAAGTGATATGAAGTCATCAGCCTCTATATACAAGTAGCTCAGTGAATATATTTCACTCGCAAAACAGTGCTTTATTTATTTGGGAAAATACTTTAAACCAACTATATAATTTCTTGGTATCTTTAACATATAATAAACCCAAGGTAAAAAAAATTCTAAAAAAAAAAAAATATATATATATATATCAGGAATTTCATTATGATGACGATGTATTGCTTCTATTCAGTCTCAACTTGTTACCCTTAACGATTTACGCCAGTGTTGTCGCTGTTCTTTAGCGTAACCCTTAACCCTCATGCATTACATCAAATAACTCTTGGATGAGACCGAGGTTTATTTCAACTAATAAAGCGCCTCATTAAGCACCGTTAAAATTTGCACGCATTCTGCATGTTTGAATTTTAAATTCTCTTTTCCTTCCATCAACTTTATTTTTAATTTTTTTTAATTCTTTATTCCATCATAATTATTAAGAAGCACTTTAATATCTGTGGCTTAAAATAAATCGATTAATTACTAGCCTAATACCAAGTCAAAGTCTTTGTAATTTATCTTTCTCTCCGTTACAATAAAAACTTGCGATCACAAACTTCAAAACCTAAAAGACTTTTCAAGGATCGCTAAGCCTCCCATCAATAAAAAAAAATGAAGCATGAATTCTAGAATAGGAAATTATAAAGGGATTAAAGTATAAGAGATTAATCTTTATTTGTGACATTTTGTACTTTTAAATCGTGTGATTCCAAATTGTCTTCTGCGAACTTATAGCCTGAAATTCGATGAGATGAGTGAAAACTAAATTTAGAAACTCCAGTTAATCCAAGTCGAACATGTTATATGTAAAAGGTCGAAGGCTTCTGTAAAGAGAAAAAAATATAATGTGTTTTCTCTGTAGTTCGCTCCGTCTTTTCCTTGCAATCCACGTGGAGCATTTGAACAAACAATTATGCTAACGAACCTGCTGTTTGATAGGAAAATCTTCCGATGTAGCTTCTCACTTAGAAATCAGCGGAATATCGAAACTACACTGACTACCTGTTAAGGAAAGATTTTCTATCGCCTTCAAGATTGACGAAATATTCCTTCAGGCGGTAAGCTGACAGTTTAGAAATTTTTTTTTTTTTTTTTTATTTCTTACCAGACGTTCTTCTAAGTTCTGCTAAGACGTTCTGTTTAAACCCTTGGAGAATACGGCATTTCACTAGGCTTCAATTTTATGTCACCAGCAGGTTGTGGCAATGTCTTATAGCTCGAGGCTCATTTCACATCGCTGCAGTGTTTTAATGGAGGGTGAGTGATAGGGTGGGAGGGAGAAGATCGCGTCATTATAGCAGCATTATTCTCAGCCTGAAGAGATGTGATTGTTATCTGTATGAGGCGTAAATCAACAGTTTGGCCTTCGCTTTATAACACTTCTTTATTCTACGTTAACTCTCTGTAAAGAGTGATTGACAGCCTGTCCAAACTTTCTTACGGCTCTGTTGTATAATATGGCACGTGTACATAGACTACCCAGTTGATTTAAGGTCTGCAGGGCTGGCAAACTAAACTGAAATTTATTTTTAAGTGTAAATAATTTATTTATCGTACACATTTAAGGCTGTTGCTTATCGTCATATCATCTTTAAATAAAATGGCTTATTAAAGTTTTATATATTAACGTGATAAATAAAATAAAATATCATGATGTATTATCATCTTGAAGTAAAAGAAATATTATAACAAAGTTCCTGTCGTTTGATATATATGTATGTGTGCGTGCGTAAATATATATAGTAAATTCGACTCTCCGTTGCTTAGTTTCTACCGACCAAGTCACGAATACCTTTTCAGTTGAAGGTGAGTTACCGATCTCAGACGGAAATGGAACGATTTCCCTTTTATAAGCTCATTCCGAAAAACAGGGAAACCTGTTAGAAAAACACACGCTCTTTACAGATACAGAAGACAATACTAATAGAACTAAACACCCGATCAGACGCAGTCATCAGTTTCTAAAGAGCGCAGTTACTCACAAATGTGTCATAGTGAGATACTATTTCACATTCGATGATTTTGAGGAATTTTGGGAGGAGCAGAGAGACAAGTAGTTCCCACCTTTCGTCATCAGAACTTTATTTCTACCAAAGATCTGTAGTTTATCGGTGATGAGATTAAGCAGAGGACTTCTGCAATCTTTTGTTTGAAATCGTAAATTGTATCATCGTATGATATAGCATAAGTTCTATAGTTGAGTTTTCTGAGTTGTAGGGTTAAAAACCGAGTTTACCGAGGGGAAAACACTACTTCCCTGTACCAGTGCAATGAACGGACTAATACGCAATATACTGGAAAAAAAAAACTAACAAAATTCCTTTATTTGGCGAAAATAATCAATAAAATCAATCAATAATCATTAATCAATAAAAATAATGGTACCGCCTGTAAACTGGTCTGAACTGCATATATACGAATAACTGAGACACAACATAAAGGTATGCAACTATCCTTTAACGAGAGATCTGAAATAGACCCCTCATCGCAAATCCTTCAAATAAATAAATTAATTAAATAAAAATAATACTCTTTATAATATTATGGTGAGAAAATTAGTGATTGAAAAGGGACAATATTGTTACTTGTGGAGTGGCAGGAAGAAATTCAAATACTATTCTTTTGATTCATAGAAATGTACTACACCTAGGCAGGGACGGACCAAGATAATTTCTCGCTCCGGGCAGACTCCGTGTATGATGACCCTAAGTTTTTTTTATACTTAAGTACTTTCTAATTGTAAGTATAAATATTTTTTCAAATTATCAATAATTTCATAACTTCATTATTTCTACTTATCATTTTTATTCACTCAGATCTCCTACATAAAAAAGAAACAAATAAAAATGATTACAAACAAAAATGATCGATTTTACACTGTAGTTTTAATTTAATCAATTAAAATTTAGATATACTTTTCTCGATTTTAAAACTGCGAAAGATTTTATTCTTTCGCAGTCTATTTTCTGTGCATTTTCAATAGATAACAAGGCTAAAGAATTTAATCTCTCACTCCCCATTGTCGATCGCAAATATGTATTAATTCACCAAACCTTTTTTCAGCTGTTGCTATCGTCAGCAAAATTCTCAATGCGACCCACGTATTTGGAACTATATTCTGCAAATTGCTTGCTTTTAAAAATTGTAAAATTTCTAACGGCGAATTGGTGTTTTCAGGAAGTAAACTGTCATTTTTAAATTTGAAATTTGCGAATCATTATTTTCGTTATTTTTGTTAGGAGCGCAGGCTCAGTGCCAGCCTTAGTTTTGGCACCCCCTACGTTTAGCTCCCAGGGCGAATGCCCGGTCAGCTCGCCCCTTAATCCGGCACTGCACCTAGTGAAAGAGCACTTGTGGCAAAAAAAAAAAAAAGTTTTTTACCTCCTCCCCCATTTGTTTCTCTAGATAAGGGAAACTTTCTGCAGAGAGCAGAATATGTTCTTTATCAGTAAATCTTTAACTTCGACATTTTATATTCTTAAGTGTGTGTGTGTGTGTGTGTGTGTGTGTGTTTATAATGTTGTCTAACACGTTTCGCGAATGTAATCAGTGCGCTGACATTTAGTTCTTGTTTGTATTTGTGACAGTTCTTAGCCATGATTAAGAACTGTACGTCGAAATGATAAAGCTCCGCATGAGCTATTGTTCTTCTAATGTTCATCATCAACAACAAAACAGAAATCATAATAAAGTTCACGTGATCTGTGGTCACCCGTATTATTGTTCAGGAAGAAGTGAACCGTCCAAGCAAATTCCCTCTGGTCAACCAGCGTATTGAAACAGCTTGAGATGTAGTACCTCAAAGTCGCAGAATATTCAACATATCACTGAACTGACAAGTTTTGAATTCATTATGATTCTTTGGGAAAAGATGGTAAGAAAGAGGAATATTCCTTAAAGAGCGTCGTCTTCTTATATTTAAACGAAGCAACATTCCATACGTCATGAAATATAAACAGTCAAAATTGTCAAATTTAGTGTTCTACTTTCCTCATTGAATGTCTAGATCCTGAAAGAGATTCCTCACCCTCAAAAGGAATGTGCGGGACTACACTTACAAACGCAAGTGCTGCGTACATTTTTATTGCAGTGAAATCAATAAACAATATTTTTTATGACAAGTTAGAAACTACGCTCTTTCATAGTTTGAGTGATGCCCTTCTATCAGTTTTCATCTTGAGTATCATTTTTCAGTTAGATGGAGCGTTGCTGCGATTTGGAAGCATTCTTGACAAACGCAAATAGATTTCGCATTTCGCAAATAGATCGTTGAGTAGATAAACGATTTTTTTCTTGGCGATCTCATATTCTCGACCTATACACCCTTAGAGGTTTTTTCCCCTCTTGTGGGAGTAGTTACGTAAAGAATCGAGTATCCATATCATAAATGACTTCGTCACGATGGACAAAATTAGAAACACTAGAGCTGGATATTACTCTGGAAATGTTGGGTTCACTTTGACGCAAGATCTGAACAATTGGCTTAATGTATTCTGAGTTTACCCATGGAATACATAACTGAACTTTTTACCATAAGTAAAAAAATAAGAAAGGCATGCATTTTCCCAAACCGTTATTCTCAGTATAGAATTTAAAAACCTCAATATTTTTTCTCTAGAAATCTTTTTATTTAAACATTGAAAATGACTTCTGTGCACTGGTTTTTTTTTTTTTTTTTTTTTCAGATGGACTGAGTCCTTGACTCTTTATCCCTTCATCTGATTGAAGAAAATGTGCGGATGAGGCGTTATTGAGCTAAAAGCTCTAATCATAACTGAGTAACGGCAATATTCGAGCCTCAGTTAAAACTTCATTGGCTACAGCATTGCCATCCGTTACCCTGGAATCTGATTTTCTAACCTCTGAGTACTGTTTTTTTTTTTTTTTTTTTTTTTTGTTTGTTTTTGTTTTTTTGTAGATGGATGAAGCAAGAATGCTTTCAATATTCCCCGTTATCTGTAAAGAAAATGTATGGATAGGATAATATGGAGCTATAAGCTCTGATCATGACAAGAGGGTAACAGCAATAGCAGAGCCTCGGATAGAACTTCATTGGCTACAGCATTGCCATCCATTACCCTCCCTGGGTATCCACTTTAGTCGCCTCGTACGAGATGCATGAGCTACAGTGTAGCTGGTGTGTAAGTAAAGCCCTTTCTAAAAATTAAGACGAACCAGTGCTGAGTTGGACGAAGGATCGTCCAACTCAGCACTGGTTCCACTCAGTGACGGGCCTTCCTACCACTGAGCAGAACCGCTCATATTCCAGGGAAAAGCATCCACCGACAAAGTCCCTCACGGGCCACGCCGGAGAACACCCTCCCCAGAAACTCAAAATGCTCTCTCAGGGTAAACCCCCTGAAATCTTAAGCTCACCTCTCCGGGAGCAAAATTTCGGAAGAATCCTAAGAGAGCGAAACTTTCGGAACTCAGCGTCCCATTTTAGTCACCTCTTACGACATGCATGGGCTGTAGGGACTATTCTTATCCTGGCCACCACATGGAGTTTTCAGCACTGTCCTAAGAAGGACTGGAAGATGGACTGAGTCCTTAACTCTTTTGAATGAAGAAAATCTGTGTGGATGGGATGTTATTGAGCTAGTCATGGCTGAGTAACGGCAATAGCCTAGTCTCAGTCAAAACTTCATTGGCTACAGCATTGCCATCCGTTACCCTGGAAGTCCTAAAAAGGACTCTCTACACGTAAATCACCTCTCAGCATTGTGTTAACTAGAAATTTTATTTAATGAAATTACATTTTCGAATAGAATATGCTAGGTATTGTTGTTAAATAAGAAAATAAATTTAAGAAATTTTCAAATTTCGATTGTTGTTAAAGTCATTATTTCTTCCAAATTTTTTATATGTTTATTATTTATTTAAGACGTTCGACTCTAAAAAATAAAATTTTAAAAAAATTAAAAAGAGAGTCAAGAACATTGGTAGATAATTATTACAATAAATAAAAGAGTTGTCTAAGCAGAATATTTCTGCCTGTAGATGGCGCATCCCGTCATTTACCTTATTGTAACACTATACTGTATTTCATAACTGTGAGATAGGAGTAATATCAAGTTTTCTTAATTTCATTATAATAGTTATTTCGTGGAAGAGGATGGGTGCAGTCTAAATAACTATTTGAAATACATTGCTATTGCTTTAGCAGAGTGTTAATTTCGATTAGTAACTCTTGTTTTTACTTTCATAATAATAATAATAATAATAATTATTATTATTATTATTATTATTATTATTATTATTATTATTATTATTATTATTATTATTATGAAAGTAAAAATAATAATAATAATAATAATAATCTCACTGTATACGATCAACAATTAACGCCACCTATGGGTAAGACAGGGAATTATCATACATTTTGATACGTACGTAAATGAACTTATGCAGTGTATTATTAGAATATATATTTCTAGTGTATTATTATTTTCTTCATTCTCTCCCATAAAGTCGAAAGACTGAAGCTTTCCACATACTTCATTCTGGGACTTTTCTTTTTCTTTTCTTTTCTTTTCTTTTTTTTTTTTTTTTTGATGATATTTCTTTGCAAAACACACAGAGAGACGAACACAATGGGGTCACTCGGGTTATGATCAGATAGTCGAATGAGTTTTTTTTTTTCCTTCTGATTGCATATGATCCACCCGAACAATTCTCCCTCGTGTCTTGTTCGGGGCCCCGACGGTAATCGAAGACCAGCCAGCCGACTGGTAAAAAGGCAGTAATTTTCCGCTGAGAGAGTGTCTTGTCATTTTTGCACACTATCATTCTTTCTCTGTCTCCTTCGTTTATTCAACACGACACGGACTGCTTATGGTGAACAATAGAAAGACTGTTGTGGGATCCTACTTGTAATCATTTTTATGTTATCCGAGCGTCTGCAAAAGGGTGAGAGATTGCCAGAAGATAATGTGGAAAATAAGAGGCACGTCCCACAATAAAACAAAAAAGTAATTCTTGAGTTTCTTTTTCTCCCCACCCCCTAAAGTAGTGAAACCACATCCTCGTTTCAATGACATCTCAAATAACAACAGGGTAACGTCACTAGTATTTCCATATTCGGTAGCTCAATCTTTGACATCGCGAATGGTTTCCATGGCAACCCCACTTGGACCATTGTAGTAGATTTCATCTCTTTCAGCGGAATATTAACGATCTCCTCTACAAACAGCAATGATATCTTAAGTAGTAATGTTTCAAATAAACAGGAGGGTTCTTACAACTAATTAATAGTTTTATTATTTATAAATTGCATACCTGCATTTTGTTAATAGCAGTAGATCAGACTAGAACTAACCGTCTGCGAGTATAAAAGCTTGCCGTATAACATAACAGCTAACATTCAACAGTAACCAGTTGAATACGATTAAAACTGGTCAATGTTTTCGGTACCACAACAAAAACAAAAAAAAAAGATTATTTCTAAACATCATTTGGCTTAGACAACAAGGCATGCTTCTTAACAATGTAGTCCAGTACTGCTTTTAGAGAAATAATATGACATTGGTTTACTTAACAATCTAAAAGACATGCTTTGTATCATGAAAAAAAGGAAACAACAAAAATGTGGGTCAAAACGTTTGTGCTAAATATTTTAAGTGATATATTTCATGCAATCTAAACTTCGATTCTTCGATGAGTCCTAAGTGCTGTTTGTTTCCATAACAACCGGATATTGATTCCTTTTCATATTATCATAAAATACTCTTGTCATTTCTAGTACGATTTAATATAAAAAAAAAACAAAAAACGAACAATTGTTCTTTGAACAGTCAGTATCATATGTCTCCATAGAAACCGAACAATGGTTTTTAAATTAACTTAATGGTACATTTCACTAAAACCAAATAATGATTTTTTGCAATTTATTCAATCATAATCTCTGATTGTTGTTTAAATAAAAACCACATGAATAAAAACCACATTTTTTTTTTCGCAGAAATCGAACAATAGTTTTTATTTCCATTCTTACATTGACAGTGATAGATTTTACAAAACCCAAACAATATTTGTATCTGTAAGATTCTAAAAATGATATACATTCCTAAAACCTAACATTTCACGCATCGCAAAGTGTATTTGTGAAAATTCAGAGGTCAGAAATTATAGTTATATGAAAAATAATCTTTACGGAACCTAACAGTAGAAATAGAATGCGAAATAAGAAGCGTTACGGGTAGGAGTGAACAACTGTTTCTATTTATAAACAGTTTTTTACTATGCGAAAAGTACGTCTATTTATTCTTTGACTTGTGTTTAACTCGAGAAACAGTGACCCTTGGATAGAAGTCATGTACCACAAGAAGAAACATCCTTTGTCTCAGACCCATTATCAAGTATCATTAGTTTCAGAAGCGCTACCGACCTTATCTTTGAAGCTACCATCATCCATGGATATTTGTAAATTGTGCACAAGGCAAGGGGGATTCATTTGCTGTTGTTGTATTAGAGATAGGTGTTCTAGCTCGCCCTGTATCTCTACTTTGCCAGTGACCTTATCTGAAAACCCTGTTCTATGCAGGCCAACGGGTAATTATGAGATCGAAGTGTGGGCTCCTGTTCCTCGACTCGGTGACGCGGAACACAAACGGGACTTTGATCTGTCTAATTGCACTTTCTCGTTGATCTTCTAGTCGGCTTTCGCTTCGAAAGCAAATGGTGTTTGGATGTCGGACGCAATAAAAACTACCTCCTTATATTCGCGAAGAAAAGTTCCCCGAAACTTTCTGAGGTGTAAAAACAAGCAAACTTTTTTCCATTCTGATAAGAATGAACACTTCTATTTCATTGTTTAGATAATTATATATTGTATTTCTTGTACGTATAGGTTTTAATGGTATCTGAATGAAATCTTTGCGAATATTTAATTTTGATATAAGTCTCACTCTTACTCGATTGTTTCTTACAGTGATTATTCGATATATCTTTAGTGTATAAATCTAATCGATATTCATCAATGTTAAAGTCTATTTTTATTTGTTTTGACTTCCTGTTAGATCAGCAATATCGTGATTTCTATTTCAGAATGCCATAATCTTTGTAGTAAAGTTTTGTTTTAAGAAAGTGATTTAAAGTTACAAAAAAAAGTTGAAATTTATTTTAAAATATTTTATGTTTATTTAAAATTATATATTATAAAAATATTATTATTTCAAACTTAGAATCTAATTTATTTATGAAAAAAAATTTTTTTTCTACAAAAATGAACAACACCTTTTTTTTTTTTTTTTTTTTTATATGAAACATACACTAATAAGAATGATAACAATATTACGTTTGTGGGGGAGGGTCCAGAAATTAGAGCGGGAATGAACACCTGATTCCCGGAAAAGTCCTTTTTAGGACTTCCAGGGTGACAAATGGCAATGCTATAGCCAATGAAGTTTTAACTGAGGCTCGGCTATTGCCGTTACCCAGCCATGACTAGAGCTTTTTAGCTCAATAACACTCCATCCACACAGATTTACTTCATTCAGATGACGGGATAAAGAGTCAAGGACTCAGTCCATCGCCCAGTTCTTTTAAGAACTTTAAGAACTTACGTTTGTGGGTTCAGAGAGGGTTGATTCATTAAATCCAATACCCTTGGAGGATAATGGATGGCAATGCTGTAGCCAATGAAGTTTAACTGAGGCTCGGTTATTGCTGTTGCCCTCCTGCCATGATCAGAGCTTTAATAGCTCAATAACACCTTATACCTACCCTGTCCTCTACAGATAACGGGGAAGATGAAAAGCATTCTTGCTTCGCCCCTTTAAGCCAGTCCTTATAAGGATTACGTTTGTGATGTGATAGATCATTTGACTTGGACGGAATTTCTTCAAACTACTTCAGGCCTACCCTATTCTGTGAATGTTTCAACAATTCATAGTGCAGATCCCTTAATTTTCCCATTGCCAAAACACCTTTGTGGGCGGGTGCATTGTTCTGATGAAAGATGATTTTTTTTTTGTTTTGCAAACCGGGTCTTTTCTCATGAATTTTTTTGTCCAGTCTGGTTAAAAGATCGGAATAATATGCCCCTGTTATTGTTTTAGCCTTTTCAAGATAATTAATAAACAAAATGCCTTTAGCATCCAAAGCACCGAAGCCATGACCTTTCCTGCTGATGGAACCGACTTTGGCGCTGAACAACCGGCTTCTGTTCACTGTTTTGACTGCAGTTTGGATTCTGATGTGTAATGGTGAACCCGTCTCATCCACAGTAATAAATCGACGCACAAAATCAGTTTTATTCTTGTTGAAACGCTCCAAGCACTGTTCAGAGATTTTCATGCGAGTGCGTTTTTGATCTGCTGTGAGCAAGCGCGGCATCTATCTTGCGCAAAGCATTTTCATATGCAATTCTTCATGCGAAATATATCCTACACGTTCTTTTGAAATGCTTATAGTCTCAGCAATTTCATGCACTTTGACTCACCGGTCACCCAATACGATATCGTGCACTTGATCAATGATTTCTGGTGTTGTTACACTTTTTGGACGTTCTTCACGTGGATTATCTTCAAGGCTGGTACGGATACGTTTAAACTCTGCAGTCCATTTCGTAAGTGTCGAAAAAGAAGGAGAAAAGTGCTCATAAACTTTTATGAACTTCGAACGAATTTCTTTTGGCGTTAAACCTTCTTTTACAAAGACTTTTATAACCGCACGCTACTCAATTTTATCCATTTCAAGGGATACAGACAACACTTTTGCTTTAGACAGCTGTAGAAAACAAACTACTTGATAGAATGACTTGCAATTTCACATGGATGCTTAAGACTGATGTACCAACTTAGAAAAAAAATCTTGGCAATAGTGTTGCAGACCTATGTTGCAGATCTATGGTCGAGGCTGAGAACTTTTCAAACCACCCTCGTATTTCTCTCTTTATTTTTTCATTTATTCCGAAACTGGAGGATGTTCCATCCCATCTTTCATTATTTGATTGTCCCAATGGTGTCACGGCCAAGTAATAACTTGGCTTTTTTGGAAACCTGCTTGATGCTTATGACAGGGAGGCTAATCCTATGTGCATTGTCGTCTATGGAAGAACTAAATTGTGTGTGTTCTTCTGGCCAGTTTGTCTGTTTTGCGGGATAAAAAAATCGAATTTGCTGGTATAAAAAACCTTCCATCGCTGTATGAAACCGGCTGTGTCACTTTTACTTCAAAGATAATAGTTTGCATCCTAGATGGGATGCGAACTCTCTCTCTCTTTCCTGGTGATGCATGTAATAGAACCATTTACTTTGAAATTCTTACACTTGAATTTCCAATAAACTGGTTTTCCGGAATTCTTTATGGTTCATTTAAGATTAATGAGATCTTCCGAGCCTTCGTAGCTAACTCGGTTTTCATAAAGCCATTTTGTAGAAAAGATCTGAGTTCGAATCCCGAAGAACTTGCTTTTCAACTAAAGGTGAATTAGCTGGTCTCATAAATGGGGGAGGGGATTTTTCTACCGAAAAGTTAGTTCTTTATCCGCAATCCGATAAACAGGTCAGAAGAAACACACGCAATTTACATAAAAAGAATTTTTATAGGCAGACAGCTAACCACCTTATGCTAGAATTATAGTTACGAAATCCAAGGATGCTTGGTAGCTTAAAGTGCCTTCATTAAGCGTTGTGGCCCCTAAAGTGCCTGTTAGAACCACTGATTATTATTATTATTATTTGTAGGTAAATATTCAGAAGAGGTTAATGACTAAATGGATGTTATGTCTGCGATTAATAATTGTTACGTCCATCGCAAATTGTTGATTTTAATGAAAATACCGAAAGGGGTCATTATACAAAAATGCGATTAGAAAGTACATTATTATGTGCAATCATTTTGGGAGAAGACGTCTCTTTTTGATGGGTGTTTGTTTAAGTATTTAATCATTTTAAGTTTCACTTAATAATAATAATAAATTATATTATATAAGTAAAGTAGATATTAAATCCAGCATTATTTCAAAGCCGAATGAAGAAACTATAAAAGTTTCTTCATTCTTGAAATGTCTCCGATATTTCAAGTTCCTTAGTACTGAACGAGCGTTTCTTAAGGTATCTATCTGATATCTGAGGGAAAACAACCAGTTCGAAACAGCTGTCAGGCTGTCAATGAAATCTTATCAAAATGAACCAATAAAAAGCGAATATATAGACACTTGGGCAGCGTTTATGTTTTCTAAGTAGTTCGAGCTAAGGCAACTCGTGATTGCCGGTTAGCGTATTCCCGTGAGCTCTCTACTCAACCTAATTTTACGAAACTTTCATAGTTTCTTCATTCGGCTTTGAAATAATACTGGATCTAATATCCGCTTTACTTATATAATCTTGCATCGCCGAACAAGCCATTTGGCTATTTATTTTAATAAATAATAAATTGATGCAATAATCCAACGTATTACACTCCTGATGTTCAACATTGGGTCTAATGTAATGCAAAATCCAACTTACTCCAACAAATTATATTTTTCTTAATCAAACTAATAATCTTTTCGATATAGATCTTGCAACTACTTTATCCTCATGTTCCACAAATTTAAATTAATTATCCATCAAAATATTTTAGTCTTTAAGTTTGGTAAGCATTCCATTGAAAATCCTACTTCTTATTGTGCTTCTCAATGGAGAACATAAAGTTTAAGATGCACTTAACATGAATTATTCTTCGCATTCATTTATACCTGGCTGATGAATTTTAAACAAATACTATAGAATGTAGGACAAGACTGTTTTAAGCTTTACTACAATTGAATAAATTATGTTGTGGAATTCTCTCTCTCGGCTTTTAATCGAATAACAGCAATAACTTTTGAAATTCATCTTCCGTGTCAGTAATTTTTCCATTACTCTGCTGAATCGCTCTCTCTCTCTCTCTCTCTCTCTCTCTCTTCCTACTGTTACATTCAATCAACACGAACCCATATCTTAACCAGAGTAATGCTTTTAAGTTAAGTCGTTGTAAAGACGTCAATAAATAAATGGACTTTAAATAAATAAATAAATAATAAATTACAGAATATAGCATTCTCTCTCTCTCTCTCTCTCTCTCTCTAACTTTTGGGAATTTTAAATTAGTTCGATAAAGTTCTGTCCTCTCGTGTTGTACATTGATTGCACCTGATGAAATCCAACTATAGTGTAGTCTAGAGAACATCTTCCAGAATAATTTTCCTTCAAAAATCAAATACCGGAATAATATTTCCGATTGCTTTCCGATTTATGTAATGGGTTTTTAATTTCTTTTGTTTTCTGTTTTTTTTTCCTTTTTTTCTGACTGACGAATGTCAGTGATGATAGCTGATTTTTTTTAGTTCAAAAGAAAAAAAAAATGAAAGTGATTTAAAAGTTAATAGTTCTAATATGTTGACTATTAGAACTATTAATTTTAAATCACTTTCAGTTATATCATATATTTTTCTTTTAATTTTGAACAGAACAAAAATTTTGTTTTCTGGAACATAAAAGGATTATCCAGCAATTAAATTCTAAGAGAATGATTGGAGATGGAATGGCTCTATATTTATTAGTGGAATTGTGATAATATAAAATATACACATCATGTTTCATTTCTTGCTGTAGCAAAGTCGGTGGAGTTAACTGCGTGAGATTGATGGGTAAGAAGTTTATAGTGCCAGATTGTCGACTTGAATGAAGATGAGATAGTCGCGTATGTAACATCCTGTGTGTGTGTGTGTGTGTGTGTGTAATGTGCTGTTCGAAATAATGAGGCGATATCTAGGTTAATTTAGAATATATTTATATGCAAAGCAAAGTTACGATATTTTTAAAATCAAATATATCTTAATATAAAATGAGATTTCCCTATAAAACCAGATAATGTAATCATTTAGCAAGGCAATCAATGTAGTCTATTATACTAAAAAATGAATGTTTTGTTTTTGATCTTTAGGCAGGCTGTAAATCGTCTATCGTCCAGAAGTTTAATCTGTTAACAAGACTTTCTATAAGATCATAGGTCATAAGAGGATATCTTGAATAATCTCTGAGAATCGGGATTCGATATCTGTAACATTTCTTTTAATTCTGAACCACAACGTTTTAATTATCAGTTTTCATAACCACCTACTTTTTCTGCATTGCTCATCTATCTTTCATTCGTGTTTGTTCTATTGTTCCATCATCTAAACCTGTCTATTTGCAAATGTTCGTGATACGAGAAAAATTCAACCAACAAAATATATTTCTTTTTACAATTTTTACTGTCATTATTTTCTTTTAAAACAATTTTCAATGTCAACTCATTTTTTTTTCTAAAAAAAGACGACATCTCTAATCACTGTGTGACAGAGGGAGGTATTAATAAAAGTATACCTTTCTTTTATTAATATGAATTTCGTTTTTTTTCAGGTAATGTGCTCCGACAACGTGCTGCGACAATGCCTTCATGAACAGAATGTGCGTAACTAGAACTAGGGAACAATCATAAACGTGTGTTAACTCAGTTTAGTACAGCGTATATTATATCAATTGATAGATGTTGTGTGTTTGCATTTGGTTAGAAATTCGATATATATATATATATATATATATATATATATATATATATATATACGAATATTTATATATATTTCACCCATCTGCTTTTCACCCTTCTTGAACCAATATGACTAATATTTTTGCCGTGTCATCTACCTACATTCGCTTAAATAAAAATCTAAGGGAAATGTAGGTAGGGAATGAAAATATAATATGAAAAAATAGGAAGAATATCAGAACAAAACATCCCGTAAAGGACCCGAAGAATATCTTTAATTGAATGTGAGTTAAACGATCTTATACAAAGGTGACCGTTTTATTTATTTTAATCCCGGAAAGTCGAATTTTTCTTATCACAAAAATGCAAACCATTTAACATTTAATAATTTAACATTTTTCTTATCACAAAAATGTTAAATTGCTTATGAGAACATAAGCAATTTAACATAATACATCAATCTCCTGGTTGACTCGGTCTTAATTATTATTATTACGTACACCTCCAGGAAGTCCAAAGACTCATTGAGGGAGGGCACCTACTCTACAACTCTCCATCTCCACCAACCGCGACTACCTTCATCATCTACACCAACGCCATCTACCGTCGACTACCACCATCACTAATATTTACAGAGACAATCACAAACATGCATCCCCACGGCGGGATTCGAATTCGCAACATTTTGGCTGGAAAGCGGTTACGCTAACCACTCGGTCAACCAGGCCCATAATTATATAAGGCCTGCACATAATATCCGTATGACTTTATGTGAGATCGGTGATAATTTTTTACTTCTTTAGTGTTTTAATAGTTTATTTTTTGTTTATATTTGATTCACACAATTGAAGGGGACATAATTAGAATGTTTACTTATTGTCAAAAAGCACCTTTAAATAGCAAATAACAGCGTTATTTTGTCTCTGTCTAAAACTTTAAATATTACCTATCTGAGTAAGGCAGGTAATTCGGATACAACTTGGTCCAAATAATATTTTTATTTCATTTTTTATGTGACTCTTACTCACGAAAGGATGTAAGCCTATAGTACATTAGTACCGTGGGTTAAAGATATTTTAAATATTTTTATTAATTTTTCCAGACATGGAACCAGCCAGACGGGCAAGTTCATTACACTTAATTTTAGCATATAAATTAAATGAAAAAATGAAAATGTTAACTAAAATATTTAAAAGTATGACATAAATATTTAACTGATTTATTTCTAAATGTAAACTTATAACTAACTATCACAATAGCTTACCCTTATCAATTGAATTTCAAGCTGTTGATTTTAGTTTTTTTTTATTCATTGAAGAACTCTAGAATTGTATTATTTCTTGGTTCAGTTAAATGTATTTTTATCTCTATTAAAATTGTAACATCTTTTTCAAACAAAACAAACTATCTTCAACACTTCATGTCATTTAGTACTTTTTCATGTTGGCGCTTCTTAATCTTCTTTAGTCATCGTGTCTCGCTTCTTGTGTTCCATAAGAAAAATGTCCAAGAAAAAAAAAATACCAGACATTTAAAAACTTAAGTGTACAGGATGAAAGAAATAAAAAAAAATGAACAAAATATGGAATTTAATGGAGATGAAGAACTGTTCTTCAAATACTGACTTTAAACGTATGTTTCTTGAGATTTGTTCACCTCGTAATAGGTGATTATTTCGATAGATATTGAATCTCTCTCTCTCTCTCTCTCTCTCTCTCTCTCTTTATTTCTGTCTATTTATCTATATTTCATTAATAATCGCCGCTTATCGCTCTCTTCGGTGTGAAAACTTTAATTAATTAATATTTATCTTTAATCGCACCATCAAAAGGTGTTTCATAGCATGGGAAGTTTTTATATTGATCCGATAGACGAGATATTGTAGAACCTATAGCACATGAGTTACGTATGTTGCTGACGGTTATGAAGAGAGATTAATCCTTTTTATATTCTTTTTGAATAAATAGAAGATGTAGTTCTTGGAGAATACTAATTGAGAAAAGTTATCCAAAATATACAGGTACATGAAATGAAAATGGAAGAGAGAAAAAAAGAGCACGAAAAGTCCACAGACTACTTTTTCAGTGATGTAATCTTTTGTTATTAAATCGTTGAACATGTAAAAACCCACTTTTCCGTCACAGAACATTTGCCAAATTAAAAACAAAATCCATAACGAATCGATGATCTTACCTCAGTCAACCATTTTTTATCACTGAGTGAAAATCAAGACGCAGCATACCATGTCGGTCATTTTTGTAGGCATAAAAATGGCTTCCAAAAAGTGGTGAACTCTACGCCTTTTCTTAATAAAAACACAGTTAATTATAAAATTAAATTATTGAAAACGAAGGGTTACTTTAAATATTTCTAAGATGGCTTCAAAAATGAAACATGAAGCGCTCAGTTCAGATCGACTCTAATTCTTTCTTTATTTTTACAATTTTTATGTAATTTCCACGCACAAAAGGTTATAAACCCATAATGCGTTATTTCCATAGGTGACCTAGGTCTTTTTTCTTTTAAAAAAAAAATCAGCTAACGCCTTTTTATTCCCGTATATACGGGAGTAGGCGAGGCCATTTAGCCCTATCTAACTTTTGGAGACTGAGTGGGCAGTTCAATCTCCACTGGTACCCAATCAGAGACAGATGGCCCAGGGCTATCCCTAATTAAGCGGTACGCAGTGAAGAGAGACGGCTCAAATGTGCCGCCATCTCGTGGTCTCTAACCCTAACACAATATATTTAATGTCTGAAATAATGTGGGTTCTACGGTCGATTTTCTTGAGTTTACAGGACGAAAAACCCGAGTTTCCGGGAGGAAAAACCTGCTTGCCCGTGCCAGAGATCGACTAACTCGGGAACCGGTCGAAAAAAGGCTTAGAAAAATTTCTTCTAGTCGCCGACTAGACTCGAAACCAAGACTTCCTTCGTGCGGCCTAGCGCGGTGGTGTGCAAACGCCACATCCACTGATATTTATATTTATGTTTTATATTTTATATTTTATATTTTATTTATATTTTTTCATACTTTGGAAATGCTGTTCTAGAGACCAAACATGTAACATTTCAAGCCACTTCAGGCCTCAACACGCTGTGTTGTGGTCTTATGTAGAACGATCAAATTCGTTTCGCAACAAATACAAGTACTGCAAAACTTGCTATTTTGATGGAGACCAATGTCATTGTTTCCTATATCATATGTTTTATTATTTATTTGTATTTATTACTTGTCAATATTTATCCGTTTTTTTTATTATTTACAATTCTGATTTCTGGAAAAACCATCGTTAAGTGAGCCGTCGTAAATCGAACCCTAATTACCCATAGACTCAGTGTCATGAATTGGGGTTACGTTCTTAGAAATGGAGATTGAAGTATAATAATATAAAATAAGATAATATAAATATAATATAAACATTTTGTATATTTATAAGATGGAGCTTATCTTGGAATGAGTGAACTGAATTTTGGAGACAAGTTCATCACTTTTATTCCAAATTGTGAAGGCTTCATATTTCATATTTCTATTTTAATGTTAGCTCTTCTCTCGCTCCTTTTGGAGACTACAAAACTTTTGCGCCAACCGTAGGCTAATTCCCTTCTGTGCCCTGAAGCGATCGGAGCACAGAAAACTTTTTTTTCTTGTAAAACTCAATATATATCTACATTATTTTGTAATTTAAAAGTTAGGGGACAAAAAAATAAACAATGCTGATTCAGTTATTAGATTTCATTTAGCTTTCTCTCCTCGAAACTGGGGTTTCCAGGAAAGAAAAAAAAAATCTTCATCTCCGTATGAGAGCGGCTGACTCATCTTTGATTGAAAAGTCCTAATAAAGATTTCTCGCGTGATAGAGAGGATCCAAACCCAGATCCATCCAATCTAACGGCGCCGTCGAAACCAAATGAGCTATGGAAGCTCCGTAGATGAGCTAAACGTTATATAATCTGGGAAATGCTTTAGTAACCATCAGAGGCGTAGCTAGCGGGGGGAGGGCGGAGGAGGAGGTCCGCCCCGGACGGCACTTTTAACCTTTTTGAACTTTTGCAGTTAATTCTAAAATACAATCTCGAGAATTCATTTCCAAATATTGTAATACTACTGCGAATTTTCCTCAGAACTGCTGTAGGTGTTGCTAGTTGTGAGAGGAGTTTTTCTAAATAAAATTGACTAAGAATTACCTACATCACTATGAAATAGACTTCGCCAATATCATCGACGATTTTGCTAACAGAAAAGCAAAAAAAAAAATAACATTTTGGAATGTTAAAATTAAAGTTTTACTTCAAAAATAGACATAGTGTTTTAATTTATTTCCCTATACATCGTTTTGACTTTTTATAGTATTTTTGGTGTGTGTTGAGAGGGGCGGCAAACTCAGGGACCATCCCGGGTGGCAAAAGCACTAGATACACCACTGGTAACCATAGGTGGAACTATTTTAAGCCCATTCACGACTCTAAAAAAGGAGTCCCCATTAAGACGATGAAAATCATCTTTAAAATGCTCATGCCACAGTGAGATTCAAGCTCGCTTTTGTTAGGCGTAGAGCAGGCAACCAAACAAGCGCCGGCATTCGCTGTAACCCAACGCTGCTTTAGGAAGCAACAAATCCCACCCCTGACAGTACTTGTTAGACTGTTTGCTAATTTAAATGAAACATATTCAAACTTATTTGAACTGGCTGATCTACATGCAGCTCTGATGATTCAACCTAATATTGTATACTGCAGTCAATGACAAGACACTGTTACCAGCCAGGTTATATGGAGCGATCAATTTTGTTGCATCATATTAAGCAGAGTGAACTATCTAGAGAAGAGGGGGGGGGGAATAAAATATGAACTAAAAGTGGAAGAAGATCAATGTCTAAGTATGTATTGAAGAAAGGTTGTACTGGTAAACCAATAAAAATGTCCTGTGTTTGAAAGAATTAAAGCTCTATAGAATCTTACATAGTCTCTTGATTTCCAGTCATTCAGCAACAGTTCGATGCGAGCGAAAAACGTATATGAATTTTATTTATTTATTTTTTATATTGAGAAATTTGAAGTTTTCTAAATTCGGAAAATCACCGGTTCTAGAGTTAATGGAACTTTGAAGGATTTAAGTAGAATTTTTTTTTTTTTTTGCCAGATGAGACTCAATTTGTAACTTAGCAACTCTGGAACGTGCACAAAAATAATTAGTTATGAATAGAAATATGTACAATTGAGTGACGAAGAATCTATCTTCATTATTCACACAATTTAATTTCAGATTATTAAATAAAACAGGCAAAAAAATTTAAAACAGAATTATTAAAGGTATCATCTTTCTTCACAAAACTTATTTTCACTAAAACTATTTTTCATTAGCACAAAAGCTTTTACAACCACTAACACTGCCCAACAAGTGCATTAATCCTCGGAATTTGCTTGGAATGATGAGAAGAGAAAGATAAAGAGGGAGAATAGTCAGACAGAATTAGCCATTAGCACATCACGAGGAGCAACCTCAAATATTTGGCTATCTCCTTCCATGGGCTTTTAAAGTTTCACTGCATATCACGTGACACTTAAGAACAACCACAAAAAAGGGAAGAAACTTCAACAGATGCTTGAGAGCAGAATCAGCCGCAGTTATCTTCTCCGGAAAGATCTCGCCTCGACTTAAAGACATTCCGAATCTGAAGACATCAACGAAAAAACCTTTTCTTTACTTTCTCCGCCGTGTTTTGAAGCAAATAGGCAAGGCAAGTGGACGTGTCGTTAGGTATCAGTTCACCCCGCCTGGCGCAGTGAACTTGTCTCAATCGATAAAAGCCGTACGGAGTTCTTCGGTCTCCTTTACGGAGTCTCAGAAGCGGTTCCGGACAGGTCGGGTTCACCACACACGTGTCCTCTCCTGACGGGCCGTCCATGAGACTTTTGACGGGAACTTTGTTGTTGGAACTCGTGCTGGCTACCTTGCCAGGTAGGTAAACGTTTTTGATCTGTGCAATTGTACTTACGGGATGGCGGGGGAGACCCAAAACCGGCGCGTGCGACCTACACACACGTCACCTTTTGCCATGTAAGTGCACCTTACTCTTAACAGGATTACTTCACACCGAAAAGATTTTAGCTTAATTCGAAGAAAGTTTTCTTTTTCTTTCTTACTTATTTTTTCCCCCTCTTTAACTTCTGTACGTGAGCGCCCCCAACTGCGACCGTGACGGAGCACAGACGGATGCACCCGGAGTTTTTGGAAAAACTCTTGGAAAACGTGATTGTAGGTGACTGTTCTTTGCGACACGCGAGGGACTCCGCTGATACGATCTGCTTCTCGCGATGATTACTGTTCGCTTCGCTCCACGCGACCATCTCCGTGAGTCAAAAGTATCTCCGTGTTTACCTTCTGAAAAGGTAAGAACTGGCCATCTGGAGTAGATAAGAATCGACGAAAAGAACGAGTGACGGAAAAACGGCTTCACAAAACCTGGCGGCGGTCAAAATAGAACGTCCGTCGGACAGGTATACGAGTTCGTAATTACATTTTTCATATCAGCACTTCGTGACATTAGTTCGTGTTAGCATTTTTCATGTAAGTTACTCATTACAAGTATTTTCATCGTAGCTAATTAAAAGATTTTCATGCTCGTCATAGTTCTAAAACATTTTAAATATCCTTGATTCGTTACAGTTTCTTTTAGGGTTAGTTATTGAGTTTCTTATTTCCTTTTGACGTTTTCACGCGAATAGTTCATTATAGTCGTGTTCCTGGGAATAATCTTCAAGGATTGAACAGTTACATAGTGTTCACGCGAATACTTCGTTAACAACACATTTCATGTTAATAGTTCATTAAAATATTTCCAGCCTTGAAAGTTCATTAGGTATCGAATAGCTGATCTCAAATAGTTTTATTGAAATAATTTTAATGTCAGTGGGTTTCGTACCCAAATAATGAAATTACAAATCACCTAGAATAGTGAAGTATGAATTAATAATTGAACAAAATAATATTTTGTTATCCTATGTGATGATAGGACTATATATGTTAATAGCCCCTAATCATTAGCATTCTAATTGTTTATTATAATTAATACACTTGTAAAACAAACAAATGTATCTCATGTAGTCACGTTCAGTGGTAACTGGTAACTTCTATGGTAGATGGAGTGAGCCCTTGGCTCTTTATACCTTTATCTCTATTTTACTTGTGGAAGCTGGGTGGGTACTATGCCCGCTCTTGGTGAGCTTTTCTAAAGGTTTTCATTTTAAGATGTCTTTTGGTCTTCTGTGTTTGAAGTGGTCTGTTGGGCTGTAGTTTGATGCCTGTCTTAATAATTGGTTTCTGTGGTTTTTTGTTATTGTGAAGAATTTTTCTGCTACGGTTTTCATGAGTGTCTTGATGCTTGGCAGATTAGTATCGCGATGAAGTTGAGCGTTTCTGACAAACCAGGGTGCGTTTAGTGCCATCCTGAGACACTTGTTCTGAATTGTTTGCATTTTTTTAATGTTTCTTTCAGTCGTGTGTCCCCAGGCTGGTGAGGCGTAGATTAATTGGGGTACGTTCAGTGTCAAACAATAGTTGCTATATTTATTATATTTAGTTAGACAAAAAAATGGTATTTAAAGTAATTATCAAAAAAATAAAGAAAAAATACAAAATTTACATCTTTATATTTAATATTACTTTATATCTTTTAAGATTCAAAACTGTTCTATAGGAATTATTTATTTTCATTTATTATTATAAAAGATTATTAAAAAATTTTATCCACAGTTAACCAACTTAGTTTTTCTATTTAATGATCACAGAATTTATAATTTAAATTTTAATTATGAATTAAAATCTATCCTCAGGAATCCTAGATCTTTATAATAAAATAATTTTGACTGCGCATGTGATGTGATGCGCATGACAATAATCTCAACCAGGTGTTTACCACTGTAGGTGTCTGTTTATGTTTTGTCAGTCGTCAAAAATGTAGTAATGTTTCTATTTAATTGTTTATTAAAGGAATTAAATAGAAAATAAAACAATACATTATTTTTTTTAAATTCTCCTTTTCGCATGTCAAGCGTTTTCAGGAGAAGTTATCAGAACCAATTGAAGGATATTCTTAAATGCTAAATCGTCACTTGAAGCAATCAGATCGTAAGACATTTAGTAATGATGACTAAGAATGGTTCGTTTACTTCTAAATATTTTTCTCTATTATTCTGTGAATTGTGGAATAGGAATTTAAGTGAAGGTAATGAGTTATTCAAAGTAATCTTACAGTCAGGCAAAGCAATTTTTTTCTTATTAATAGTTTATTGTAACGCACCTTATGGTTAATGGGTTCATTCTAAAAGTCCATAAAAACAACTTTCCTATTATCCAAGTCTATATAAAAACTTCTATAATAACGTTCTGTCGTTAGAGATGAATTAAATTGTTTAATCTAGTTGTACGCTATTTGTAATAATTGCATGAATTCGCTTTAAGACAATTCCCATCGTTTTAATGTTGAAATTGCATTTCGTTTTGAACATTGTTAAAATGGAAATTGAATGTCGAGTGTCAGAACTTCATATTAGGAGATATAACTACGTGAACTAAGAGAAACCTAATCGGGAACTATTTACACAAATGGCGTTGTAAAAATAAAGATATTAAAAAAAAGACGCTTTTAAATTTAGATAGATTATTAATAAAGAGAAAATTATCAGTGAAATGAGGGAAGTTATTAATAAGAATGGAAGAAATATACACTTTTTTTTGATCAAGTAATGATCAAGGCGCCACCTACATGTAAATTTTAACGATTTAAAAATAATTCGTTATTGAAATGGCAATAATTCGTTATTCATATTAACATAATTATTAATTTAATAATTATATTGTTTCTATAATAATTTAGTAATTTTAGATTACTTTGTTGTAATTCTGGAAATAAGATTTGAATTTATTGATGTACTTTTTTATGGTTATTCGATAATAAACTTGAATACTGTATGTCGATAACTGAAACGACAGTGCTGCTACCTAATTGTTCACGGAAAGAAAAAAAATTGATTAAAACTGGTATTTCCTTTTAATACAACTTATTTTTTTAGTGTATTCCAAACTGCTGAAATTAATATATTAACTGCAGTTTTGAATAATTCTGAATGTCCAGTGGAACGTAAAGTTGATTTTCAATAGTGTGGGGATGGGATGATGGCAAAAATGAAAATGTTTTTAAATAACATCTTAACAGAGATCAATACATAGTCTAAATATATTTTCTTATGTAAACCGTGTATGTTCTTGAAACTGTAAAGCCCTGATAAAGATTCTGCGTTTCCTAGACGGCATTTGAATCCAAGTTTATTTTTAATGAGTCCATCAAAGGACTTCATTAAAACCAACAAAGTTACGTCGACTATAAGAGTATAGTATTTCCCCATTCAAATGAAGGTAGTGAGCTTAGAAGTTCGTTTATTCTACACTAATACATTCTTTCGTCCTACATAGGGCATCAATAGATTTCTGAGGTCACTTTTTAGTGTGACATTTCGCCTGTTTCTTCCATTAAAGCAATTTTGTGAATTCTTGAGGTGACTAAAAAAAAATAGAAGCCACCACACGGCGAATGGTCTGACTATGGATAATGTTACATCAGTAGCATGCTTGTTCCATTACGTTATCCAACTTCTCAAGTTTCGTCAGAATGGTATGGCTGAGCCTAAACACAGTGAAGATCTATCTAGTCATAATATTCAACAATTCCCTAGCCTTTCAACCACGCGAAAACAATTGGTCTATCTCTGTGTAAGAGATACAGTGATATTTCTTATACTTTACATTATTTTGTAACATTTTTGGTGATTTACAAACTTTAACATAAAATTTTATATCTTTCCAATTCTTAATGACAATGATGATGAGAAAGGTGTAACCATGCACAAAATGTCTTTTTGACTTGGCATGATTTTGTTTCAAAGAAATGTTGAAATATATCCAAACAGCATGTAAATATTCGTCATTTAACTTTTTGATAAGCCTCGTCATATATTTGTAGTCACATAAGTCTCTTATCTTTTTCGTCTTCTTCTTCTTCTTCTTCTTCTCTTTCTTTCTTTCTCTCTCTCTCTCTCTCTCTCTCTCTCTCTATCTGCCTATCTATCTATCCGTCTCTTCGTATCTCTCTTTTTATATGTTGCTTTGTTTTTGTTTATGATTCTTCCATATCTCTATCCTTTTCTATTTCACTAATTCTCTCTCTTTCTTTCTCTTTATCGACGTGTTTCATCTTATCTTTATTTATACCTTTCTTTATCTCTTTCAATTAACTTTCTCTTTCTCCATTTTTATCGCTGTGCATGTCACTTTCCATTTATATACAGTAACACACTTGTTTGTAGCCCTGAATTATCCCGGCCTAATCCAGATACACCTTTCTCAGTCTTTTTTTTTATCTTTATTTTTATCTCTTCTTTCTTTCTGTCTATATCATTTCCTGGTCAATATATATCTACCAAGCGATCTTTCGTTCTTTACCTAACAAATACTTCGTCACTGCTTCCTTTTGTCTGGTAGACATAGAAAGCAGATAATGGTATGATACACTTTTGCCAAAATAAAGCGCATTGTGTTCCTGTGAAATATTTCATCTTTTCGTTTTTGTTTTTCCCTTTCTCCGCTTCTCTCTCTCTCTCTCTACCAAAATATTTCATTCTTTCTTTCTTTCTTGCCCTTGTCCTCAGTGTAATATATTTATCACCCAACTCTCTAGTCTCTATCCATATTTCATTTTTCCTTTCTTCTCTCTCTCTCTCTCTCTTTCGACCGTCTACCAGACGATATCTAAAAGATCCAACCGAGAACATCAAACACCATTTCTGGAAGCGAAAACTAAAATGCACGACATCAATTCTTTCCATTGAAGATCATCTTACGTTTTTGAGCCCACCCCGTTGCTTCTCTTTCAACTAGACACCCTTGACGATCTGAGATACTGAATTGTTTTCTCCCTTTACTTCGTAAGAATGAAGTGTCACTGCTCGCTAAACAATTACCATTAATAGGAATGCCGTTTCGTGTAAGTTATTGCGACCCCAAATTACATTCGCCACTAATAGTCATAAATCGGGTGTGAGATTCCCTTGGAAATGTGTGCTAATTATATTTAAAGAGCCGCCAGAGGTCGGTGGGGAGGATGAGACCGTGATAACCTCTACCGTATTATTTGTAATGTGCTAGAAGATAACGTAGTGTTAACTGTAGGGTATCACATATTTTAATACAACATTCCGAGGATGAAGTGTAAAGGTTGTATCGTTTTTTGTACCTTACGCTGTGTGGATAAATGAATACCGTTAGTGCCATCTATCGGATGGTAACGAAATCTGTTCATTTCGCTCAAATCACGTGATCTTAGATTCTAAATTAGAAGTTACGTGAGAGTACATAAACTGACAATGTGCTAGTGAATAAATCACGGAGATTTATTCTGGCCAGTGTGCCGACAAGCGCCATATATTCCTTTAATCTTTGTACGTTGAACTGTACCCGCATATGAAGTACCAGATGTCATTTATTCCCAGGAAATTGGTGCTACTTAATCACACTGTCTTTATTAAACCTGTTGTGTACCGACTGATGTGGACTACTTAAGTGGAAAGGAGCTTGCCTTTGATTTCTGATCTCTCCGAGATACGTGCATATGCATTTGTATAGCATCCTTTGCCGCAGACTTCCGAAACTGGCTTAACTAGTTGAGGTAGTGACATCAGAGAATCTCATCCTTTTCCACACAATTAGCTCATTTATATCTTCCATATTCGTCAGCTGGACGAGGTCTTAATTGCATTCCCTTGTTGTCTCAGACCAAAGATGAAAGCAGAGCAAATTTCCAAAACTGTTGATAAATGGATGACATATTTACATAAGTGAAGTTTAAAGGTGTGTTCACCCATTTCGATAGATTTCCATTTCTTTGCATTGAACAGTCTTAGAAATTTAGAACAAGCATGAAACATTGGTATAAAATAAAGTGATATAATTTGCTAATACAAACAAAGAATGCTTTAGAGATGGTACGGTTATTATGAACCTAATGATACCAAGTCATGCGGCATTTCTCATATCTAAGCACTCGCTGTAGTATGTATTGGATTCGAAGTGAGAATCGGACTTCTTTGTATATCTATTATAAGAAGGGGATGAACAGTGGCTATTGAGAATCGCATCTTTTGCCTTGTTCAGAAACTAGAACTTCAGTTCTGATCTTCAGAATCTATAAATTGAACCTTTTTTCGGAATATACACTCATGAGCCAAAATATTATGACCGACAAACCTGTTTTGTCAATCAGATGTGCGGATGGATGGAAATAGACAATGGTGAATAATATCTTGATATAGGGTTTGTTCTCATGGACATTACTGAGTCCTCTCATCCCCACTTAACACACCTCGATGGCAAATTCTTACCTGGGGATCATTTCGGAGCAGGTATCGCCCTGTGACAGGCAGGATTTCTAAAAGGCAGAGGAACAAGAGATCAAATCGCCAATGTAAGATGGATAATAGAAAGAGCACAGGAATATCAAAAGAATGTCTACCTTTGTTTCCTTGACTATAGCAAGGCTATAGTAGATCATGTAGATCATGTAGACTCTGTAGATCATGTAAAACTGTGGAATGTTTTAAGAACAATGGAAGTTCCAGAGCATTTCATTATCCTTCTGATTACTCTTTATTATGAACAAGAAGCTACTGTCCGAACAGATCTTGGAGAAACTGAGTATTTCACAATAGATAAAGGGGTGTGACAAGGATGTATTTTATCTCCGTACCTGTTTAACTTGTACAGCGAATAAATTTTAAGAATGGCAGGAGTGGAGGTGTCTTCAGTTGGAATTAAAATTGATGAAAAAAAAATATTAATAATTTCAGGTATGCAGATAATACTACCTTGCTAGCAGAATGCAAAGAAGATTTGGAGGAACGTATTATGAAAGTTAAAGAAGAAAGTGCTAAATATGGTCTTAAACTTAACCTCAAAAAGACGAACGTTATGGCAACATGTGAACAAAGATAAAGATATTAGCCTCGCAACAAAAATCAGAATCGTGAAAGCAATGGTATTCCCTATGGTACTGTATAGATGTGAAAGTTGGACCCTGAGAAAGAGTGAAAGAAGGAAGATAGATGCATTTGAATTATGGGTTTGGTGACGCTTACTAAGAATACCATGGACTGCAAAGCAAACCAATAAATCAATGATAGACAGAATAAAGACAGATTGCTCCCTCGAAGCTATGATCTTCAACCAAAAATTGTCATACTTCGGACATATAATGCGAGCAAATGACAGTCTGTAGAAGATGATGATGCTTGCTAAAGTTGATGGAAGCAGGAGAAGAGGGAGACCAAGAATTAGATGGGTGGATGGAGTTAAAGAAGCAACTGGAGTGCGCTTGAAGGTTCTGAAAGGCATGGTCAGGGAGAGATGAGAATGGAGAGTGTATGTTTGTGAAGTCGCCAGGAGTCGGAAACAACTCAATGGAACATAACACACATTGCCCTGTGTGTGACAATTTGGCCCGATGGATTTGGATTCTTCCAGCAACCGCTCCATGTCACAATGAAGCATGGCTCGAAGATCATACGGAAGCAATTCGATTGCCCCTGGCTGCCTAATTCTCCTGATTTGAATCCCGTTTGTGGAATCGGATAGAAGACAACATCCGCTAATTGTTAACAGTGCCTCGCTCGGTCGCTAACCTGTGGGGAGTTATTTTGGCACTGACTAGTGCAGTCAGTGCCAAAACCGGTGCAAATCACCCAATTTGTTTTGTTTTTGTTTTGAAAACTCAGTACTCGCAATTCACCAGTAGTTAAATAAGAAAAGTATAAATTAACAGTAGATAAGTGCAATCTTTTAGATTCTAAAGCATCGATATTTCTCTTTTTCTGTTTGATGCTTATACTTAGACGTGCCCTGAACCATTCATCAGGATTTCGAAGCCAGATCCGACAGAATAGGGCGATTAATCCTTTTTACAGCAATCTCTCATAGTTGTGTATGGAGCAGAGAACTCTAGAAGTAGACTCTGTAACTTTATCTGTTTATATATGTTTTGAGGGTAGGCCTGTGTAACTCAGCGGAAGTGACGCTTGCATCCTCTGTGCTAGGCCGCCCGAAGAGAGACTCATAGTTCAAGTCTAGTCGCCAACTAAACGAACTTTTTCTAAACCTTTCTTCCACCAGTTCTCAAGTTAGTCGATCTCTGGCACAGGCAAGCAGGTGTTTTTATCCTGGAAACTCGGGTTTTTCATCAGTAAACTCACGAAAATCGACCGTAGAACCCACATTATTTCACACAGTAACATATCCTGTTAGGGTTGGGTACCAAAAGAAGGCAGCACTTGTTTGCCGGTCTATTCATCGGTTGCCGCCTATAATTAGTGATAGTCATTTCCCAGCTATCTCTGATTGGCTACCGGTGGAGACTGAACTGCCCACTCACTCTCCAAAAGATAAATAGGATTAAAAGGCCTTGCCTACTCCCAATAAGGGAATAAAAGGCATTAGCTTATTATTATTATTATTATTATTATTATTATTATTATTATTATTATTATTATTATTATTATTATTATTAATGTTTTTGAGCCACCATAGTTCAGTCAATATCGACGATATCCGTTTGTTTGGAAAGACCTCCACGGTTCGAATCCCGTGTAGAATCCGAAAAACCGTTTCTTTCGATAAAGTCGTTTTCTTTATCTGTTTTTCTTTTGACAAAGAGATAAAGATATAGTGAATCCACTTCTAGAGTTCTTTGTTGGATATCATTGAAAACGAATACAATAACTTAAACCTGTTCCAATGTTTTACTTATTCTTTTCTTAATAATTAAGATGACATTATGAATTGATATGCCGTTTGAAATGTTTTAATTGGACGTCGTACAGATTTCTTAAATACCCATGTTATAAGACACCTAACCGATCGTTTTTCTATCGTATGCATAAGAAACAGCATACGACTTAAAATTACTTGAATCATTTCAGTTGATAGGGAAACAGTTTTTAATATATTTAAGCTACAAATTAGGAAAAATAAATAAAAATTAAATCAGAAAAAACCTTAAATAAAATTGAACCAATTATTTAGAAAAAAAATCAATTAATTTAGAAAAAATTCTGACTACCAAACGTTTTAACAACAGTTTAATAATTATTTCGATGATTTTTTTTCTAAAACTTCTTGAAATATTCTTGCCAAAGTAAATTATTCAAATATTTAAGTTAGCGCTAACTTAAATGTCTGAGAATTTCCTTTGTAATAAACGGATGATCCCCTCTTTAGACAACTGTATAACATATGTGCATCCTATTTGTTTCTCTCTCCTCTTTTTCTTATTTCCATTTCCCCTCTACAGATTAGATGGAGTCAAGATTAATAATAACACGTATTGAATTCGAGTGGATCTTAAATCATTACTTTAATTTTGAGTTTTAAGACAGCCAAATGTAATAGACTTGGATCGATACTCCAATTATTACTTCTCACTGAGTCTGGAAAGAAACTGGAGAGGTTGAGGTGAGTTTGTTTAATCAGAACAATTTATTGTTCCCGTTTGTAAGGAGCTACATCGAAGTGCGTTTAATTATACATTGCACAATTAACTCGCTTCCCATTCAAAGTGTTAATATTTAATCCTCTGACTTTTACTCTGTCGATTCATATGCATCACTTTTGACCTTTAACCTTTTAAACTGCTTTGCGCATCAATAAGCAACTCTGAGAAATGATTACACTCCCTTTTTTTGCTGCAGTAGAGAATTGCTGTATAAATCTTTTCAATTTACTGCAAGAATGCGTCGGTTTTTTTTTTTTTTTTGCTTTTCGGAGCGTGGTTAGCCTTATCTGTTTGCCAACCAACAGGCTACCGGTTCGAATCCTGGACATGGATGTATGTGATTGTCTTTAGGTAAGAGATGAATTTCAACTCTCTGTGTAAGCACAAAACAATTATAAAAATTAATAAAGGAAACTTAAAAATTCTTAACCCACCCTCCGTATTAATATAGGCTTATTATGACGTTTCGTGGGTGGCAATTATATTTTTAAAAAATGTTACTGGTTGTATATGTGTGTTGGCTATGTCTAATGTTAACTCACTTTGCCCAAAGAACTCCAGTTTCAGAAAAATACCACCCCACCACCGTCCAAGACTGGTTAACTCAGCTCAGTTTTAAAAATTCAGTTAGCCGGTATCCAATCTACTTATTGGATTAGCGTACTTGTATTCTAACCCTTCCTCTAGAATACAAATACTTTATTCATAAAAAAAAAACAATATAAAAAAAGTTGTTTTTGTTGAGATTTGCAAGTTTCCAAAAACTCCGTTAAAATGCATTATTTAAATACTTTGACACCAAGTCAGCCATCTACTAAGCGAAAGTAGCGCCACCGAGCGGTTAAACGGAACTTTAAGCAATATCGTTAATAGTCTAAACGCAACACATTCTGTTAATTATTTAAAATAAATTCGTTTAAGAAGTTCCCACTGCAATTAAACGGTGTTGGCACATCCCCCAGCGAGTGATAACATGATGCTAAGTAAATTGGAACTCCTGCTTTTAAACCATCATTCTACTATTTCCCTCTTCATTCTTGCACATAAACAACACTTTCTCTGATCACTGGGGCATAGATTTATGGTTGACATTAACGCCACCTAGTGACTAATTAATAATTTGTTGTGTGTAGGCGGAGAGCATATGAAAGAACTCGTAATTTAATTAGAAGTGGCACTGGGCCAAACAATCAAATGCAATTGTTTAATATTTAGGACAAGTAATGAGAGTCATCAGTAGCAAACACGGACTTTTGATGTTTCTTTCGACTGTCATAGATACCTTGCAGTGCATTCGTATTTGAGGATAATGTGGACAGAATTATTTATTGATTTTACGTGATTTGTTTAATGAATATTTGTTAGAATGTTTTTTTTTGCTGGATAAGTTATTCATTCACTAAAGATCTTAGGATTAATTGCTCTTTTAAATTAACTATAAATTATAGTTTCATTTTTTTTTATTAATCAGAGGTTCACTTTGCTCAAGAATATTAAAAATAATTGAATGCTAATTTGAAACAGGGCAAAGATGTCCTTGTATAGCAATGCACGCAAATATCACTAGGGATGGACTGAGTTATTTTTTTCAGAAATATTTCACGCTAAAGTTAACATTAAATAATTTATTTCTGCAAGTTTTTCCGGTCTCACGGTTAACCGAGTAGCTATGCGTTTCGCAACCATATTCCTGGGAGAGGAGTGTTCTGGGCTCGATTCTCGTCGTTGACGTGAAGAACGTAGGATCTTTCTCAGAGACATAGCCAAGTTAGCTGGTATTTGACGTGGACTGCAGCGTTTCCTTCCCCGTTTTTCATCCAACAAGCAGGCAAATTGGGCTTACGCCTCTACATAGTATACACCGGGAGGCCTAGGGCCAATCACCTTATTCTCGTATAGCGGTTATAAGGAATAGAACCCTTCCACACCGTAAAGGTAAAAGAAGGAAAGATTAAGAAAGAAAAGTTTTTCTGGAATTATATATATATACACATACAGTAAAACCCCTTTTTTACACTTTTCAGGGGACTGATGGAAAAAAGTGCAAATAGCAGGAAATGTAAAAAAAAATTTTTTTTTTAATTTTTAAAATTTTTTTAAAGATGACTTACTGTTAGTATGTGAGTCTACATACTAGATTACAAAATTTATTAACTGAAAATAAATGAATTCACCATGTACTTACATTTATCTATTTAAAAATATCTTTAATTGCTGATTGTTTTTGCTTTTCGTTTTTTTTTTTTTTTTTTTTTTTGACTTAGCGCCAGATTGCTTTGCACTGAGTTCAATGCTTTACCTGTTTTTTTACTATCGTGTTCAAAGTAGACACGAAGAGTCCAATATCTTATGCTAAATGCGTAGGTGTTCCGGCATGCCAATTTACACGTCGCAGAATTGCCATCTTTTCTTCTACCGAAATACATTTTCTGTCTTTTTTCTCCATGTTACTAACATGGATAATCCACCACCGCAAAGTAACTTCCACACGCTAAATTACGTTGCAGAAATTCTGCAATATCAATTCGTACTGTGATTGAAAAATCACGGTATCGCTCATCACTACAGTACTGCTGCATGCGCGCAAGTCACCGTGATGGCGGAAACGAAACTAGAGCCGAAAGCAACGCCACCTGAGAACAGAAATGCGCAGATTTCCGCTATCATCGATTCGAAAATCAGTATTGCCACCGAGAAAAAAAAAACGCAAATCACGGGAAATAATGTCCACGTCAAGTTGTTAATGGCGGGAAAACAATACATCGTGAGAATAGGCCTTAAGACGGGACCAACAGAAAATGACATAAATGGCAGGAAAACGTAAATTGCGGGAACGTAAAAACGGGGTTTTACTGTATATATATATATAAATAAATAAATGCTTTCGTAAAGGAGCATATATATATATTACATAAGTTACTTTGAGTTTCTTATTCGATTTTAAAACTATGTGGAATTTAATATCCCCTTAATTTAAGTAATATATATATATATATATATATATATATATATATATATATATATATATATATATATATATATATATATTACATAAGTTACTTTGAGTTTCTTATTCGATTTTAAAACTATGTGGAATTTAATATCCCCTTAATTTAAGTAATATATATATATATATATATATATATATATATATATTACATAAGTTACTTTGAGTTTCTTATTCGATTTTAAAACTATGTGGAATTTAATATCCCCTTAATTTAAGTAATATATTATATATAATATATTACTTAAATATTATATATCGTTAAGTATTATATATATATATATATATATTATATATATATATATATATAGTATATATCGTTAAGTATTATATATATATATATATTATATATATATATATATTTATTATATATATATATATATACTTAAGAGAGCAGATTTAAAGAAACCACTTATTGATTGTGGATTAAACTTTTTCCAAATATGGTTTCGAATAAGACTCATTTATATGAATTTATAAGAGGTGTATTTATATAATTTTTTAAATAATTTAAAATTTTTTAAAATAATAAATAATTCTTTAAATATTTTTATTATTGTCTAATGTTCATTTATGTTGTATATGAATTAAATTATTACTTTTTATAACAGACAATATATTTTCGCAATAGATCATACTGGATGAGATATGGATGATGATGATCGTTGGCTCTTTTATTCAATATCGTTTTTGACAGAGAGAGCCAACAGAAGTTGCCCTTAACCAATCCAGTATGATCAATCGTGAAAAAAAACCAATCCACTGTCAAAGATAATATTTGTTTATTTTAAACGTGGTGATATGTATTATGGCAATTAGAAGATGACTCCTAACCAAGTTTTTCATTTACATAAATATTCCTTGTAACTCTTGAATACCAAGTTTCTAATGTCCTGATTAGCTTATATATATCATTTTATTTTTTTATTTAATTTTCTTTAAAAAAAACAATATATATTACTATAAATTGTCTTTCATTAAAAGGGTGGCGGCCGCATAATCTGATTCCAAAATAAAAAAAAAAGCAGTATTTGACAGTTTCCAATAGTGATTTTGAACAAATGCCAAGTTATAAATGAAGAGGGAAAATTAGTGTCGTAACTAGTCCATCCATGACCTAATACGCTGTACCTCTACCATTCCTGCTCCCAGATCACTTAAGTCTATCAGCTAGCGGGGTCTATGTTAGCATGCGACTACCGGAAACCCTGTCGGTCGAGCAATTTTTACGATAGAAAGCTCCGAATTATTTATTCCCACTCGCTAAAGATGACATGTGCATTATTTATCGCAAGTACTCTTGGTTGATAACATCACACTGGCGAGCAGACATGATGGGCCTTGCCAGGCACTCCCTTGTTTCCATATTAACCCCTCTTATTATTAAGACGGGGATGTGAGCACATGTCGGAAAACTTCGATAAATTAACGCAGAGGATCCTACGGTACGTCTATGTACGAAATTTCCAGAGTATTGAATTATATTCCCAACTTTAAAGACACCTTTTTTTGTTTCTTGGTGTGTCTTAGGAGTCATTTTGTTTGCTTAGTTCAGATCTAGGTTTCAGGTAACATAGGAGTTATTAGGCATGCAGCATATTTAATTTACAACTGATGCTCTCATTAGAGTACAACAACTTTGTGAAACTCCAGACTTAACTTCAGATTGATGCCCGACAAACAACAAATTGTCTTCCCTAATCATTTCAAGAGAATTGTCAGGTTTCCACTAATCCTACAGTGATTGATAATGAGATTACTGAACATAATCCCGTTCTTAATCCTACTGAGGTTGAAAAGGAAGTAATCCTTTTACTGTACTTTTCAAGTTCGTTGATTGCCTAAGGTACACGGAAAACTATTTATTTTGTAAATGTTAACCGGATATTACGCTTGTAGAACTTCCTGCTGTTTGTATTTATGGACATTAAATAGAGATTGGTCAGTCTAACTGCTCGGTTTATAATTGATGACCAGCAACACAGTCTAAGTGTAAAGCAAACTGTCAAGCTTATACTCTAGAATAAGATGCTTCGCTGATATCAAGAAAAGTCTAATCTAACGTTACATATTTTTCGAGATTTTATATATCAACATATTTTACAGAGCAAAAGCTACACATTTAAGCTATCTACAATTATAATCAAGCTCAGTCATCAGTGATGATATCCTTTTTGGAAATATCTAGTTTCGATTCGTGTCTACTATGCGAGGAAAATTTAAATAGCTTTTCTGAAAGAAGATTAGCCATTCGTGCATGGGGATGGTAGTTTTTTTGATTCGAACAGCAAGAAAATTGCCATGTAAGTCAAACATTCACCGGATAACAGAGGATGGAGACAAACTGTTTTACGTTATATATAATTTTCTGAATGTAACGATATCTGGCCATAATTGGCCCCTTATGCATAGTCGTCAAATAAAGATAAAATGAGTTAATAACAAATAGGACTGTTTGATACGTTTCTCTGTTATCCTTCTACTTTGTTTGAGACCATATAATACGAGATTCGATTTTATTCAGAAATATCACGATCCTAATATACTATGATAATACCACTATGATCATCATCAATATCATGATGATACTATGGTTGCCCTATGATTATGAAGATATCATTTTCATAGGATGATGATGATATCTATGAATATCTATATCTATAGTGATAACGATAATGATGTTGCCAGTGATTATCATCTTAATATGATCGTTTTGATGAATATCTATGATGATATCTATCAGTAACTATGGTAATGATGATGATTATCATACTATTATGATGATATCTACAATGATCCCATAATATGAGAATATCTATGAGGAACCTCAAACGATGATTATAATATATATGATAATCATGTATGATGATACTATGATGATAAATATAATATCATGATATTCGTATATTGATACTGTATATATGAATATCTATACTTATGGTGTTGATTATTATCTTAATTTGATGATATTTATAAATATCTGTGATCATCACAGTATGGTGATATATATGAATCCTCCCTCCTTATACGTATATTAGGCCTAGTGACCTGTTCGTATTAGACATGGTCTATTACGATTTGAAACCGCGACCGCTCCGAAGGTCTGGGAGACGAAATGCCCGAAGTCTTCGTCTATACTGAGCTACGGAGGCGCTATGAATCTATGAATATCTATGGTAATATGATGATTATCGTAATGATACCATGAAAATATTTATAAAACACTACCATATTAATACATAACTAGAAGCAGTTTTATATTCGTGTTGCAAGAATGCTTTTAGGTATTAGGATCACTTTATGCATCTCTAGATTCTAGTAGAATGTATGTGATAAATTATTTTGATACTTTAATTGCGATTTAATAATTTAAATCTAAGCTCTAATCACAATTGTCTTATTGCAGTTCCTTTTTTTTTCTGGAAACGTAATTTTCCAGATTTCAACTGAATTGAAATTCCACTCTTCAAAGGCAAACGTCCTTAAGTTTTACTCGTGCGATTCGAAAATGTCTTGATTCCGATTTCCCTGGAGCAAAGAAAATAGAATTATTGTGCAGATCACTCGAAGAAATAATTTCACAGAAGAGTGTGATCCTTTTCATGTGTGTGCAATACTCAAGGGTGGGTGATAGAAGGAGGTTTGTGGAGGGGGGGAGGTAGATGATTGAGTCTGTGGAAACTAATCAAACGGGCAGATGTGAAAGAAAACTTTTTAGCTGATCTTCGCTGATGAATTCTCGAATGTATCCGTAGTAGAGTCTGTTGATTTAAACTCGCCAGAATGCAAAAAAAAAAAAAAAGTAAATTTCGGAGAACGTGACCTCCCCCCCCCTCTCCAGTCTCCCATCCTTAGCTTCATTTCGTACTCTGAAAATTACTGTTTTAAATCTTTGAAGAAAAACCGGAGAAAACAAAGATAAATCTATTTCTTGCATGACATAGAAAATGGTCTTTCCCGTTTATTGTAAGCAGTGCAGAAGTTAAACGCGATTGGACGCACTCAGATGCCAACCCAACGTAAAAGAACTGACAGGGAGGTGAGAAAGGTTAACGAGCAATACAGGCGTGAAGTTATCCTTACTTGTAATGAGCGGTGGTTAACAGGAAACTAAAGCTTCTTAGATGTTTGTTTGTTTGGAGTCGACTTTGAACAAGAAATTATTAGGAAACAAGATTGTGTTCTTTTTTTTTTTTCATCTCTAATCAAAATTAGTTCTTTGAAATCTCCATAGGGATACTCCCAAACGAATACTACTCTGTAAGTCTTTATGCTCGATTAGCTGCCAAAGTTTTTTTTTCCTTTTTCTTCCAGACACGGTTTTGTTATTAGCGACAACAGACTTACTAGAATAGTTCGGTAAGATTCTTGTAGGTGGCGTTTCATCAGCCATGAAAATTAATGTCCAGATCCTAATAAACGCATCAAAAAAAAAAAAAAATAATAATAATAATAATGAACCTGAGTTCCTGAGTTCTTTCTATCTTCCTTCTCTATATGATATTTAAAAAATATTATTGCCATTCGATTGTCAGAGTATTTAGTGAATTTTTGGTATAATTTATGTTTCAGGATACGTAAAAAGGCCGATAGAGAGCGCTCGAGTCACCGACCATTGCTCTAAAAAGAACTTCAGATATTTTAATTAATCTGATAGCAATATCAGAACAAAATTATTGACATCTGGCCAATGTGAAGATCAACAAAGGAATAAAATATTAGCATGTTCATTATAAAAGTGCTTTTATTACATTTATTCTTTTTGTAATTTACACTGTGAGCGTTTGATCAAACTAAGTTAGCAACCGGTATTTGCCATCGACTATCGGAATCGATAAGTCGGCTTAAAGCACAAAACGCAGATTCAGGAATTAATCGGCACAGAATCGAGAGTTGAATGATCTCCGCACATTTCTTACAAAGTAAATAGAAACAGATTTGAGCCTCTTTACGTCACTCGATAGCAACTATGTCCTTTGGTGTGAGACCTGAGTTTGAATCCGAAGAACCATTATGAGGTCTGAAGTGAAGCCGATCTCGCAAGGAGTTATTAGGGATATTCTCCCAGAAACTCCGTTTTTTAATCCCCATACAGCTCCTTCGCACGCACGCACGCACGCACGCACACACACACACACACACAATCTTCAAATCAAATATAATACATTCACTCTTAAGCGATGCATCAGAGGACCAGCAAGTGGGCTGAATTAAAAATGATTATAACCCCCCCCCCCCTACAAAAGACTCAACGTATCTTTCGGTTTCTTTAGAAAGAAAGAAATAAAAACATATTTGGATCCACTTTTTTTGTAACTTCTTAGAAATCGCCATAGTGTGGTTTCATGAGGACTGCTAATTATCAGATGACCCATCTCTATTCTTTCTGGTTATGGAATCGAGTTTGAAATGAGTCGTGCATCTTCTTCAAACCTTCCTGCAGTATCTTCCACTTCTTCCAAACAATAAAATGTTACCTCAATAGTCGGTTATTGGTATAAACAAAAAACGTTGAGTGTGGAATACTAAATATGTATTCCATTATTCACTCCACTCATTCCATCCTTCAATTCTTTCCACTCTGGCTTGATCTATAGATATGAAATCTACATCCTATCCTGACACATCTTTAAGACTTTCCGGACCTAAAACCTTTAAATCATTTAGAAGTTAAAGATATCTTGTATCCATTTGTATCCATTTCTACATCTAACGTGATTTTTTCTCCAGTTTTATCGTCAGGAGCAAGTTAACTTCTTTCTTTCAAATAATGCTAGGTAATTCTTACATAAAGTTATAATTAAACTCACAGAAGTGGTATTTTCAAGCCTACAAAATATCTCTTAAACACTTTTTCCCTACTCTAACAGAATTACATTTTTATTTTTTCCCCTTTTTTTGTCAGATTAGAGTTTTTGATAAATCTAATCTTCAGAATTAACTGTCTTATATAATTTGGTATTTAAATACATCTCAAGTTAGTTCCCAAGGTACTTTATTTCGTACATATAAAAAATGCCTTGCTGTCAGTTTTAATTTTTCGTCTTTCATTCTGTTTTCAAAAACCTACAAGAATCTTACGAAAAAAACAAAAAAAGAAACAACAACAAAAAAAACGTATCCACGTACCATCTTTATTATTACCTCACTGGTATTTTGCGGCATCTCAAACAACCTCGCAACATCTAAATAACAGCCTATAATCTTCGGTGTAAACAGCTGAGCGGCATTAGCTGGCGTTTTGTAATCCCTACCCCCTTTTACCGCAGCAAGGCTTCTAGTCATAGGCCTTAATTAAAGAGACTATTAAGTTGTCATAGCTCCATCCCTGCAAGCCACTTTCAGGCTGAGTAGATTAAAGAAATAGAAGCACATCAACATGGGAGGTAGCTACGCTAAACAGGGATCAGATTTTTATTAAGTAACCTATCAATTTCGATACACTTTCCGTCACACATCTAATTTAGCCACGCTATTTTTATAAGGTAAACACGAAATTAATAGGATAGAGGGCAGCCTCCATCAATAGTTCGCTGAAATTATGATAGGTGGCGCTGTAATTTGACGAAGAGAAAATAAGATACATTCAAAAGCGGCCAACTCTGGAACATATCACTTTGGATTTTTATTATCTTTTTATTTAATTTTTTTTCAGTATTTTTTTTATTCGTCTGGTTGTTATGATAACAATGAATTTATCCTTTTCCATTTGAACTCTTGGAATGTTTGCGTTTGAAATCCAGATCAGGCATCATTTGTGATGTGTTTTTAAAATATTGAAAAGTTTTCGGTTGTAAAATATTTGAAAAAACCCAAACGTCCCTACAATCTTTTTTTTTTTTTTTTTTTAGAATTTGTTGCTTGTCAAACAGCAATTATTTTAATGCATAAAATATGCACTAGAAATAATAAGCACATAAAACATTTTCAAATTACTTTCTGTTTCTGCAAAATAGAGATGACGTTAACAATGTCTTTCTCATTGTTAACGTCAAAAATAAAAAATAAATAAATGAATAATAATGAATGTCTGCATCACGTGGCTGGTACTAAATGCAATAAACAACATTTTTGCGTTTATGTCGCGAGCTTCACTTGTATTATTTTTTTATGCTTAACAAATTAATTGTTTGTTTCACAGTTTGAGTTTGTTAATTTTTCTAAGTGTAAGTAAATTATTGATTTACTTTTTTTTCACCTGATGGCAAACAGTAATAAATCGGAAAACAAGCCAATTAATACAAAATCCCAATCTCAGTTATTTTTAGAGCTCTTCCACCAAAATGATAACAATATAGGAATTTTCCTTGCATTCAATACAGTCCAATTGTATGTACTGTCTTATTTTTTTCTTTATCTTCCTACGTCCACGAAACGCAACTAGGAATATAGTTTTTGATCCATCAAAGAGATTTTCTGCCGACTTTTCATATTACCTTAGTGCAAAGTAACCACACCTGTGTGCATGTATGTACGTTGGTCGTAGTGGTGGAGGATAACACGAGACAGGATCCATTATGAAAGGGCTGTATAGAGTCTTGTAGGCTTCTGTAAGCTGATAGATCTGTGTGCAACTCTTGATTGGTATGCGAACAATTCTTTGATGTGCACAACGAACTAACCAAAAATAACCTCACATCCAGAGAAATAAGAACAACAAGTATATATATATAGCAAAGGTGGGATTAACTCTATGAGTGCGGAAGGAAAAACTCAAAAAGAACACGAAAGTATTACCGAAGATCTTAACTTATGAAAAAAAGATACCAACGGAGTAAAACATAAGAGATATGTTTCTTTAACACAAGAGAATACTAGGGGAAAATGTTTTACAGATTTAACTTACCTAACTAAAGAAACAGAAACGAGGACAGAGGGGAAAAGTAGTGACAAAACTTACCTACACTACAGATACATAAAGATTGCAATCGAGAGACAGTATAATAAGAATAATCTTAGTTCCGACTGTGTGTGTGTGTGTGTGTGTGTGTGTGTGTGTGTGTGTGTGTGTGTGTGTGTCATGCAGATAACAGCACTGATATGGTATCTATCGGTGTGATAGATACCATATCCATAAAAACTGAATTGGTAAGCGAGAACATGTTCATAAAACTACAATAAGGAATCTTAATGATTTTACGTCCTACATTGCAAGATACGTATATGAAAAAAAAATAAATTGTGTGTGTGTCAGTCATACAGATAACAGCACAGATATGGTATCTATCGGTGTGATATTTGTGACTGTAAAAGCTGAATTGGTAAGCGAGAACATGTTCATAAAACTACAATAAGGAATCTTAATGATTTTACGTCCTACATTGCAAGATACGTATATGAAAAAAAAATAAAGTATTAAAGAGGATTTTATGAGAGAAGATATCAATGAAGTAAGGCATAAGAGATGTTTCTAAATAAATAGAATATCAAAGTCAGAAAATCAATAGATAAAAAAACAAAAAAGAGAATGGGAGTGATCATTGCTTGTGTCTGTTAGGATTTACTTCTTTGTCATGCTGTTCCCCACTATATGAGACCTAAACCATTTTCCAGAAGATATCTGTTGGTCATTCAATCAACTGTTTCTATGACAACGCAAGAGACTATGGGATGAAGTCTGAAATGAGTAAATGTATAGCAAAGCCAGTCAAGTGTCACATGAAATGAAAGAAATGGGAAACAGAAAATTTGCTCCAATTTTTTGACATGAAGCTCTGTCCGGTAAGTTTGACTCTTAAGCAAAAAAAAAAAAAAACTCTCTTGAACAGTGATGGGATTGTCAGCACGTTGTTTGTCGATATTCGGAAACACATATCTGTGGGTGAGATTTCCTTACCCCACATATGATAGTTTAAATAGCCAATCATTAAACTGATACACTTATAACTACTTTTTTCTGCATATAAAAAAAGAAAGAAAAATAAAGAAACAGTTAACGCAGTCGTATTTTGTAGTTGAAGAAATACTCACTTGAGGGCGCCAGTGATCATCTCTGAAATGACTTCTTTCCAGGCACAAAAGCTTTGACTGATGTTTCAGTAAAATAGTATAGGCGTAAAAAATTTTTTTAAAAAAAATCCTTTGAGGGAAGATACAAAAAACAACCCCTTTTAACTTACGTATGTTAAAGTTGTATGCTTGAAGGCATCCTGAACAGTAATTGAATAAAATAAGTGCAACATTCCAAATACTTTACGCGGAAAATGAAATTCAAGAGGAATCTTTTGTTTGACTTGGAAAAGCTACGAAAGTGAAAAATATGAAATTATTTTAATTAGCTACCAGATTTGAGCGGGATATTAGCAAACAGCTGGCTGCAGATAGAAGTGAGGGCAGTTAAGAGAAGATTAAAAGAATGTTTTAAAATATCGCTAATTAGTGGGTAGAGAAAGATGCCTCGGGCTTAATTTCGCAACAGAACGCCAGTAGAGGGCGCTGTTAGTGATTGTCAGCGTAAGGATGGTTTGTTCCCTTTTTTTTGCACCTCACCAGCGCACTCGGTAAAAATATTCAATGTAGAAGTTGAGGGGGGGGGGGTATTTCCCCGAAATATAATGAGACTACCAAAAAGGATGCTAACCATAGTAATGTTGCTTGATCGATACCAAAGAAAGACACAGCTACGGAATGACACCGACAGACAGAGATGAACAGGACGGGGAGGCAGGAAACCCAAGAGACTTTCTTCTTTTGATGAGTAAACACGTGCAGGTATTCTGTGCTTGGCAGGCGGGAAAAGGATAAAGGAAGCAAGACATCTCTCCCACCCACCCCCCAACGTCATGCAGGTCAGAGAAGCTTTCTTTTGTCAGTTAAGAGATGGGATGAAGAAGATTTATCTGCCCGGAGTCTCGCATCCTGCTGCCTGAAGGAGGTGGAAGCTGACAGTGATGACCACCTAATATTAGTTGGAAGGATGGGGTGTTGGATGAAATACTGTCTTCGGAGAGGTTAGAAGTCACGGGAAGCAGTTTGACTTCAGCGATGTAGAAAATGGCTATCAAACCCTCCAAGGCTCTTCTCTTTTCCTCCATCTGTCATAAATGAGCGAAAGGAAAAACGACCAGTCATGTATCGGTCGATGAGGAGTGCCGTAATCATGAGTTGGCAAAGGTTCCATCTCTAGGGAGAGTGTTACTGCAAAATAAAACAAGGACGAAACAGGCGAACCAAAACTTAAATGGTTATTGTGTTCTCTAAGGTGACACCAGATGGCGACACTAAATATGCCTTTTGAAGTAGAGGTAATGTAATGACATTGTTTTTGTCTTCCTTGGAAATTAAGAAATTAAATTAAGAAAAATAACGTGATGTATATTTACTGGGCATCTACCTTTTCGATATTCCTTGTTTAAAAAAATGAGTACCTAAAGTTTCGCTAACTAAAATCAATAAACTCTATTAGTGTTAATAAACTGATTACCTTTGTTGAACACAACATAACACATCATCAACTGAGATTAAATACACTGAATCCTTACTCTTCTGTCTAAATATTTTTTTTGTATTTGTGTAATATCAGTTTTGTTGGACCAAATGATGTGACTTATAGTTCGCAAAACTCAACTCTGACAATGTCCTTCGAAGACTGATGGCATTAACGATGTCTGCAGGTGCGTGTGTGTGTGTGTGTGTTTGTCTTTATCATTACTTACTAGCTCTGACGTTTGGTCGTTAGCGTACGTCTCGCACAACTCATTAGATAGAATGCGTTGCTAGGTATTGAGTAGCTTTTACTTCTTTTGGTTGATATCCTACCTTCACATAACAAATAATGCAGACGTTTGGTGTTAGCGAACTACTCAAATGTCACTGGCACTCTAACTAGCAAGAATCAAAATGCCAACGCCCTAGGAAACTTGTAGTGTTTCTTTTTTTCCCCCCTTGCATATTCGTGACTTCAATTTTATAACCTGTATGTGCACGTGCGCATATAATATTTTAACTTCTAATTATTTCATTAGAACTTCGATTGTTACGTTCTTTTTCCAGCCAGGTTGAGTTGGAAATGGAATAACAAGATTAAAATTTTGAAATAGATGACCTAGTCAGAGCACATCGTAACCGAAATCTCTCTTTTCCTAAACTTGAGTTAAAAAAAAAAGTCTTCTTTCGATTCAAGTCAATATCCTTTCCTTACGTTCCATTCAAATAAAGTTTGAAAGCTTTCAAGGACACGAGTATCTTTATACGGGATTTTATGCAGAAAGTGAGTTAGTCAGTCTCATTCTGAAGTGACAGGTTGCCCTTCTGAAATCCGGTTTTTAATTCATGGAAGAGGCAAACTTAATGTAAACGCATGCAATAAACAGTTACAATACACTAACTTTATGACTTTAGTAGCTACTAGGATTTTTTTCCCCGACACTTAGATGACAAAATCCGGCAGAGAATATTCGTACACATACGAGCATACACAAACATATTTGGTATTCTTTCGCAATCATAGGAATATTTAATGCTGTAATTAAACTATTCCTATGATTTACAGGGAAATTAAGTTGCTAAGAAGTCAAATTATTCGTTGCTAAGAAAACAGAAAATTGGGTGTATAAAGCAAGTTGCCAACTGTCATAACATGCCAGCGCAAGTACTGCGGAACAGATGTGTTTTAGTTACTTCGAACGTGTGAGGCAAGTACTCTGATGAGGCTTAAGGCAAACAGTTGTTGACCAGAACCATTTCTATAGACGAAACATGGATGTACGATTTTGAACCGAATCTGAATAATCCATCCCCACATTGGGAAACATCCAACGTCGCCTTCACAAAAATGTCAGCGTTAATAACTGGAGGTTGAGTTAATGACGGTAATGATTTGCGACAAGAATAAAGTGACTGCGACAGACAGCCTGTCGCAGTGTCGACTGTGAGAACAGCATTCCAAAGGAAGTTTTTGCAAGACACGTGCCCGAAAATTCTCAGCAATTATCAGACATGTTCTAGGCTGGAATCCAACAGTGAGACGGCCACGATTCGTATCAGGACATAATTTTATGGAAATTATGCATGGCCAGTGATTCCTCGACTCCTTTTTAAAGTGGACACGAGTCCGCAATAATTGGATCTCTTCAGGAAGTTGGAGAAACCGATCCGTTGGAAATGTTTGACTACCATTCAAGACGTTTCTGCTGAAGCGACTGGACTTAGCGAACACATCGACAGAAATATTTTGTTAACAGAAATACAAAATTTGGACGGCAGTAATAAGCCGGAATGAAGATTATGTTGGAGATCAGTGAACATATTTTTAAATAATTCCTTGAATGACTGGAATACAGTGGGAAGAAGTTTTGAAATGACTCTTGTGGAAATTCTATTGTGACACGTTCAGTATTTCTGACTGTGATAAACTTCGAAAAGAAAAAAAAAAAAGAAAACAAACAATTGAAGAAACAATCTATAAATACTCTTTAATACTCGAATCCTTAGTAGCACCTATTTTGTCCGAAAAACGTTTACTTCGTACCAAACAACAACCCTCATAACATATGGTTGAACTACTCACGCTATTTCTGTCATTCACGATCTCTATTCTGGTTGGGTGCTATTTATCTATGATCATAGATGAATAGCAGCCAGTGTTTTTTCTTGTGCATTATAAGCATCGTATTTTATCCCTGTAAGGATATTCTTTCTGTATCAAGCAGGTGTCACTAATGCCAATAATTTTAGTTCGTTTGCAATTTTTACTAATGCTAAGAATTCCTCACGTTTATTCCTGATGCATCTGACATTAGTGAACATACATGATAACCAACCACCACCCTGAAGGAATTCAAACACTTAAAACCCGATCCATTATAATCCACCCTAATAGACAGAATCAAGCACTCATAAATCTCCCTATGCGTCCTTAGTTCCTCACCCTATCTCATGACCGCATCCCAAACTCCAACTGCATCCATCGAGACCATCCATGCAGCATTATACCTCCCACTCCTGCTCACCTATTTTAAGAGGCAACACTTAGAAACCGACCGCCTAATACTCGTTTTATTCCTCAACCGAAATCTCTCCTCCATCCAACATTAATCTAATCAGCTTCTGTTAATCTCACTCAGATGCCCACCATCTTCAGCACACAGTTCTCCTATTCGTAAATTTACCCCATAGATCAACTACGCATCCATACTCTCACCATTCATTATCATCTTCCATCTTCTCAGCTTTCCTGAGAAGATGGAAGATGATATCATATCCGGGCAATATATTAACAACACTACTGCTCAAATTCCGTGCTGTCTCATTTACACTATCAATTCATCTCTCTCTCTCTGTCCCACTATGTTATATTACCAACTTCCTAAGGCCAGTCATCTTCAACTTCCCGTTTAGTGGGCACTTTCCTCTTCCCCCTTTCAACAATGGACCTTGTCTACGATCCAGCATTAAAGCTCTGTCTGTTTCTTACATTGCAAACATCTGATTCCTTTCCAAAAGCTATTTGGAAGTGATGGTGAAGAAATGTTGATTTCAACCCGGAAGTTGTCGTCTTGAATTGCAAATTATCATAACCAATATCCTGTTCGGAAATCAGACAACGAAGTTTTCATATATCTGAAATTCTAATGCAGCTTCATATGATGATTCGGGAGGTTTTAGTAGTATAGCATCTGTAGCAGGCTTCCCACTGATGTAATGAAAATGGCCTCCAAGGATGATCAACTGACTAATGCAACTTCTGAGCGAAATTAAGACTTTATACACCCTCTGTCCAAAAAGAAACCGAACTTTTCGAAAATAGAAGAAATTAGTGTCGCCACCTGTTGTATCTTTTTGTTGTTGAAAGCGCAACCGTCATTAGTGTTGTGTCAACTGTTTATGACATTTGTTTCATTAGTAGACGAGTTATAGTGCCAAGAGTGACGGTGTTTTGACGAACGGTCGGTCGTCACGATATTCATGCAGTACGCGACGAATTCTCGCTATCAATAGCTTCAAAACTTTGAGATAAAACTCACCATTGACCGTTTAGCCACGCGGAACAAATTGTTTGTGGATAATGCTCTTGAAATCGTAGAAATCGGAATTGTCTTCACTTTTGACTTTTCCAAGCGACTTTGTTTCAGATGCCACGTTCTGGTGGTCTTCATTCAGCACTCTGGCGCTTTTTTTCCGGCTCATACTCGAAACACCACGTTTCGTTCACCAGTAACGATCGTTTCAAGGAAGTTTGAGTCCTTACGGTTTTAATGAGGTCCTTGCAGTGTTCAATCCGATACATTTTTTGGTCGTCGGTCAACTTGTGGGGAACAAATCGCGTCAAAATGTTGTGCACAGTTGCTTTTGGAATTCCCAATTCATCTTCAATCAATCTCAAGGAAGATTTCGGCTTTTTGTTGATGAAATCACGCACCTTTTTGGATGTACTCGCTCAGTTCAGTTTTTGTACGGCCCGACTTTTCGTCGTCCTCAAGCGTCTCACGACCACTTCGAAATCGCTTACACCACTCGCAAACTTGAGTATTCATAACCGTATGCTTTTTGAAGCATTCAGTAAAACGTTTACCAAGTTTAACGCAAAAGTCAATCGCAGCTCTCTGTTTGAAACTCATTTTCCGACCGTTCGTCAAAACACACTGTCACGCTTGACATTATAACTCGGCTTCTAATGAAACAAATGTCATAAACAGTTGACACAACACTAATGAAGATTGCCGCTTTCGACAACAAAAAAGATACAATAGGTGCCGCCACTAGTTTCTTCTATTTTCGAAAAGTTCGCCTTCTTTTTTGGACAGAGGGTGTAGTTCATATTTCTGCCCAAGGTACTTATGATTAGTTGGTTCAATAATAGCAGGCATTCCGGATTCATCTGAATACATCATCGTCATGGAATCATTACTAATCTTTGAGGTTTCCTTTTTCTCCTGCTTAATGGCGGCAATTATTTTTGTTGTTGTTGTTATTACTGTACTGCACGCAATAAGAGACGAGATATGGGTACTCAAGTTATCATTACATTCTTTCTGTAGATTAATATCCGAAGTATCTTAAATTTCACCTGCTACCTCTTCTATGTACATTTAGACTTTCAGCGGTACTAAAATATGCTGGAAAGTGGTCCTGTGAAACTTTCCCTTTACTCTTGCGCATAAAATCCACAATTACTTTCGAATGTATTTTATGTCACTAAGGATCACAATGACATGTTTAAAAAGAATTTTCAACGAATAAACGGTAATGGAATGGACACGCCGACACCACTAATTGTGTCAGCATTTAGACTTCTGCTTTTGCACACTCACATTTGCAAGAACTTCAATAGAAAGTATTTGATCCAAACAGTTAACAAATTGATATGTAAATTCTTCCTTTTCAGAGTTTGCCCTCTTTTTATATTTAATTAAAATTGTTAACTTTCACTTAGGTTTAAAGCCAAACAGCCTCACAATCGTAGTCAGGAAATTTTTTGACTTGAAATTTTCAGGAAATTTTTAATGAACTGACCATATATATCTAGTTCAGTGAAATTATTTTAATTATTTATTACAATACCACGACGATCTAATGTGAATCGAAAACAGTTTTTTATTTATATCATATTACTTTTATAAAAGTTTAAAACAATCTTTAAAACTTGTAAAAAACACTAAATTATCAACTTTTAAGACTAGTTTGATCTTCAATAAGCAGGATAATGTTCTAACACCTAGTACAGAAATTTATCTTTAACATATATAAAAAAGAATCGAGCTTGAAAAAAAAAAAAAAAAAAAAAAGAGGTTGACAATCCAATATCCTTGGAGGGTAATGGATAGCAATGCTGTAGCCAATGAAGTTCTAACTGAGGCTCGGCTATTGCTGTTACCCTCCTGCCATGATCAGAGCTTTAATTAATATCTCAATAACATCTTATCCCTACACTGTCCTCTACAGATAACGGGGAATATGAAAAGCATTCTTGCTTCACCCCTTTAAGCCAGTCCTTATAAGGACTATAAGGAAAAAAAAAAAAAAATAGAGGATCAATCGACCGTGAGATGCGGTGATTGATTTTATATGAGATGCCCATATAGGGTAACGGATGGCAATGCTGAACCAATGAAGTTTAACTGAGGTTCGGCTGTTGCTGTTATCCTGGGTAAATGAGTTCGCTCTCTTAGGTTTTGCCCTAAGAGAGCACTTTGAGTCTCCGGGGAAAGTGTTCTCCGGCACGGCCCGCTGAGGGGTACTTGCCGGTGAATTATTTTCCTCGGAATATGAGCGGTTCTGCTCAGTAGTCGGGGAGCCCGTCACTGAGTGGAACCAACGCTGAGATTAGGACGGTCTTTCGCCCACGAATGAGTGGCCTAGAGATCGTCCGTATTTTTGAGATTTCACCTTTACTTAACATAGTCGGTGATTGATTTTATATGAGATGCCCATATAGGGTAACGGATGGCAATGCTAAACCAATGAAGTTTAACTGAGGTTCGGCTGTTACTGTTATCCTGGGTTAATGAGTTCGCTCTCTTAGGTTTTGCCCTAAGGGAGCACTTTGAGTCTCCGGGGAAAGTGTTCTCCGGCACGGCCCGCTGATGGGTACTTGCCGGTGAATTATTTTCCTCGGGATATGAGCGGTTCTGCTCAGTGGTCGGGGAGCCCGTCACTGAGTGGAACCAACGCTGAGATTAGGACGGTCTTTCGCCCACTATGGAGTGGCCTAGAGATCGTCCGTATTTTTGAGATTTCACCTTTACTTACATAGTCGGTGATTGATTCATTCAATCCAATACCCTTGGAGGGTAATGGGTAGCAATGCTGTAACCAATGAAGCTCTAACTGAGGCTCGGCTATTGCTGTTACCCTCCTGACATGATCAGAGCTTTAATAGCTCAATAACACCTTATCCCTACACTGTCCTCTACAGATAACGGGGAATATGAAAAGCATTCATGCTTCGCCCCTTTAAGCCAGTCCTTATAAGGACTTTTGAAAGAAAAAAAAATAGAGGGCTCTGAAAGATTTTCAAAAATGATCTCAATGGCAATTTCATCTGCATTGAATAGAAGTTGTTTTAGTAATGTTCGAAGCGTTCTTCATTTTATGAAATATCAAAGTAAGACTTTGTTTAGATGCAATTTAATTGCTATTGCTTTCTTTAGCCTACTCTTGGTATTGTTGGCAGTCCTTTGTGGCTGCGGGATATTCTATTAAAAAATTTCTGCTGGCAGGTCTAGACCTGCGGGATTTTTATTAACGCTCATACGCAGTTAAAAGATATGAGCGTACCTGACCTAGACGTATTCACTGATTTGCTCGATAAAGAGCCGGCTCTTGTACTTATTGATAAACTCCAAAAGAAGTTCAAGCTGACATGGCCTACTAGCATGATCGACCCCGACATCATTATCGAGTCACTCAATAAAAGGTTTGCACTCCCTTTTATTAAAAAAAGCTTCTCAAAAAGTTTGAACGGCCCGGCTACTTAAACTTATATTTTTCACCTGAAGTCGACGTTGAGGAAAATGAAGACTCTCCTCAAATGGAGGAAAAACTCAATATACTTGTGTCTACCTCTAATTCTTCTGATCAAGGAGAAATCCACGCTCGTAAGAAGAGAAAAACTCTCGCTGCTGAGCCAACAAATGATATTGGTATGGATGAGCACGCTCCGATTTCAGATCCCTTTGCCTCCCCCAATGAAAAGGTGCCACCGATTATCCTAAGGGAAAAGCAGAGATGGACAACACTTAGAACCATCATGGCTAACTTACAAATAAGTTATAGATCTGCTAAAAATGTAGACGAAGGCATAAAAATTCAGCCCACTACGGTCGCTGATTGTAGAAATCTTACAAAGGAACTGGACGCAAGAGGAACTCAATATCACACATTTTCACTTGCCTCCGAAACAAATCTGAAAGTGGTCCTACGAGGAGTCTCAGAGAATATTGACATGGATGAAATAGTTACTGACCTTAACTTACAGGATCTACCTCCCATAAAGGTCACTAGAATGTTTACATCAAATAAGACACCTATGCCTTTAGTCTTAGTAGAAATTCATAACATTTACAAAGACATCTATAATCTAAAATCAATCTGTGGACTCGAAATTACCCCAGAACCATTGAGAAAGAAAGCATCTTCTGGGCAGTGCTACCGATGCCAAAAATTTGGCCATGCCCAGAAGCTATGCAAAGCTCAGTTCAGATGCCTAAAATGTGGCGAGAATCACCCCACAAACACCTGCGCCAAGCCAAAATCTACCCAGCTAAGTGTGCTGATTGTAGGGGTCCTCACCCTGCTAATTATAGAGGGTGTATACATCACCCCAAAAACAGATGGAGCGATCCAGATCATCGGTCTACCTCGTCATCTAGTGCGAGAGTTCCTGAAGCTCAGGCTCCTCAGTCCTCCAAGAGTGAGATCACGAGAACAGTGCTCGCCCATCATTAACTGAGCCCCTTAAGAAAATGAATCTTCAACATCAAGCGAGAACATATGCTGATGTAGTCTGCTCCAAACAGATAGTACAAACCCAGAACCTGAATAACCCACATTCGAATCTATCAGCTGGCATCACCTCTTCTCTTGCAAACATGCTGCAGGATTTCAGCAACTCAAATCCATCACTAAGTGTTACAAAAAGATTCTTACAGCAAACCCAATCCATATTATCTGCACTCTCTGATGCATAGGAAAACGCCCCAAATTTTCTTAGGATTATTGCTGGGAATGCCAACGGTATCAAAAATAAACTGTTAGAAATCCAGGAATTCAATAATAGATACAACCCAGATATATTACTACTCAATGAAACTCACCTGAGGCCTGCTGAAACCCTAAACATCAGAGGATATCAGATTTACAGAAACGACAGACTTGGGTATACAGGTGGAGGTACAGCCACCCTTATCAAAAACTATATCAGTCATCATTCAATAACCAACCCTGCAACCACCAACCTCGAAATCACAGGAATTAATGTCCTGACAAACGCAATTGGAAACTTAAAAATGTTTTCTGCTTAGAACCCTCCATTAAAGACATTATTAACCTCAGATCTGGATGCCATCCTTGGAGTAAAATGACCGGTCGTCATCGCTGGAGACTTCAACGCAAAACATCCTGCTTGGAACAGTAAAACTACCAATAAAAATCGTCGTATCCTTTCTAGCTACACAGGATCAAACTATGCTGTTGTGGCTGGACCTACCGAACCAACTCATCTCAGTACGTCTGGCACTGCTGACATACTGGATATAGCTATCCTGCAAGACATTAAAGTACAGTACAGTACAGCCTTAAATCACTAAACGAGCTCGTCGGATCACAACCCAATTCTACTGCAATTGGGAGAACAAGAATGGCTGTCTCCTCCCTCTCATTCAGGCGCATATCGTGGAAGAGACTGTCTAAAGCACTTAGGGATCAAATTGGACCCGTCCCTCACATATGCACACCAGAAGATGTGGAATCTGCAGTGACTAGTCTAACCCAACAGATTAAGTCCGCTATAACGGTTGCAACCTTCCACAAACATATTCCCAAGCCTGGTCGTTTACCTGAGGATATTATGGACCTGATCAGAGAGAAGAACAGAGCTAGGAAGAGATTCGCAACACTCGCGCTCCTCAGGACAGTTCTTAATAGATTGAACGGGCAGTAAGATATGCACTTAAAACTCACAGAAACCAAGTTTGGGATAAAAGGTTAGCCTCTATCTTACCTATTGATCACTCTATCTGGGGATTACTTAGAAACATCAAAAATAAAAACAGATCCCCCCATAATCTCAAACTAGGGCCTAGTCCACACAGATCCAGATAGGGCAGAAGCCATACTAAAGACTCTAGAGGAGCAGTGCAAACCTTCTTATACACACTTAAATTTCAATCAGTTGTACAAAATCCACAGACAGGTCAGGCATGCATTAAATCTCCCAGATACCAATGCTGACCATATTGCACCCGCATCACCTGTTGAATTATATGATATTATTAAAAAACTTAAGAACAATAAAGCTCCTGGACCAGACGGCATCTCAAACAGGGTAATCACTCTGCTGCTTCGAAAAGCTGTAGTGCACCTGACCAGTATAATAAATGCAGTCTTAAGACTTCACTATTTCCCTTTCACCTGGAAACTGGCTGATGTAATTCCTATACATAAGCCAGGCAAAGACCCACACCTACCGCAAAATTATCGTCCAATCAGTCTCATCTCCAATCTGGGTAAGGTTGCAGAGAAGGTCATCCTCTCACGACTCAAAACCTCAGTAAATGACCTAAACATCCTCCCTAAAGAACAGTTGGGTTTTCGGCAACGCTATAGTACTACTCACTAAATCCACAGAATTGTCGAATACATCACCACCAGTTACAACTGGCGCCAGTGCACAGGAGCTGTTTTCCTAGACCTATTCCAAAGCATTTGACAACATCTGGCATTTTGGACTCCTGCACAAACTTATCTCAGCCGGTACCTCACTAAAAATGGTTCATCTAATCCATTCATTTCTTCAGAATAGATCAATGCAAGTTAAAATCAACGGTTCTACATCGTCCCAGCGCCATATCTTTGCTGGAGTGCCGCAGGGATCTCTACTGGCTCCATTGCTGTTTTCTGTATGTATGTCAGACATCCCACACAATCCGATGACTTCCATTTTGGCCCTGTATGCGGACGATACGGCAATACTAACCAGATCTCTCAGACCGCATTTCATTAACAGAAGGCTTCAAGAAAACCTTCTATAGCTGGAGGGTTGGTTCTCCAAGTGGAGATTGGAAGTCAACCTCCTGAAAAGCTCAGCCGTTCTTTTCTCAAAAAGGCAAATGTCTCCTGTAGGAGTTGTGTTACTATTCAATACTAAAATTCCCTGGCAGACAGAAACAAATTACCTGGGTGTAATTCTCAACAAAAAGCTATCTTTCAATCAGCACACCAAGTCTGCGTGCGCAAAGGCATCTAAAGCCATAGCTCAGATTTATCCGCTAATTAATAGAAATAGCAAGCTCAGCAATAGAATCAAATTGCAACTATACCAGATGACGATTCGTCCTATAATCACCTATGCCTCTCCGGCCTGGAGCCACACCTCTAATACTAACATTATCAAAATACAGCGAGTGCAGAACAAGTGCTTGAGAATGATTCTGAACTCCCCGTGGTATGTTAGAAACAATCAATTCCATAGAGACACAAATATTCCCTATATTTTCTCTTTTCTACAATCCTTAGCATCCAAGTTTTTCCTAAAGACGTCCACACATCCCAACGATTTGGTTCAGCAAGCTGCAGCATACGAGGCAACGGACATATTCAAATATAGAAGACCAAAAGCTATATTAACCTCCTATAACGATGCATAATCTCCATGTCAATTCAGGGCGAGCATACTGCTCGTAAATTTTACCCTCAGTGTAACTACAACAGATAGCGGGGAATATGAAAAGCATTTTGCTTCACCCCCTAAAGACATAAATGTCAATTCTCAATTGTCAAAAAAAATAGAATAAAAAATATAATTTAGATATTTTATTTTCAAATATCATAATTCTATGTAAGGATTTGAGTGAGTAAATATTTTATATTATGCATGATAGTGTTGTATTCTGAAGTGTGTAGAGTTATGAAAGGTTAAAAACAAGACTTATGTGATGGCCGGGATAAGAAAGCCCCACTGTAGCCCATGCATGTCTTACGAGGCGACTAAAATGGGAACCCAGGGAGGGTAATGGATGGCAATGCTGTAGCCAATGAAGTTCTAACTGAAACTCTGCTGTTGCTGTTACCCTCCTGCCATGATCAGAGCTTTAATAGCTCAATAACACCCTATCCTTACATTGTCCTCTACAGATAATGGGAAATATGAAAAGCATTCTTGCTTCGCCTATCTAGCCAATCTAGCCAAAAAAATAATTATTATAATCGCGACTGGATTGGAATTGATAAATATGTGTTCATTGATGAATTATACCTAGTATGGGATTGAAATTAATAAATAAATGTAAATATTTATTAATTAAATTAACACTAGAATATTTAAACTCAAAATTGATGCATATTATAAAATGAGTTTATTTTGTACCGAATCGGTATTATTATTTGTGTTTCACACGTTCCATATATAGGAACTGTCAGTTATTTGGAGGTTGTTTTATGTAGTCAAAAATTCAATTGCTCAGTTTGTTAAGATTTCTATTTTTAACTATAATGCATTAAAGTTGACTATGCACTGTTCTGTACGCTATTTATACATCATTTAGATAAACGTATAGATGCTTAGTTAAAAACAAAAATTAATTCAAACAAACAGTAGTAAAAATAAAGACAGCTCAAATTCCATATTTCATTTGTTATTCTGTAAATGTATTTCAAAAACAAGGTTTCTCTCCCATAACTACATAACATAGCCGTATTTGAACTTAACAATGGTTTGCATTGTTAATAGAAAACTCTCCAATAGATGGCGAACTTTATAAAACATCATAAATGAGCAAAGAATAGTAACCAAGCAAAACGTAACTTGCCAAGCTTTACAAATAGCAGTTTCCTTTTACAAATCCCACAAGAGCAAAGGGCATGGTTACCATATTTTTCGTCTAGAATACAGCAGTAAAGTGAGACGGAAATATCTTTTCTATGCCAGCTAAAATTCCAATAAGCGAGCAGTTTTTCTGGGCTCACACCAAGCCAAAGAAAATGTGGAACAAGAAACATAAGATATGACAAGACTTGGTAGCGACGTAAATGGACTTCGGAAAAACAATTCCCCAGTGATGTTGTATTTTGTTGTTATGGTTACACAGACGCATCAAGGAACTGTTAAGGTATTCTTAGGCGCTCATCTTCGGGGAATTTCTAGCAATGTTACAGTAGAACGAAAGAAGCATAAAAAATTGAAAGATTTTTTTTCTCTTTATGATGAAGTTGACATCTTGGTTACAATTTTCGTTTCTTAATTTATTTTAAAAAAATATTGTACACATTTCGTAAGGTAATGATCGATGCAAGGTAATTTCACTGCTATTAAGATGAAATATTGAGGAAGTAAAGCATCTTTTTTTTAACTTAAATGGGAAAGAGATGTACTGTAAACGTAAGTGAAAATTCTTTTTCTTCGGTGGGTATTCTAGAAGACGGCATCAACACGTCTTTTTGGACAGACACATCCCATCATTTATTTTTACAAACGGGGAAAAACTATCTTCTAAGTATATACGCAATTAACAGATCCAATATATAATTTCAACTAACCGAAATCATCGGGAAGGGCGCTGCCATGAAAGGACGAGTTTGGTTCATTAAAAAAAAAAGATAGATAGATAGAAAAGAAAGAGAAACGCCATTAAGTATAATTCAAATCATGTAATTCCTCTTAGGTTGTAAGAGGGTGCTAGTGGTCTGAAGAGGCATTATTCTCAACAATGAGAATATTAATTAAAATTTAATAATATGTGGTCTTCCAAGTGGATCATTTATTCCAATAGTGGCTACTAGTCACTAAGTCACTTGTAGACTCCTTTCTCTACAACTATGCCAATAGAAACTGTTAGGTCAGTTGAATCAGATATGTCTATTTCCTTCTGTATTCTCAAATTCTTCCTTCGTAAACTCAATTCCAGTCGTTTTTTTTTCTTTCTAATTGACCACATTTTCCCTGGTCAAAAGGTTACTTTTGAAGTTATCCAAAAATGTCCCTTTTTTCGTGAGCAAAAGGTAACTTTTGTTAATCAAAAGCTTGCCCTTGAGTAGGGACCACACTGTCCCAAAGTAAACTACTTGAACCATTAAAAATTGGTGTTTAATTATTGAAAATCCAATCATTAAACGCCAGATATTTGAAATTTTCACTACCCTTCAAATATTACACCATTAAATTCTACATTTCATCTATGATTTAAAACCATGTTGTCATTCTTCCTGTTATTAATATGTAGCCCATAGTTCTGTGTCACTCTGTTCCATTTGTACACTTTCTTCAGAATGTGTCCAAATCACATCAACATCTGCAAACTCCTTTCTGATCATTGACTTGAAATTTCAAAAATCACTTATAATATTATTATAAGTGAAACAGTATGTTTCCCGCAGCGTATTATATGAATATCAAGGGATTTACACGGTAACTTTTTTGCTTTAATCAGAAGGAAGATGTATAAGGATATTCTACAGGATCTTGGTTGTACAGCATTGTTGTTCCGAATCCTACCAGAACAGTTATAAGTATAGAGTACTTATTAATGTCTTGGATGTGCCAATGGTTAGAGAATTAGGAAACCTACTATAGGGACTAAACACTAAATATATATATATTTCAAACTCTCCGACTTCTGATAAGGAAGGTGGTGCCTGAAATCATACCGGAAAATGAAAATAATTGGATGGAGAGTGGATGCTGAATATACAATGACAAGTAAGCTTATTTGATGGTACCAAGCTGGTATCCGTCCCTAGGAAAAAAAGCTATACAATACGGATTAACAAGCGAAGCGAGCAAAGGATACCGTCTTCTTGTGTATGTGGAAAACTGGGAGAGAATGTGTATATACACTCCTGTTTAAAAAGTGAAGGAACACTCTTTACCTCCACTTGAGTGATATGCACCGTTGTAATTTCATTCTGTCAATTCCATTTCATTAGATATAATCAATATAACTTTTTAATCTGAAATATAGCGGCGATACCCTCTTACCACATATAATTTATTGAGATATCTTTTGCGGTCGTGTTTAGAATTTCGATCCACTTCATTCTGATGAGTGAGCAGATGCATTTCACCTACGAATATGTCAAGTTTTACAACATCTTTTCGCACTGGGGACTTTTTTTTTTCTCTTTTTTTTTCTTCTTCAAGTCATCCTTGTCCAAAACCATTTCCGCTTTCGGCATATCGAACGATCTTTGGCTGTTTTCTACTCTGTGAAATGAAAGCAATCCTTCGCAGTGTATACTAAGCCGGAAGTTTAGTTCTAAAGACATGTCAAGATGCCTGCATCAGACTTATTTGTTAAGCCATCCCTACAGCCGTTTCGTGCAGAAAACTTATCGAAAATCGGAAGACTTATGAAACAGAATTTTTTTTTCTTTAGTCGTCAAGGGAAAGTATTTTTTTTAGTTTCTTATTTATCGAGTGATTTTTTATTTGCGGAGTACATGAAAGTTTTTGATTGACTTAGAATTCTTTACACAGTATAGGTGAATATTTGACTTCAAATTATCCAAGATAACTAGCTTCAACATGGAATCACAAAACAGTAACACCATGTGAAGTTTATAGTTTCCGATGTTATAAATGGAAACTATATTGCATCTAAAATTATCATTATTAATATTGCAAGTTATGATATATACATATATACACATTAAATAACTATTATTATTATTATTATTATTATTATTATTATCATCATCATCATCATCGATCTTCAAACCAAGAGACTTAAAGTCCATCTAGGACGACAAAGTGCAAGAACACGAAAATTACTCGAATTCACATTATTTGTACAAGGATGTAAACATAATTACTACCCACCAGGTTCAAGGAAATTACAACCCATTAGTGAGGGGAAGAACCAGACTCAGATGAAAATCACTCCACAGGCATAGTAAACGTATTAGCATATTGAAAATATTGTTCAGTGGGTCAATTTAAGATCCATAATCCAATATTACCTTGATTGAGACGTGTAACCATGTCTAATGTAATTTTGGCTATAAAAGAACCATTTATTTCTATTTTTTCTATATTATCTTTTCTATTTAATTATTTAACAAATATTTTTATGTAATTAATAAAAAATAGTAAAATTTTCTCTAAAATTCTAAAAATATTCAATACACCTTTAAATTTTTAATATCGAAATTCTACACTTAAGGCAAACTAGATGAAACTTTTTTTTTTTTGATTGAGACGTGTAACCATATCTTAATGTAATCTTATAACCATGTCTTAATGTTAATCTCTATAAAAGAACCATTTATTTCTATTATTTCTATATTTTCTTTTTTATTTAATTATTTAACAAACATTTTTCATGTAATTAATAAAAAGCAATAAAATTTTCTCTAAAATCCTAAAAATATTCGATACACCTTTAAATTTTTAATATCGAAATTCTACACTTGAGGCAAATGATATGCGATTTTTTATTATTGAAAAATGGAATCGACCGTGAGATGCGGTGATTGATTCATTAATGCCCTTGGGGGTGATGGATAGCAACGCAAAGCTGTACCAATGAAGTTTAACTGAGGTTCGGCTGTTGCTCTTACCCACTTGGGCGATGAGTTTTTGAGTTCGCTCTCTTAAGGTTTTTGCCTTAAGGGAGCACTTTGAGTCTCCGGGGAAGGTGTTCTCCGGCACGGCCCGCTGAGGGGCTTTGTCGGTGAATTATTTTCCTCGGAATTTGAGCGGTTCTGCTCAGTGGTCGGGGAGCCCGTCACTGAGTGGAACCAACGCTGAGATTAGGACGGTCTTTCGCCCACTATGGAGTGGCCTAGAGATCGTCCGTATTTTTGAGATTTCACCTTTACTTACATAGTCGGTGATTAATACCCTTGGAGGGTAATGGATGGCACTGCTGTAGCCAATTCAATAGTTCTGCTATTGCTCAGGCTCGGCTATTGCTGTTACCCTCCTGCCATGATCAGAGCTTTAATAGCTCAATACCACCTTATCCCCTACGCTGTCCTCTACAGATAACGGGGAAGATGAAAAGCATTCTTGCTTCGCCCCTTTAAGCCAGTCCTTATAAGGACTATAATGATTTTCTATTTCGGAATAGTTTAGGATAGATAATTCTAATGGTTTGTAGTAAACGGTTTTTCTTAATTTCGTCAGCTGTTGTGCTGCATTGAAAATACGTTTAATTTTGCACATAAAAAATATAGAAGTATTCATTTGTCCTGTCGCAACTCGTTCCGAAACAAATTCTTTCGTATTGGAGAGGGGTTCTTCCAGTGTGGAAACTACCGTTGTAACCATAAACCTCTAAAAAAAAGAGGGATCTAGTCTCCTATAGTGGAACAGGTTACAGAAGTTCACTTATTTCCATCTACAGTTGGCAATTATTGAAAAACAGACAATGCGGAGCATCTGTTTCCAAGATCTCTTTTATACTTCACCTTACACACGCATTCTAACTCTTTCTCTATTTTCCTTTGTGGTTTAACTTTTGTATGAAAGTCGTCCTTTTATTCAAACTCACAGAAAAATCTCTCAATATCCAAAAGACAATTTTTTTTCGTTACTACTTCAAACACAAATAACAACTTCGTACAACGTCAGAGAAAGATCCTTGTAAAAGAGGGAAATTCATTTTAAATACAGTCCACTTAAGAGGGTGGCCAAACAGACGCTTTTCTGTTAACGGGAGGAGGCTACAAATGGCCTTCCATTTACTACAGCTGACTTGAGACACTTCTTTCGGGTTATTTACACAGTGTGTGTATGTGTGTGTGTGTGTGTGTGTGTGTGTGTGCTTCGATAGCGAACGTTAACTCCACACACCGATATTCTTTTGCTGAAATAGGATCTCTAAGAGTCTGAATTTAATGGGTAGACGATCCTCTACCGAACGGCTATTTGTGACTTCTGTTGATAAAAAAAAAAAAGTTCTTTTTTTCGCTATTGTCCTTCGCATTGTATAAACTCCCTGCAGTTGATGATATTTTTCTTGTTTGATGCTATCTAGCAATCAGGTCTGTGCAACAATTCTTTCGATTGTTGACGTGATCACGAGATAAAATAAGGTGAACGAATAATATCGCTGACTTCGCAATTCTACGAATCTGCTTTGAAAGAAAGAAATGAATTCGATGAGTGAGTTGACAATAATGACTCAAGTAACAGAGACTTTAGAAAAAACGAAAGTTCAAGAGAAGTAATAACAGCGGGAAGAAGTGGCAAGAATTACTTAATGAGAGAGAGAGAGAACAAAAAGATAATTATCAATGGCTAATGGAATGAAACTAATGGAGGACGAGATCAGAGTTAAAGCTGGGTAGCGTTTTCTTTGAGCGATTTCTCCTTTGAAAAAAAAATGCAGTTCTCCATTGATAATTCTGGATACCTTATCTATTGCCTTATAATCATTTATTGGCTTATAATCTATTGCTTTATTGACAATAAATAAGATACATTTTTAATGCCCCATATTGGCGTGATAGGGTTAAAAATGGTTCAGGGATAATAAAATGAAAAAGAACCTTCTATGGCAAAAGTTGACTTTAAATGGAATAAATCCCATCTGAAAGAAAAAAAGAGATACTTCTGAGATAAAAAAAAAATAATACGTTTTTGAGTAAACGCTTTTATTAATGTTGCAAAAAGCATGTCTGCTTTTTGCAACATTAATAAATTATAAATTTATAATTTATTAATGTTAAATTAATAAATTATAAATTAAATAAAACGATAGCTATTAGGATAAATTATAATATAAATTATGCCGAGTAAGTTATGTTAGCATAATCAGTTAGCATAATAACTGATTTTAGATAAATTTAAATATGCAATAAAATATTATTGATTTCATATTTTAAAATAAAATTTTATATGAAATATAAAATAAAGTAATATTAAAATTGTAATTTTATAAAAAAAGATTAACATTTTAATAAATTGACATTTTTAATAATTATTATTATAAAATACCATGTATTTTAAAATTTTACTATATAAAGTAGAAAGGGTTATTGGATTGTATGCGGTGATTAATATCCTTGGAGGGTAATGGATGGCAATGCTGTAGCCAATGAAGTTCTAACTGAGGCTTGGCTATTGTTGTTACCCTCTTGCCATGATCAGAGCTTTATATAACTCAATAACACCTTATCCCTACACTGTCCTCTACAGATAACGGGGAAGATGAAAAGCATTCTTGCTTCGCCCCTTTAAGCCGGTCCTTATAAGATGGATTGTAATTTACGAGAGATATGGATGATCGACCGTGAGATGCGGTGATTAATACCTTTGGAGAATAATGCATGGCAATGCTGTAGTCAATTAAGTTCTCACTGAGGCTCGGCTATTGCTGTTACCCTCCTGCCATGATCAGAGCTTTAATAGCTCAATAACGCCTTATCCCTACACTGCCCTCTACAGATAACGGGGAAGTTGAAAAGCATTCTTGCTTCGCCCCTTTAAGCCAGTCCTTATAAGGACTATGGATTGTAATTTATTATAATTTAAATTATGCTGGAATATTTTGAATTTGTCAGGAAACATTGCTATGATTTGTTTTAGATTTGCAACCTTATCTGCTACTATTAGATGAATTTACCATTAAAAATAGAGCTATTTTATTTGCTTAATCAACAGATACAAGTAATGTAATACATCTTTATAACAATTAAACTATAATATTGTTAATTTTAAAATATTTCGTCTTCAACAACACTCAGAAAGATGACGATGGAGAGTTAAACTCCGAAATGTTGATTAACCCCTCTATGGAATAAAAATAAAAGAAAGAAAGAAAGAAAGAAAACGTGTGACATTTAAGTTTAAATATTTTCTAACAAGAAACAGTCGAAAGAGCTAAACAATAAGGTAATGAAAGGCGAATCAATCAAGCAATTAACAGTGTTCTGTATGTGCAAAACAGTGAAGATATCCGTGCATTTGGCAACAAAAGAAAAGCCGAAAAACTTTTCGAATCTGCTTGGCTGAAATACACAGGGGCAAAATTAGCAATGATAAATTCCCTCACATCACTTACTAAACATTGCCACTGGAAAAGCTGTTGGGAATTGCTCCAAATATTCTTCGCACTCATCCTAGAGAAAGTACTACACATAGCTCACAGTATTCTGTTTGGAAAAATGGGGAAAAAATCATAAAGTCTTATTCTGTCACGACGATTCTTCATTTCCTAGATCGTTTAAATGCAAACTATTAGTAAGAATGAATCACAAAGGAAAAAAAATGAAGAAAAATCAGCGCAAGTCTTTAAAAAAACCTTGCGACATACGAAAACAAACATTCGAGTGCAAACAACTCTATGGGAGTACCTGCAAAAATACGAAGCCATTTTCTAAAAATCTCCAATGGTATCGGGTGTTGCCAGGGAACTTATTTTTTCTTATTTGTTTGCTTGATAGATTTTTCTGTCTTCCTTCTTCTTCTTCTTCTTTTGGACTCAAAGAAAGAAAACTGCTTCTATCACAAGACTGTTTTCAGTCACGATGATATAAAGGAGAGAGAGAGAGAGAGAGAGAGAAGGATAAAAAAATGAACATTTTTATAAATACAAATGGACCAATATCGACATGAAATAAACCCGTCTCTAGCTAAACAATGTATGACTCGAAGGTGATATTGCTAGATGTTCTAACGTGTTCTGAATTTCAACAGATGGCCAAACGAGTTTTGCTAGAAAGGAAACTTAATAAACTTGATGCAATTGATGGTAGTGTCTGCCTGCGTCAATCTATTGAAGTTTCCATAAGACGTGATTGCCTTTGTTATTCCCTCTATCTCTAGGCAGTTGATGTAACGAAGTGCCTGTTAGGATAGCATGAACGACATAAAATATTAAACTTAACATTTATGAAGTAATATCCACTATAGGAATTCCTCGATTTAAAATGATTCATTTAGAGCTGTCTCGATGTATCGCCTATTTTAAATACTCAATTTAATACTCATTTGACTCTGTTTTAGTGCTGAATAATGTAACATGATGATTTATAAGATTCAAGAGGCGCATAGGTTTTTAGTATTGATATGTTAGTAGCACCAATTTGAATCTCAGATTCGCTGATTATTATATTTGTATAATTCAATGACTATTATATAGGGTGGGCTATAAGTCATGGAACATTCCGTAGAAAGGACTCGTCTCTGTGAAGCCCAAAATGGAAGACATTTATATGATATGGTTGCTCATAACTAATAAAAAATCTGATGATGTTAAAAAACTTATATAGTTGCTTCTCAAATAAGAATCCTGTTCTATGACTTATGGGTCACTCTGTATTGTGTGTGTGTGTGTGTGTGTGTGTGTGTGTGTGTGTGTGTGTGTGTGTGTGTGTGTGTGTGTGTGTGTGTGTGTGTGTGTGTGTGTGTGTGTGTGTGTGTGTGTGCGTGCGTGCGTGCGCGCGCGTGTGTGTGTGTGTGTGCGTGCGCGCGCGTGCGCTGTTCGTTTTGATATATTTTCCTGATAGAATGATTTATCAGTCCTCTTTGCAAGCTATAAATACACCTCTTATAATAACCGAAATTCAGACAAGCTAATCCAATTTTTTAAACAAAACTAAGTCCATATTATTCAGAATTTGATTCGGATTATAATTTAAAAAAATATATATATATAAAAATTTCAGGAATTACGATTTTAGATTATTTTCTAAAAATTGGATTACTGTTTGATTTGTGACTTTTCGAATCTTCTGAATGTGATTTGCTTGTTTTGAATCTTTGTAGAAGTGTGTTGTCGAAAGACCACTAACGTTAAAATAACTATCATGTTTTTTCTCTTTCGGGAAATTTCATATTTTCAACTAAAATCGCTCCACACGTATGAAAGATTTTTTAGAATACTTAAAAGATGCCTCAAAAGCTTTCTGCTAAAGAGAGCAATGAATTATTCAATAGTTGTATCCATTCAGATCAATTTATGTTAGCTTATTTCATCCACCAAGCAAGAAATTTCTACTGGTTCCGTTAACACAATCTCCAACTGAAAACTATTTTAGCTACACGGTTAAAAAACACAGATTTTTTTAAATATATAATCCACATATGGAAACTATTACGCAACTTCTACTCAGTAGGATGCTAGTATGCATGGGTTTCCATGGTAACCTATTTACGTATCTTGATGCAATGGATACGTGATAGATTTCGCACAGTACATGCAATTTTGCGCCCGATTAAAGAGCCTTTCTGCAAAAAATAAAAAAAAATACGAAGTAAATATTTGTATGGCATCTACTGAAATACGAGCGTCAATATATCACCAACCCGATTTATTTCTTGATTGAAAAAATGCTGCCTTTAGAATCTCTACAAATTATCCTCTTACGAAAAAAAAATGTGCGACAAATCTGCACGTAGTAAAACCTTAATGCTCTCTTAAGTGATAGAAAATTAATGTGTTCTTTGCGTGGGCTTATCGAGAAATAGTTTCTCTGAGATAGGAGCGAGGAGACTGACATTCCTATTGCTTGCACACAAGAAAATGGCTCTTCCTGTTAGGTCGAATTATTCTTGTGCTGTCATCGGCAGATGACTGATATAACCCACTTTATTCGGCAGAACCTCTCGCTCTGATTTATTTCTCTCTGCTAGTAGCAAACAGCATTTACAGTCTATAATCGCGTATGGGCCATCTCTGTGGGAAAAATAGTCGGATAATGGGAAGATGTTTAAAGGATCGAGATCCATTAGGTATGATCTCGAAGGGTAAATTTCCATTAAGAGTCCGGGTACTTGTGTGGGTGATGTATCGCTAGTTTTCTCTCTCTCTCTCTCTCTGTGTGTGTGTGTGTGTGTGTGTGTGTGTGTGTGTGTGTGTGTGTGTGTGTGTGTGTGTGTGTGTGTGTGTGTGTGTGTGTGTGTGTGTGTGTGTGTGTGTGTGTGTGTGTGTGTGTGTGTGTGTGTGTGTGTGCGCGTGTGTGTGAGCGATCTAGAAAGCTACGACATCTTTTTATAGAGTGCTATAGTATACTGGGAGTGGTTTTGGTTTTCTTTACATTACTTCTATACATAGAACACTTTCGTATTTTACATTATTGACCTGATAAGAAGAATTCTTCGGATGCGTTTTTGAGTTTTACCTTCGAGGATTCTTAGTAGATACATGGCGGCTCAACGTTGAGTGCATATAAAGTTAGATGGAACATATGGAGTTTAAATTTCTTCTGAGTATGCAAGACTTCTTGATTTCTTTTCGATTTGCTCTTCATATTTTGCAAAGTCTCGCTGAGTGGAATGTGCTATTACATCAGTCACTACTACAACAGGAATAAAAATAATGTATTTTCTTCCAGTATTTGTGTGTGTGTGTGTGTGTGTGTGTGTGTGTGTGTGTGTGTGTGTGTGTGTGTGTGTGTGTGTGTGTGTGTGTGTGTGTGTGTGTGTGTGTGTGTGTGTGTGTGTGTGTGTGTGTGTGTGTGTGTGTGTGTTGTGTGTTGTGTGTGTGTGTGTGTGTGTGTGTGTGTGTGTGTGTGTGTGTGTGTGTGTGTGTGTGTGTGTGTGTGTGTGTGTGTGTGTGTGTGTGTGTGTGTGTGTGTGGTCATATTTATTTCGTTTTTCACATATATTCTTCGTTGAATAGGATAATAATATGAATATAAATACAGTAGCATTATACATCCATTACTAGCTGACATAATACAATATAATTGCTGAAAGCCATTACCAACAGAATGTGTTATTCCATGTATAGGTCTTCATCAATGTGTTCAGTCTTTAGTCCAAATATCAAGATCTCAGTAGCAGTATTGAAATCATATGTTGATTATTACAAACTTTTGTTTGTCTGGATGATACTGATGTTGACTAGTGGGGAAGTCATATGATACAAAAGAGGAAGAATAGTAGGATAAAGCCGTTTCGAAACTGTCCCATACTGAATTGGCCTTAGCTACTTGGGCTGTATAGAAAACTATTCTCTATATTACTAATGCTGTATTGCTCACTTTGGGAACAACGTTTGTTGGTGATAAATGTAAAGGAAAGACAGCATAAACAGTCTGATGCTTCTGTTACTTAATTAACAGAGTAGGAGGTGAACACCAAAGGTTGGAGAACTTTGAATCCCTTAGAGAAAGAGTAAGAATTCAGATAGCGCTCTGTAAATTGTTGCGATTATAGTGGGATAGAGGCTTTGCTGATGGGGTTTACTTATATCAATGAATTTAAACTCGTTTTATTTGAACCATTTTGCAGTCGACTTAAAGAAAGAAAAAAACTAAAGAAAATTTCTTTAAAATTCCGTTAGTGGTATTTTTAATATATACAGAAATCGAAAATCACTTGTAAGATAGCAAAATTGAATTGGACAACATATATATAGCAATCCCTCGATTAATGCGTTCTTTAAAACAGGCGCATTAATCGAAAACGCATTAATCGAATATAATATCCTATGGGAAAAAGTATAATTTCGTTCCTCAAATTTCTTTTCTGACCCTTAATTTTTTTTATAAAAGAATTAGGGTATGAATCAGGGCCGAGGTAAAGGAAAACCATGAAGCCGAAAGACAATAAAACATATTCAGGATATAAATTTATTATTCTGCTTCTTAACAAAGAAATTATCTAACCTAGTTTGGCTGACATTATATTTCTATTTTTCATACAACTGATGGTTGGCTCTATTGACTCTTCTGCAAATTTACTGCTTCTCTCTCTCTTCACCAGGGTCAGTCTCTAAGAATTGCTGCTTAAAATCTTCGGTTGCACGAAAAACATTTTCAAATTGTTTCTATGAAATCTCTTTGGGCTTGTCAGTGATTAACTTTTCTTCATATTCCTTCAGGATCTTCCCGATGTGTGCATCTAAATTTAGCAGGTCGGAATCATCAATTTCTCAGAATGAGATTTAATTAACTTAGATTCATTTGAATAGACTCTAAAATCATTTGCACATGTAGAAAAATGTCCTTTCGAACGGCTCGCATATTGCTAGCAGTAATTTCGTTCCATTTTGCGACTTTATAATCAAGCTGAAGTTTCTCTGATTTGGCCAGAAAAGTCTTGGAAAGCATTCGCTTCCAAAAAAAGGCCAGTTTCATCGACATTAAATATTTGTTGGTCACAATAGCCTCCTTCTTCCACAATTTTCTTCAAAATCTCTGGATACTTTTCAGCCACCTCCTTATCCGCACTTCCAGCTTCGCCTGTGATGAGAACATTATGTAGGCTATTTCTCTTTTTGAAGCGCTCAAAACCACCCAGCCCTAGCGTAGAATTCTTTTTATTCATCATTGATAGCCCTTTCTTTCAAGGTTGCAAAGAGACTTAATGCTTTTGATTTAATAAGGTCATTGCTTAGCGGGATCAGTTTTTGCTTACAATCTTCGATCCATGCAGAAAGAAGTCTCTCTAAATCAATCATTACAATACTTCGATTTTATGCGTGATGAACTTAAAGCAGCCTTACCTTTCTCTTTGTGTTCAGCAGCTTTGCTTAAAATTGCTCTTATAGTTGATTCACCCATTTTTGTGTTCTTGTCCTATCTCGTTGGACTCTCCTTGTTCATTTTCTTTATTATTTGAAATTTTTCTTCCAATGAGATTACTTTTCGAATCATTTTCACACTTCCACTTTTTTGCTCATTAATTCTTTTAGTGATGAGTGGTTAGGAAAATACTTGAAAATAGAAATAAGTAAGGAAAACAATTGCAAAGGAGGCACGAGATATGATCAGCAAAATGCTATGTAATTAGCAGACGATATAAATTTTGGTGGTAAATTTGGAACATAGTGTATATGGAAGTAGTGTAGTATGCCATTAAAAAATAACTTTGTAAAATGATTTAAATCGGTAACTAAATTATTTCATCCTGGTGAGTAATTTTTTAAAAAAATAGTTAGCCATAAACAATATATAGATAGAAAATTTTTAAAATCTGTAACATTTATTTTTAAGATGTATATAGGCGCACTAATCGAATTTGGGTATCGAAAAAAATGACGCACTAATTGGGGGCGCATTAATCGATGGATTGCTATATATATAGCTAGCATGGCCAATCATATCGGTATTTACAATTCCTTATAAACAGGGTGACCACTCAGCAAAATATTTTGTACCCATTATGCAAGAAAAAACTACTAGATCCGATAAAAAAAGTACTAGATTTTTATTTGCTTTCGTTTCATTCTATTTAGGACATTTTACGATACTACTATCTTATTATCATAGATGAACTAAATGTAAAACCTCTAAATTAGCAAATGTACGACAAATATGAAAAGAAAGAAATAAAGTCAATCTCACCTCACTGTAGTCATCTTTGATTGACATCTGAAGTCCAAGAGCTTCAGATGTCAATCATCATAAGAGAAGTTTCAATTGTAACTGTAGCACTTAACATGTGTATTAATTTACCATATCATTTTTAGTCTCATTTTAGTGTTTAAAATAATGTAACATTAAATTTTTAGTTATTTAAAATGCTATTTACATAGATACAGGATTTCCCACTCACAATAAAAACACTGGAAGTATTTATTCATTATTTTAAGCAGATTTCGCTAAATTAATTAATTCTTCAGAAATAGTGAAGTCTGTAGCTGATGAATGTTTCAAATTTTCTTTTGTCAAAAGGAGTCCATTCATCAAGGGAGTTTGTAGTTGATTTCTTATTTTATTCTTATTTATTGTCACTGCTGAAAAAATATTCTTTCAGTTGCTGCTGATGAATGAGGGAGACACAGTACAGCTTTAACTAATGTTGTTAAATTAGGAAACATTTGTTTTTCTACAGCATTTTTCATTTCAAAAACTTTATTCCGAAATAAAAACCATGAACTCTTGACCTTTTTTCAGTGCGACTACAGCCTTCAATAGTTGCCATTCTCTATCAAGCTCTTCACAACGTCCCTAGATATACATTTTCTATATCTAAAAACTGACCATTGTCGGCTGGATTTATCTTTTCAATGATGTCCAAATTACGCTGTGTATCAATAAAACATGGTTACTCATATTAAAATATTTAATTTTCTCACTCGTTTTCATTGTTGTAATGTTCGTATAACGCGCGACAAGTGTTTGAATAGCGAACAATATATTTTCATTGGCTACTGCCAGTCAGATTGCGTTAGTGCGAGATCGGGGGGGGGGGAGGTTAGCGAACAGTGAGAGGGGGAGATAAAAAAGATAAATTATACTCGTGTCACTGAATGCGACATGTGGGGAGGAGGGAGAAGAGAAAAATATTAAACTCATATGTCTTACTATCATGTTATTATTCGGAAGGAAGAAAGTACTAGATATGTTGGTGAACGCACTAGAACACTAAATATTTATAAAAAGCTAAAAAAAACCAGCAGCGAGTAGTTGTGGTGGTACTTAAAAATCATATAATCATAATCATAAGGACTGGCTTAAAGGGGCGAAGCAAGAATGCTAATCATATTCCCCCTTGTCTGTAGAGGACAGTGTAAGGATAATGTGTTATTGAGCTATATAAAGCTCTGATCATGGAAAGAGCGTAACATCAACAGCCGAGCCTCAGTTAGAACTTCATTCAGCATTACTTACCGCATCTCACGGTCGATTCTCTTCACCGGCTCCTCTTAAGTTCTTAAAAGAACTGGGAGATGGACTGAGTCCTTGACTCTTTATTCCGTCATCTGAATGAAGAAAAATCTGTGTGGATGGATTAAGCTAAACGCTCTAGTCATAGCTGGGTAAGGCAATAGCTGAGCCTCAGTTAAAACTTTATTGGCTACTCTGGAAGTCCTAAAAAGGACTCTTCTTCTCATCTTATTCTCCACCGGCTCCTCTTACAGTCCTTATAAGGACTGGCTTAAAGGGGCGAAGCGAGAATGCTTTTCATCTTCCCCGTTATCTGTAGTGGACAGTGTAAGGATAAGGTGTTATTGAGCTATTAAAGCTCTATCATGGCAAGAGGGTAACAGCAATAGCCGAACCTCAGTTAGAGCTTCATTGGCTACAGCATTGCCATGTATTACCCTCCCAGGGTGGACAGAAAATCATTCATTCCATCCAGATTGGCGGGTTCCTCTCTGCTCACGACATCACTTATAGACTTAAGATATGTTAAGATTTAAAAGGTGTTTTAAAAATTTCTAAAAAAAGTATTTCCAGACTATAAAGCCTGACAAATATCTAACTTAGCTATGCCGACAAGCTACGAAATCATACAAAAAAGAAACTGGGTTGTTAATTATTTCCACATAATAATTAATTATTAATTATTATGTGGTTTTTAATTAATTATTCATCAAGAAATCACCCCCCCACACACACACATATAGTTCCAAAGTGAATGTAATTTACAGGACTAGTATGATTAAATCGTTCGTGCCATCAATGGTACGAAAACTTTTGAAACTAGAGAAGCACTTTTATTTAACTTTTAGATGGCTTCCGTGTATTCACTGTAGGAAAACTTGTTTTGTATTTTTAAACTTTGTAGAATTAATATTAATTAATTCTACAAAGTTTACTATTTGAAAATTTAATAATCTAATTAATATAATTTAATACGAAGCTGTTCATATTTTGTTTTAATTTATTTTCTTACACCTTACATCTATTATAATAAATTATCCTTGTTGGTAGTAAACCACTCTTCTTGAACAGTGGTATTGGATTCTTATAACTCTCAAATCATGAGTTAAAAGTGAAAGCTCCTGTGAACAAACATTATTACGAGCTAAAACACATTAAAAAAAAGGAACAGTAATTTAACCTATATATATATATATATATATATATATATATATATATGCGAATTCGCTTTCAAATGCGAAATATAATACAACACTCATTGAGTTGCAATCAGGTAATTACTGCTATATGTGGGTTGCCGAACTGAGCCGTTTCTTCTTATTTAGAGGATCGGTTTCTTGTAATGAAGACGAACTAATATTTCAGTATAGCAATGACCATTTTATTTAAATGATGAAGTAGTGCAGGTTTGGCAGGAACATTAATAAAGGATGTTTTTGACATTAAATATCGTGGAAATAGATTCGTTAAACAGATGTCTTGAAAATGCTTTAACTTGACATGAAACGGGCGGACAAATAATCGACATAAGCCATTAACGTTACCCTAAATATCTTCGATGAAAATTTACATACATACTTTTAAACATCTGTCTGTTATTGAGGATGCAATTCTCTCTCTCTCTCTCTCTCTCACACATATCGATCTATTTTAGATCATAAATATGGCGGTTCTGTCATTAAATATGCGGAATGGTATTTTAATGTTTCGAAAGTTTTCATCAAATGATTATAAAAGCTGATGGAAAATTAGCCGTCATTTAAAAATATATTGGCAACTGCAAGTGAAAATTACTTGTTCTTAAACTTAACCAGGGGTAGATACTAAAATATGTCAGCCAGCTTCCATCAAGGAACATCTTCAACCTTTTCAGACGAGATTAGTTTTATGAAAATAATTAGAATTTGTAGAGGAAAACGTTTAGTCCACATAGATACTCAAATCGTGACTTTAACCGCTTTGTGCGTTTGTATTCCTCATGTTCCGACATCATGTAATGCCTTATTGCTCCAACATCTACTACGAATATATTACACTTAGTTAGTCTTAGTCTACTAGCACCAGAGATGTCATATTAATTAAAAAAAAAACCGAAATTTACTTGTAAAAGTTGCTGTGTGTGAAATCCTTATTAGTTCGTAAATTAAATATGACATTTTGAAGTAGAGAAAATTACTATATAAGTATAGAAAGTAAACGCCATATATTTTTAGCTTCCCTCTTGTTTGGTTTTTAATTTATTATCATTCTACAATGAAAAAGAAAGAAGAAATTATTCCTCATTTTTATCAAAAAGAAATTGATCTCTTTGTAAAAGCAGTAGAAATAACAACAACAACAACAACAACGTTACTGGCTTTCTGGGCGAAGCATAAAATGCTTTTTATTTTCCCCTTTATCTGTGTCGAGAAGCTTGATGGTGGGGGGGGGGGTGAGTCTTATGCTCGCACTTTGTGAATATGGAGTTAGCTCTGTTCTGCTGAAAGCAGGATTGCCTTGGGTCTTTTGTGTTTTTGATAGTCATGTTCACTATAACTGGAAGCTTGTCTGATTAGTGGATTGGAATGAGAATGTGCCTTGCTGAAGAACTTTTCCGCATGGTCATGAAGGAGAGAACGGATGTCAGGGGTTCCGGTTTCTCTGTGGATCTGCGTGTTTCTGACGAACCATGGGGCGTCTAAGATCATCCGCAGGCATTTGTTTTGTATCCTCTGTAGTTTCTGGATGTTAGATTTGGATGTGTGACTCCATGCCGGGGATGCATATGTGATTACTGGTCGAATTACCATCTTATATAATAACAGCTTGTTGCGTTTATCCAATTTGCTGTTGCGATTGATCAGGGGATAGAGTTGGGCTATGGTACTGGATGTCTTTGTGCCTATGAGCTTGATATGGCTGTTGAAATTTAGCTTTTTGTCTAGTTGTACTCCAAGGTATTTGGCTTCTGACTGCCATGGTATCTTTTTTCCGAGAAGTTCAATATCATCTTGGATGAAGGCTTTGCGTCTGGTGAACAGTATAGCTGAGCTTTTGACGAGGTTTACTTGTATCCTCCAGTCGGAGAACCATTTCTCTAGCTTTGTGATAGTATCCTGGAGACGACTGATCGCCAGGTGTGGGCGGAGAGATCTTGTCATTATGGCTGTGTCGTCAGCATATAGAGCTGTGATGGTAGTCCTCAGGTTCTGTGGAATGTCAGCTACGTAGATTGTGAAAAGTAAAGGAGCCAAAAGAGATCCCTGTGGTACTCCTGCCAGGATTTTGCGCCTAGTTGAGATGGTGCCATTTATTTTTATCTGCATGGATCTGTTTGTGAGGTATGATTTTATTAGACGGGTAAGGTTTGTTGGAATGTTGGCCTGAATGAGTTTATAGAGTAATCCTTGATGCCATACCTTATCAAAGGCCTTGGCAATATCCAGAAAAACTGCAGCTGTGTGAAGGTTCCAGTTGTATCCTTGAGTGATATGCTCCACTAGTCGGTGTATTTGTTGCACTGTGCTGTGCATACGGCGGAAGCCGAATTGTTCGTTTGGAATTATTCCTAATTGGTCTGATTTTTCTTGTAGTATTGAAAGGATAATTTTTTCAGCAATCTTTCCCAGGTTGGAGAGCAGGCTTATTGGACGGTAGCTTTGCGGGAGTTGCGGATTGTTTCCTGGCTTTTTTATTGGTATGATGTCGGCTGTTTTCCATGCAGTGGGGAAGTGTTGTATCCTCAATATTGCATTGGTTATGTTAACCAGGTGCATAATAGCCTTTCTAGGAAGTAATTTGATGATTCTGTTAGTAATTCCATCTGGCCCTGGAGCTTTTTTGTTGTTTAGATATTTTATGATGTTGGTTATTTCAACTGGAGTAGTGGGGGTGATGCTGGCTGGTTTGTCTTCGGACTGACTTAAGGTACGCTTGACCTTTGACCTGCTGGTGGACTGGTCAAAGCCCACCAGCAGGTCAATGATGTTTATATTATCATATGACGGGCTGCATTGTTTTTCTAGGTTTTCTGCTATCGCTTCTGCTTTTTCTTTATCAGTGTGCGCCGTTCCATGAGCAGTTTGCATGGGCGGTAGGGGATTGTGTTTAGTGCGCAGAATCTTCAGAAATTTCCATATTGTGTGATCTTCTGGGTTGAGTGATGATAGTTTATTGTCCCAATCCTGGTTCCTGTGGATTTGAAGTGCTTTTCTGACTTGGTTGTTCAACTTGTTCAGAGTTTTCTTGTCCTGTGGGGCTCTTGTGTTGTGGTATCTTTTCCTGGCTTTGTTTTTTGTTCTGATGAGGTCCATTATGTTTTCTGGGAGCCGACCGGATGGGTGGTTGGTTGTGGTTTTGGTGACTGCTTCTAGTGCTTTTTTAATTTGGCTTGTTAAATTGCTTATTGCTTCATCTATTTCTTCTTTTTTGTGGATGATTGGTACAGGACCAATGTATTCTGGTAGGATTTTAGCTAGCCTATCCCACGATATGAAGGTGTGCTGGTGGGCCAGTTGGTCTTGCGTGCCAAGTTTGATCAGGATTGGGTTGTGGTCGGATGATAGTTCACTGAGCGTCTCTAGTTTGTATTGATAACTGATGTTTCTAAGGATAGCTATGTCAAGTACATCTGATCTGCCATGAGGGCTGTAATGAATGTGCTCAGTGGGTCCTGCTACCACAACTGAGTTAAGTGTTGAATAGTTGTGTAGTATGCGACCACTTCTGTTGTTGGTGGTGCTGAACCATGCTGTGTGTTTGGCGTTCAAGTCACCTACTATGATGGTGGGGTCTGTGGTGCCGAGGACTGCATCCAGGTCTGTTGTCAGTAGAGGATTGCTTGGTGAGTTGTAGGCAGCAAATATCTTGAGGCTTCCAGCATTGTTTGCGTGGACTTGTATTCCTGTGGTTTCCAGGTTTGTAGTCTGTGGGTTGGATATGGCATTGTGGTGGAGGTATGGTTTGATGTAGATGGCAGTGCCTCCCCCTCTGGAGCAGTAGAAATAAGTACCTCTCTTGAAATATTTCTTAAAACTTATATTAAAAACTAAAAGGTTTGCTAAACCTATTGTTAATATTTCTAACTTTCTTAAAAATTAAAGAGTTTTAAGTTTGAAATAAATATAAAATTTCAATACCTTAAATACTTTTGATACTTTATAGAAAATTTATAATATATTTTATATTAAAATACTTCCCCCTCTTTTTTTACAAAAACGATTAAAAGCAATTCACAGACTAACGTAGCGTCCTCTAACTTTCTAACTGAAATTACATTAGTGTAACACTTATTTTGTTAATGCAGCTCTAAGCTAGTGTTAGACCATAAGCAGACCATAAAGTAGTATTAGCAAGCCTAAGAATAACGTTAAGATCTGAAAGCACTTTTGGAATAAAAACGAGACTGAATGTAAATAAACTACAAGACAAATGTAAATAAACGACAATAATATTCTAAGAAAATATAAACTAGAACCAGATAAAAACCTGAAGGAACTACCAAAACAGGATATAAACACCGAAGAACATTGGTGCAAATTAAAGGAAATAATATTAAAATCGGCAGAAAATGCAATGGCTTAGACAGAAAGAGAAAGCAAAAAGGATTGGATCTCGAATGAAAAATAAAAGGTTAAGATGAAAGGAAAACCATGAAACTAAAACAGAACTATAACAGAAATGAATATAATAGATTAACCAGAGAAATTAGAAAACTAGTTAAAAGAGACAAGAATAACTGGTTAGAAGAAAAATTCAAGATCGCAGAAAAGTTATCAAAAGGAAATAACCTCCATGGATTATATAAACAAATAGACCAAATTAGAAAGACACAGACAACAAAAAAGATAATGATCAAAAACAAAGAGGGACAACTAAAAAACAAAAAGAATGGCCAGATGGGAGGAATACTTTAGAGACTTATATAATAAAAACATCTCTCAGGATATTACTATTCCAGCCACTGAAATGGAAGAGGAAACAAATATCTTTACCAAAGAAATAATAGCATACAGAATAGATAAAACTTAAAACTAAGAAAGCACTTGGTATCGATCAAATAAACGCAGGATTTGCAGGAAACGAACAACTTTTGGAACCATTAAAAACATTATTTGAAAGGATCTACAAAAATGAAGCAATACCTACTGATTGGACCAAATCAGTTATAACTCCTACATACAAAATAGGAGGCATAATTATTTACATTACAGACAGACAGAGGTATTACAGAGAGGTATTAGCCTCCTAAAGTACTCCAAAAACAAATTAAGCCATATATAGAACTAGCATTAGGAGAAGAACAAGCGCGTTTCAGATCAGGACGAAGCACAATTGATCAATTATTCACCTTAAGACAACTAATAGAAAAGACGCTAGAGTAAAACCAAAGTTGCTATATAAATTTCATAGACTTCGTCAGGCACTTGATTCAATCCATAGAAGAGAATTATAAGAAACCATGAAAGAATTTGGAATTCCCATCGAAACTATAAGAATAATAAGGAATCTATGCGAGAAATCTGAAAGTGCAGTATGAATGGAGGACACGTTAATCAACTGGTTCCCCACAGCGAGTGGAGTAAGACAAGGATGCAATCTGTTCAGTCTTACACTGGAAGAAGCAACCAGTAAGGCCTTAAACAAAAAAGTCTCGGAATCAAAATATATGAGGAAAATATACCAAATTGAAAACTTGCAGATGACATTGCATTACTTGCAAGCACGGAAGAAGCTGTACAACGAATTTCTGCTAAAATAAAGGAAGAATATCTAAAATTTTGATTAAACCTAAATATAGACAAAACAAACATTTTGCAAATAGGAAAAGGAAACACCAATTTGAAAATTTAAATTGATAGTGAGAATCTAGAGCAGGCATAAAAATTCACCTACCTTGGAGGAGTAATTGAGTACAACGGTGAAATTACAAACGATATAAACAGACGAATCGATCAATCATCCCAAAATTTTGGACGACTAAATAAATATGAAAGTCAAGCGACATCAAACAGGTAACAAAAGTAAGAATCTGTGAGACAATGGTCTTTCCAATACTTATCTATGGAAGTGAATTCTGGAATATCAAAAATGCTGAAGAGAAAAAAGTATTAACTACTGAAATGGGTTGGCTAAGAAGATTACTTGGAGTATCTCTGCTGGATAGACTAAGAAACGAAAACATAAGGACAAGTCTAAAACAAGAAATGACAATAATAGACAAAATCCAAGAAAGAAGACTGCAATTGTTTGGGCATGTGACCAGAATGGGCACAGAAAGGTTACCAACTAAAGCCCTGTATAAAACGGTGGAAGGTAAACTACAAAGGGCGGTCCAGAATTAGATGGATAGATAAAATAAAAGAGGACCTGAAAGCCAAATCATAACAAACGCCACCAAACTTGACAGAATTGTTCGGGCTCTCCAGGCACAGACAGAAGTGGAAAGAGCTCATTCGGCCTCATCATCATCATAGATGATGGAAGAGAGAAAAGAAGAAGAACATATAAATGAAAATTGTCCAGAGAAGTTGAAGACACCTTGAAAACAAGGCAATGTCGTTATGATAGCTACAATAACAACAATGGGTAACCCAATACGATAAATATATCTTTTTTATTTTAAAACTCTGTAGCATTATTTGAATATTTGGTTTTAAATAAATGGATGTAGGTTTAAAATATTTCCTAACACGACATATTCTCCAACTTTCCGAATAATTCGATGTTGAAATGAACATTGTACATTAGATTGAGTTGCCAATTTCATTTGGCTGTTTCCTGAAAAATCAATCAAAACACTTCAGGCTTACATTCCCGGTAATGTTATCGCATCTCATTTATTAGTACAGACATATTTGTCCTAATCTAGCGGTTTGCACTACGCTTAAACATACGACTTTAACAAACCGAGTAGACTTCCTAGTTAGTTATCTGATTTTCAGTATAATGAATCCCTAGATCAAAGCGAGCATTCATTTGCCTCTTAGAATCCATTCACATCCTCCGGTTATTTTTCAATTCTTCATGCGACAGACAGAGATCTCTAATTTCCAATAAAGACCTCTGTCAAAGGTAGCTGATGTAATTTGAGTGATAAAATGATTACATGTTTATTGATAACAAGCAAGGGATGTTTGTTTGTTTAGAAACATATTCATTTAGCATCTTTAAAGGAAAAATAAAAAATAAATAAAATTGAAATATATATCCGAGATCTTAAGGGATCATATCATAATTCTTTAATAGGTATTCAAACGAAAAATTATCTTATCCTAGTCATATCATCACAGAAGGTTATTAATCTCATAATGGAAGCAACATAGAAACTGATTTTCATAAAACGATTAATATTATGATTAAATATAAGATGTATTTTACCTAAGAACAATAAAATGGCAAAATACTTACATTTGTTGATGTAACAGATCGATATCAGTAGTTAATCTTATGCTTTTTCAACAATTTCAAAGAATTCTCTAGACTTAATATTTCATTATGCACCATAACCATGGTAACCATTAATACTCTGATTTTCAGCTAAATGAGCATGGAAACAACTTCTGTTGATTTCTGGATGCACTTAGCAACCTGTAGGTTTATTAAAATTAACAGCAAATTATAGCATAATGAAAATTTCAATGATTGTTTTCTTTTATTGTGTGGGAAATCTCTCTGTAACACCTTATAACATGTGAATACCTTTATTGCTTGAGGATTATATGCAGACATTAATTATTAGGACAATGTGAAACTATTGACACCGAAGATAGCCTGGTTATTATCATTGCTAACAGGATAATTAATTATTTTATTCATTTTATTATAAAAATCTATTTTAATTTATTATTATTAATTTAATTCATTCGTAATAGAGCATATGCTTCCTAATCTGCTTCTGTCTCTGGGGATATATATAATAAAATTAAATAAAAAAAAAGAAAAGAAATTAAATAGAAAATAAACTTAAATTAAAAAATAAAGATAAAATAAAATAAACTCTTTATGTCGAAGGTAAATTATTTAATTGGAATAACTAAATTCGATTCAAGATATCTACTGTTACGATATATTGTTGGTAATTAAATGTTTGCACATACTGTTTTGTTTATTTTTATTTTATGTTTTTTATTTGTTTAATAATATAAAGAGATAGTCACAAAACATTTCATACGGCATAATATTGTTCTGGTAGTTTCGACATCATCGGTATTCTGGTGCAACCTTGAACAAAAAATGGTATTCTGATTTCAAATCTATTAGTCTTATTATTTTCTAATCTAGTTGCTTCTACTGAATTTACTACAACCATAGAACTTTGATTGTTATTTTAGGAGTTATTGCTACATATTACCTTCGATCTAACTATCCAACCTAACTGAGTGGATGGACTCAGTAGGATAGGCGTATGATTCATGACCTTATCAATACAAAATAAGAGTTCTATATAGATTAAATTATGCATACTAAACTTTTTCATCGGATTTTGTTTCTCTTCTAAATATTATTGCTATGACGGATGAGCAGATTCGGCTATTGAATGGTAACAACTTTGATAAGCTGTTGCAAGCGTTATTTGACGTGATTTCTTCTGCAATATCGTTCAAATTGCGTCAGTGCCTTTACTAATTTAGGAAATTTTTCTTATTAAGAAGATCCAAGAAAGAAATTCGCTCTGTCATTCTCTTTCTTTATTTCAGTACAACCTTTCAAATATAAAAAAAAAATCCAATAATTTGTCATCTTCTTCTTTCCAATTTTGATGTCTTCAGATTATTTTGTACAAGAGTTCGGCTACCATATCAAACTTTCTGTAATATGTTGTGCAGTAATCATCTTAGTTCTTCGTCTTCTCTACTGTCAGCGGCATTAGATTACTTTCCTTTTTTCCCCCATTTAATGTCGACTCCCAACTATTAAAGGAATTTCCATTTTGCCTCTGGGATTGTGCTCCTCCTTAGGTCCCTATTAAATTGGATTTCAGATATCGCTGGTCTCAGATAATATACTCGCTATTCGTCTCTCTCTCTTTTCCAACATAGGAATTTGGTTTTGTATAGTAATGCATCCTAAAGACTGGCGGATGTAATATTATTAAGCCGATATCTCTAATGTCCTTTTTTTTCCTTTTTTTTCTTTTTAGTTCTCCACGAGTTTGTTTTTAGAAGATGAGTTCAGTGTTGCGTGCATTATTAGACAATCCTGGGGTACCTTCTGATATTTTTTGAATATAAGTAAAAGAAGATTTTAAATCTTACCATTGACTCTTTTTTTTCTCTCTTTAGTACGCCTTCTGTCAAATTACAGCCTAACTTATCTATCCATGTGGAAGTGATTGATATATTTGGTTATCTAATGTATTCATTTATTTATGTTCTGTCATGGTAACTTCGATTTTATTTCGTAGTATGTCTTGATTGGAAGAAATTTTTCCTTTTTATAGCGTCATATCTGAATGATGAGAAATAATAGTATCGTTCCTCTTCCCATTCATAGTTGTCAATGGAGTCTTTGAGAATCGCCTTGTGGGTAGCTTCTCTACTTTATTAGAATGTTATGCGTACATGCGACATCTACAGGGGTAATAATGTTTTTTAAACATTGTTTTATGAACTATATAAATTCCATCCACTCTAGATAAAAACTGACGTCCATATACTATAAAAAAACAGCTTAAGATTGTTACTTAGACCATTGTAGTGATGAAAATCGATGCGATCCGTGTCAACATACCATGACTGGTTTTTATACCCTAACATTTTTTTTCCAGGTTAAATTCTATCAGATTAACATAGAGACCAATAGACATTAATAAGTTAAATCAATGTAATCTTTTACCGTGTTCTAATGATAAATAATTATTTAACTTATTATTAAATCAATTAATCATTAAATGGTCTAGTTATTATAAATCTCTCCTTTAGTTTTAATAATCACATAATGTGAATTATGTTAAAACAAAAATAAATCAGAAATAATAATTCATTTTCTTTGCCCTGTTCAACAGACTACAGTTCAAAATTTTCCACGTACTATCAAATTTGAAGCTTTTCTCTTCGCACAATCCAAATGCCAAAATGTCGATAATTTAGAAATCTAATTAATGGTTTTCCAAGCGAGTGCTCGCCGAGGACTATTTATTGACGTAAAAACTGCAATTACAGGGGGGGGGGGGGAAATGACGGTGATAACAATGTGACTGGTGTATGCAAGTAGTGAAAATCAATCATGAGAACAGAAAGCTTATAATATTGTCCTTTGCTAAATCTGACTCTTTGCCAAATTCATTATTACTTATGAAAAAATAGCATCTGTCTTACTGACAAGTCTAGATCAACTTATGAACTGGGGAAATCTATTTCACTCCATTTTCTGTTATAAAATTAACCACAAAAACCTTTTTTTTTTTCTGATAGAGCTCTTATGTAATTGCAGAACATAGGATAACACGTCGTTGACTATAGATGGCGTGGGTGTTCTAAGTTTCTTCTATACACAATGCCTTTTTTTGTTGCTGTTGCTGTATATAAAAGCCCACGCAGATTCTTATTTATTTTAATATTCAATCTATAACACTTTATCTTTTATTTACTATATTAAAATTAACGTAGTTTCAAATAATAACCAAAGTAACGCAAATCTTTCTTAAAAGAAAACTTAAATTTAAAGTAGACACACTCCTTAAAACACTGACTTTGCTGCTATGCTGTAGTGCGGTTATGTGTTTTATAGTAGGATTTTTCTTTTTGTTTTGCAACGCTATTTCGTCTTAAAATTATCCAAATATCTCAATTTTTGTGTTATTTACATAGTATGCAATACACAGACATCCTTTTGTATAGATAAAGTGTAGATTTTATGTCGATCATCTTCACCATTGTTGTATCGGAATTTAACCATTTGATAGATTGTAATGAAATTTGGCATGAGAAACATTATTAAAATTAATTAAGAAATGCAATCATTTTGCATCTAATTAATGATCTCTAACCATAAATAAATATATTTATATATGATAATAAATAAATAAATAAATAAATAAATAAATGTCTAACTAAATATTTATATAAATATTTAACTAAATCATAACTAAATAACTAAATATTTAACTACTAAATGTTTATATAAATATTTAGTTAACACCAGATGTCGCTAACTAATCAGTAGATATAATAACAACAGGTACAGAGTATATCAGCATATATTGAAACATGTAGATTATATTTTCTATTTAATTTGAATTACCAAAACGTGCTAATACTGTCGTGCAGAAACAAAGCATATTTATGATCGTCATTATGCTATAAATTTCCGGCAAAATGATGAAAGTTTTCACTTTCGAAGAGAAAGTTTAATATTTTATCGTACGCTTTCTGACTATAATCTGTTGCGTAGGAGCAACAGAAGCTTTAAAATGTGAGGTAGGAAGATAAGTTACAGGTCAGAAGAATCGATTGGAGGATCACTCGCTAATTCAAACAGTGTTCGAGGTAAATATAGACTTATCTTACACACAGGAGAGTCTAGTAGCAGCTTTAGTCCTCTTAAGATTTAATATAAGGGCGCGCCTTCTTAAGTGCATCCTGAGTGACAATTAGTCATTGTGCGTTAATACCTTATCCTCGATTTACACTCATCAATTATGTTTATTAATAGAGTGTTTAGTCTTTACAAAGGCGAATCAATATGTAATTTTAATGTTTATTTTGATGTTTGAGTGAATTGATATGTATGAATAAAATGTAATCTGTCGATGTTATTTAAGTTAGATCACATTTTATCTCGATATTCTTTCTTGTTATCATTGTTTGTAAAATTCTAGTGCTATCTCAATGCTAAAGAAAATGTGATGGAAATAATAGTTTGAAAAAAAAAAAAAATTCCTTAATCTTAAAGCGTTCTCAACTAAGGAAATATTATAGTTAAAATGTTATAATATTTTCAGCGTAATTTCAGATGCTATTTGAGTTGACTGTGAAAGTAATGGATACGTCACTCAAACAATACAGATATACCGACTACATGTGAAATGAAGGCAGAGTTTTACGGAAATATTTGACAGTAAAAAAAAAAAAATACAAATTTCGGCGAAAACAGTTCTGTTTCTGGCTAAGATCATTTCTGCTGAAAAGACCTGCAAATATGAAAATAACAATTGTAATTAATAATCAATATATGAGTTAGTAATAACAATACTGATATTAATAATAATTGGTATTAATGCAGTTAAGAATAATGATTAAATTAAGAATGGTTAATATAAGTAATTAGTATCGACAAATATACAAATATTGTTATTGTTGTAGTAACTGTTAATTGTAATTACTGATTATTAATTTTTGTTAATTTTAATAATTACACTGTTACTGTGTTAAGTGATAAGTTAATAGTTAGAGATGTTTAGCACTGCGAAACATTGTTCATGTTGTTGTTGGATATGGCAGTAATTAGTATATAAGACTCAACTATTAATCTCACAGGAAAAATACACTTGAAACCGAATGAGTTATTTACACTGAGGGGCCACTTTATTAAGAACTTCTCCCCATTTGTTCGTTATTAACATCAGTTTAGTTTAGTTGCGGGTGTAGTCAGGTTTCTCTCTTACAACCATAAAACCGGCATAATGTTAGAGTAGCATATAGGTAAAATTAGATAGAGGTTAATGGGAGGACTGCTGTTATTGTTAATGATGATGGCGGAGATGATAAGAATTTCTCATGTCCATGAAGAAATTCAAACCCAAATATTTCTACCCAAAAGATCTGTCTTTTTTAGTAAACTAGAGATAAATAGAATAAGTGTGGAAAACTTTTATGATAAACCCTCCCAAAATATTGAAAACCTATAACAGGTTAGGCTAAGAGTTATATAATCAGGAAATTCTATCTATAGAATAAGCATGTTAAATTTTTCAAGACGCTTCAGGTCTCTAGTAAGATGAGCGGTGGTGTCACACCAATGATGATAATCTATCACTTTAAGACATTCACAAACATCTGTGCCACAGTGAGAATGGAAGAAGAAATGCTATCCACTCGGCCCAACGCCTAGCGGTCTTGCAGCCTTGAACACACACATTACACGGCTAAGTTATAGAAGTTATTAGATTATCAGTTATATCTGTCATTTGTGGGCCTCGTGGCTTATGTAACTCATTATAGTCATCTGCTTTTAGCCTATAATTATTGTTGCGAAACTTTGAATTAATTAGGTCATCTATTGATTGGATAACACTGGATAGCATTTTTTATCATGACGACAATCATCATTAACTGATTTAAATAAACATTTAGATCGATGTAAATTGCTCGAGAGATTTTGTGATCTCTCAAACTATATACCATATTTCATCAAAAATCCGTTTGTGGGACAGCAGCACTGTTATATGTCTACAAACGGACAAAACAGATAAAGTGATCCTAATTGATGAATATCAACTTTTGAGAAATGCATCCAATGACATAGTTTACAAAGATATTGAGAAACGAAGGGATCAAAGAAATAATAAATAAAAGAGGGCTTGTAGGAAAAAAAAGTTAAGCAATGAAGCTAAAATGAACATCATTTATAGAAATTACAAAAGAAAGAACTCTACAATAATGGTTTGTATATTGCGAAAAACAGAAAAAGGTGTATCAAAGTTTAATAATCTGGAATTAACGGGGACATGAAAGAACAAATAATTAAAGAAGAGAAACAAAGCAAAGAAATAAATTGCAAAGAAAGAGACAAAACAGAGAGGTAAAAAGTAAAAGAAGAAAGAATTACAAGCATCATAATAATGGAAAATTAACGTTGAATGGATAAAAATAGATTTAAAGAATAAAAAGAATGATTAGCGAACAGCTAAAATAATTTTTAAATAGCTTAGAAACTAATAAGCATTTGAAATAAAATCTTAAATAAAGTTTAAAAATAAATATATAATTGAAATTTTACAATATAAAACATAGCAAAGTTCATACACCATATATATTTATAAATCATTTTAAGAGACATTTTTTCCTGTTCACTGTTTTTATTTATTTTTTAAGTAGGATTAATACCCTTGGAGAGTAATGGATGGCAATGCTGTAGCCAATGAAGTTCTAATTGAGGTTCGGCTATTGCTGTTACACTCCTACCATGATCAGAGCTTTAATAGTTCAATAAGACCTTATCCCTACACTGTCCTCTACAGATAACGGGGAAGATGAAAAGCATTCTTGCTTCGCTCCTTTAAGCCAGTCCTTATATAAGGTGTTTTTATTTAGAGCTTAAAATATTTTGTTTTCTTCTATTTAAATGCGAAGAAAATTAAATTCATGTAATAATAAATACATACGTAAATTTCAAAACTAATTCACAAATAAAAGTAGCTTCTTGGAATAATCACTTTTTTAATTAATTAGAAAAGTTGTAGTGTGCTTCTTAGAGTCATCCACAACAAACATTATCTTAACCTTCTCCTTTAGTGATTAATATTATTGAAATCGAAATATTTTAATGAAATTAGTATTTCAATTCATATGAAAATTTTATTTTATTGCAAATAAAATTCTTATAATTAAATGTCTGACTAAATTAGTATTTAGCAATGAAGGGCGATGAAAAATAATCTGTGACGGAAATGCAATGAAAACATTTGCGCAACTAAAGGCAAATAATTCATGTAGATATTTTCATAAGACAGAAAGAAACTACTTTTGGTATTCATGTTGTAAATAGAATCAGAAAACTCAATTAGAATTAATGAGTTAAAAATGTCAGTTTTTCAGTGCGATGTGCGAGAATGAAATATTTGAACATTTCCTAGCGCGCGATTAAATCCCAGCATTCCAAAGTTAAAGTCCTCGAGGTCCGGAGAAGAGTCATTTATACTTCTTAGAAGGCATTAGATCCATTCTGATGACGCCTAAAATGTTTATTTTATATGCTATGAGCGTCTAACGCTACAGTCCCATGTTTAAGTGTGTAGATTTTAGACATGGTGAAGAAATTCTTGGAAAGTTTAAAGCCCTAATCTTCTTACGGCTATCCAATGGCTGTTGTAGAAATTTTAATCTAGAGGGCGCTCATTTACATTATGGTATTGCAATGCTTAGCAGAGAATCTAATGCTATGATGGCTTTTGCTGTCAGAAATTTTGAATTTCTAAGTAAAATAAAGTAGTTACTTTGCAACAATTTTTTTTATCCACGGCAGATTTTCTGTGGATTGATTCGGGGACTTCCTGGATTTAGTTAATTGTGTTAGTAAATAATATAAAGCACTTCTTGGTTATGAGATAAATTTTACATTTTCTTTGAAACCAATCTCTCCGAGTGTTTGTTGCGTTGCTTAATACTAGAATATTATAATACAAAGAAGTGTAAATCTTACTGACAGTCGACTGGCTTTTACAATATATTTGAATAATAAGAAAACTGATGTTTCTGTATTAAGTAAAACTTACGATGATGCATGCTTAGTGCATCTTTTCTAGACCTTCTTCAAGAAAAATGGAAAAAATGAACTTATTTCATATTGAAATGCATGCAGAATAAATTTACCAAATACAGAGCGATGCCGAATTGTACATATAATGAGCTTTTCTGATCGTTTATTGCTTTTTTACTAACATTTATTGTTATGTACACTTGTAGCATGGAATGTAGCTCAAGTACTGATGAATACAACAGACTTTAAGAGACGAGAGGCTCGTGTACTTAAACCTGATCTTTCAATAACGAGTAAACAATCACAGATCAACTCGCCTCGCTGAGTTCATTTTTATTTTTTATTATCGTTTATTGTAGCAGCTAAGATGCTCTTCTATTTTAAGTATAGAATGACTGACTTGGGATATTTGATCTCTCCTTGTCTGTTTCCTCATTCGGTGCTTTTTTTTTTTAATTTCTGTCCCTCTTTTTTTATCGCTACTATCTTTTATTTTTTTTTTTTTGCTTTCCATTTCTCTATCTCTGTGAAGTGTCTTCGTAGCGCAATCAGAATGACCATGGAGTATTTGCAATTTGAATGGAGAGCTTTTACGGAGGTGGCTCTGATTTCTCTTGCAAAAACAGACAAGCCAGCCAGAGAACAGAAGCATTAACAATACCGTCATAAGATTTTTTTTTATTTTATCACAGCGTTAGTTGCTTTAGCGGAAAATCACAACATATTTCTATATCCGTTCTGTCTTTTTTTTTCTTCTCTTTCTCTTGATTTAATATTCGGTCTTTCACTGTTTTCTCTCTCTCTTTCCATCTTTCTCTCTGTTTCTTCGTCGCTTATCAATTTATATTCGTGTGTCTATATTTCATCTATCATACTGAAGTTCTGTTTTTAACTCATTCTTCTATTTTTTCTCCTTCTATCCATTTTCATTTCTCTCACCTTTCTCTTCATTCAGTCTCTGTTTAATTATCTTTCTATTTATCCTTCTTTTTTATTGTAGTTCCCAATTCGCCTTCTTCTGCGAAGTGGGAACTACATTATCTTCTCTTTCTATATTTCTTTCTCTTGTCGTTCTTTTTATTTCTTTCTCTATCTTATTTTTTTTACTCCGAGCTTGTCTTTCTATTTGAGTGTCTCGTTTTCTGTATCTTTCAATTTTCCTATCTATATATTTCTTTTTTTATGTGTGTTCTTTCTTCTTCTACTCTCTCTCTCTCTCTCTCTCTCTCTGTCTGTCTGTCTGTCTCGCATTCATATTCCCGTATATCTCTTTCGGTTTCTCTCTTTCTCCCCTTCGTCCTATTCTGTTTATTCTTACGCTCTTTTACATATCTGTAGCGCCAGTAAGCGTGTGAAGATCAGTACTTCAATGCGGTTATTAGCATGTCTAAACTGCGGGAATGAATTGGAGATTTACTGAGATGAACCCCATACTTTCACATTCCGTCTTCATAAGGAGAGAGAGAGAGAGAGAGAGAGAGAGAGAGAGAGAGAGAGAGAGAGAGAGAGAAGAATGTCACGCCTCATTACATTGCAATTCATGAAGTGCATTAAGGACGTAAAGTGTCTTTCGTTTATCTCGTCTCGCGCTGTAAGTTTTCGCGAATAAAAAATTCAATAGTGGTCCCCGCAACGTTCGGTGATAAATGACGCGCGGTCGGCAGACGAAGGTGAAATTTTAATAATCACATAAGAACTCTTATTATAAGTCGAATTTTTGCACAACACTTCGGGCATTTTTCCAAGGCCTGCTTCGAAGTTGATAATACCACAACGAAAACCTATGGGAGACTGTTTATTGAGAAATACTTTATGGGAGTGTAGTGCATTGGAGGTTAAAAACTCTGTTTCCGTCTCAATTTATTGCACACGAAACTCTCCAGGTCAACATCGAATGGTTCTAACGTGATGAAGGGCATTTCCCATTCGTCCCATTCATATTGAGTGGTTCACTTTAATCTTCTTTCCCTAGAAATAGTTTGTATAGAATTACGAGTGTATGAATAAGCAAATAACGTTCTGATTGGTTGATATTTATGTATTTTGAAAACAGTTATTTTAAAGCAATGGATTGGGATGAGTGGGGTAGATGGAGAGACAGAAAGAGAGAAAAAAAACGAAAGAAACAAACCAAGAAATATTCGAAGCAAAGAAAAATGTAGTTAAAGCAAGCTGACAGAAAGTAAAAAAAAAGCAAAAAAGATTATACAAATAAAGAGAAAACGATAGATAAATGCGAGAAATTCATGCGAAGAGATAAACAAAGAGATGTTGAGATTGGAAGATGAAGAAAGAAGAAAACAAACACGAACAAAATAAGAAATAGATAGAAATGAATATAAGCAGATGGAAAATGAATAAAATAGAAATTATGTAGTTTTGTTTGATCTATTGCAGGAAAATTGAAACAGGGTTCTCAAAGGACTGCTTGAATTTAATGACATTATGATGTATATTGCTTACGGAGTTTTAAATGTAACAAATGCACTATTTCAGTTCTTGTTACGTAAACTTTATTTTATTATCGTTTTAATAATAAAAGTGTTTCCTGATAACGTGCGTTTGAATTGGTCAATAGTTGTAAGTTTGCTGCATGCATTTCGACTATCATATCAGTTCTAATGGGTGGGAAGGGACCAGCCTTCCCATTCTCCGAATGTTTCGATGAACTTATTTACCTCTGAGTCTATCTAGCAGCGATCTTTACCTAAGTATAATCCACTAACAGTAGAGAATGCGCTCATGAAAAAAAAAACTGGAGGAATAGTCAAGTTATTTCAGTAATTATAGTTCTAAGATTACTATGAGACCGAGAAGAGGGTTTTTCAACTTGGTTATCACTGATGAGAACTAAAAGTTCAAAAGAACTGACAGAGTATAGAAACTTTAATCACCAATAAAAGACACGTAGGGACTAGGGGATAGAGTCCATATCTTTTAAGTCGTGCATAACAAGGCGACTCCGATGCAGAACGTTGAATTCTGATAAGCTTTCAGGTCAACTTAGGGACTTGAGTTTGAATTCGTTATCTAAAATTATTATGTTTGAGATTTAATAAAATGATAAAATATTTATAATAAAAGTTTGTATTTAATAATACACTATTTAATTTTAAAACATTTTAAAATGTTTTAATTGTTATCAATATAGCATCATTATATTTTTATAAACAGAATATAATATAAGTTGAGTCATCTGTCTTCTTTTGTAACTACCCCGGCCACCACACGGGGTAGTGTGGCCGGGGTGTATATAAGAATATCTATAAGATATTCTTATATATCGGAGTATCTTATCGGAATATTATTCTTATCGGAGTATCTATAAGAATAGCGCTCCTGTAGTCCATGCATGTCGTACGAGGCGACTAAAATGGGACGCAGAGCTTCGAGAGTTTAGCTACCTTAGGTTTCTCCCTAAAGTTTGCTCCAGGTGAGGGGGAGGGGCTTAGATTTCGAGGGGATTGCCCTGAAAGAGCATTTTGGAGTCTCTGGGGAGGGTATTCTCCGGCGTGGCCCGTGAGGAGCCTTGTCTGTGGATGCTTTTCCAATGAATATGAGCGGTTCTCCTCAGTGGTGTGTGTGTGGGGGGGGGGATGTCTACTCAGAATCAACGCTGAGTTGGACGATCTTTCGGCCGCTCATAGGGAGTGGTCTAGGGATCGTCTTAATTTTTAGAGAGGGCTTTACTTAAAAATAGCGCTACTGTACCCATGCATATCGTAAGAGGCGACTAAAATGGGACGCAGAGTTTCGAGAGTTTCGCTCTCTTAGGTTTCTTCCGGAATTTTGCTCCCGGTGAGGGAGGGGGGGGGGCTTGATTTCGGGGATTTTTCCCTAGGAAAGCATTTTGAGTCTCTGGGGAGGGTGTTCTCCGACGTGTCCCGTAAGGGCCTTATCGGTGGATGCTTTTCCATGGAATATGAGCGGTTCTGCTCAGTGGTGTGGGGGGGGGGGCGTCACTGAGTTAGACGATCTTTCGGCCACTCGTGACGAGTGGTCTGGGGATCGTCTTAATTTTTAGAAAGGGCTTTACTTAGATACAAACCTCACTGTAGCTCATGCATGTCGTACGAGGCAACTAAAATGGGTACCCAGGGAGGGTAGTGGATGGCAATGCTCTAGCCAATGAAATTTTAACTGAGGCTCGGCCATTGTTGTTACCCTCCTGCCATGATCAGAGCTTATAGCTCTGTTTTACCCTATCCATAGATTTTCTTTACAGATAAAGGGGAATATGAAAAGCATTTTTGCTTCACCCATCTAGCCAAAAAAAAAATTTTTTTTTGTAAATGACACATTTACTGTTGGATCATTTAGTTTAAAAGATTTATTTTGCAAATATATGTTAAACAGTTCTGTAATAAATTGCTATATATAAGAGTAGGTAGTGTAAAGTTGAGTAATTCGTGGAGTTCATGCTATAGATGAGTTTAAGTTTTCTAGTGGGAGGCTGATAATATTAATGATGAGTGGTTTATGGGGTTGCAAAAACTGTGACCTGGAATATGAGCCAAAATTTCCCAACCTGGATTCTAGATGAATAAATAGATAAAGAAATGAATATATTTTTTTCTTTAAGGAAAACGAAAGTCAAATTGAAATGTAGAGATGATCGTAATGGGAGTATATAAAAGTATTGTAATGAGTATATAAAAATCTCAATGTATCTTACTGAATTGATATTAAATTCTACTAGCTGATAGTACTCAAAAATCGTCATTAATTTTCTATTATATAATATATATTATTATATTAAAACAGTTTTCAGGTATAATATACAATATTCAGTGTATAAACTTGGCTCTAACCATAATAGTCACATTAGGTTGTTATTAGGGTTAGAGACAAAATTATACATCGAATTACTGTTATGTTTGAATCCTCGAATTCGAAAGAGAGTGATTATATCCCTTGCCGACATCCGTATAGCTGTGTTCAGAAAAGTAGGCCATTACGTTGGACTGATTTCTTTGTACAGCCATCCAAGTGGAGCCATCATCAAAACCGTAGACATCGCCACGACTTTTATCAAACAACCTCCAAACACACCATCAGACTTTGAAGTAAGAGTTCGGAATGGCGATGAGGTCATACGACGCTATTTTCGAACTGAACTCCATTAAAAGTCAGTAGTGTGTGTGGTAATGTCCGGGATTCAGAAAATATCGGTGAAGAAACACAGCTCGTGGATGGCCATCGATAAACTACTTGCTTTTTATCAATTGTTAGCAGCTCAGCTGTCTCCAGAAGAACACTTTAAAGGCTGAAGGCTCGACCAAGAAACGTGTGGTGCCAATATTTTTACTCTCTTCGGTCCCAGCTGTCAAAACGCATTTTTTCCGTCACTTCAAGACGTAGAATTAATAAGAAATTGATTTTTCCTCCTCCTTCTTCGTCGCTATCTTGCTTTATGCTGGACACGAAGTTTCAGGTGGCCACTTTTTTAAAACTTTGTTTTGGCGTCGAGAGTAATTTTGTTTCTTAGAATTTCGGAAGGAACTTTTATGTTTGTCTGATTCATCGCACTCCTTCCGGAAGACAGATGAGTCCCAGGCAGCTGCTTGATGTTTCTTGATGGTGTCCATTCATTAATCTTTTTCCTCTTGCATCAGCTATTGCCTAGCAAACAGTAAATCCTTAGTCTTCCGTCACGGTTTTTCCCTAATAGCAAGAAAGGCCTCTCCCACCATCATTTATTGTAGGCCTTGTCACATAGCCTCTGTGGTGGCTCTTAACTCATAATCTATTATTAAAGGTAATGGAATACCGAAAGTCACAAAGAAAGTGCTAATTTTATGCTCCTGGAAGGTAAAGTAGTGCTTGGGCACACTACTTTGCAAGTGACGGAGTACTAGGCGTACATTAATTCAATAGTATACAGAGTTAAGGCTTATTTGTAATGATTGATGTTATTTCTTTAAGCAGTTCCAATAGCGACCTTTATTAAATACATCACCTATTTCAGAATAATGTTTATCAGTTATTTTCAGAAAACACAGAACATTCTTGATGCATATTCACATAACAGATTAATTTGGTATGAAATTGTCGATAGGGAGTTAGTTATTATGTAAACGTAATCATGCTATCATACTATCCTGTACACACCGTGTGGATTCATATCCGAAAGTTGATAATGATGATGTTTTAATTAAATTAATGTCCTTTTAATAATCATTAAGAGTATTTTTAATATCTTTCCAATTGCTTATTTTTATATGAATACTTTACTAGATTTTACTGGAAATCTCAAAATGTGTCACTGTGATTCTTTAATCTATTCTATAAAAAATATTTATATAAAATACTTTGTTATATATTATTATATATCTAAAATCTAAAAATACATTTAAAATTTTAAAGTATTACAAAAAAATTTGTAAAAATTTTCAGACACCAATAAATTTTTATTGCTTTAATCTATAAGAAAGAATTAAGATAGAATGATGATTCAGAATTCAAATCTGAGCAGATTTTTTTCCTAAACGCAAGAGATTATTTAGGAAGATCATTTTTAATCTATTCTATAAAAAATATTTATATAAAATACTTTGTTATATATTATTATATATCTAAAATCTAAAAATACATTTAAAATTTTAAAGTATTACAAAAAAATTGTAAACATTTTCAGACACCAATAAATTTTTATTGCTTTAATCTATAAGAAAGAATTAATATAGAATGGTGATTCAGAATTCAAATCTGAGCAGATTTTTTTTCCTAAACGCAAGAGATTATTTAGGAAGATCATATGATTCCAGTAATAAGAAATATTTTTAAATATACTTGGAAATGAAACTTTACATAAGGCAATCTTTACATCCACAGATTTGAAATTATTATTTTATTTAGAAATAAAATTCACAACACGAAGATATTGTATTTTGTAGTTGCTTTTTTGTATTGGTTAACTGGAAAAAATGATCAGATGCATTATCATTTGTCAAATTATCTTCATCATCCAGAAAATATCTCGTTTCCTTTTCTAAATACAACCCTTTTTTTTTCAAAAATATTCTTAAAAACCTTCTTAAGTGAAGAAGATAAGAATTTCATCAAAAACTTTTCTTTTCTTAAATAAAGAAATTTTATCGCGAATTTCTTTACGGTGCACTGCTAGCAAAACATTATTATTTCAAGTATCGTATGTCAGTTAATATCAGTAATCTGTAGCTATATAATTTCAATACTTATTTCAAATAAGTCGTTGTTAACAACGAGACGTTGTTGTTACACGAAATTTATTTTATTTCCTAAAAAAACATATATACTATAATCCACAGAATGTTTCAATAGAAAATTGTCTTTGTTTGGAAAGACACTTGCACAACATTTCATGAAAAATACTTCTCGAAGTTTTTATCGAAATCCCCAGTAAACCCCAAATTTATTATTTCATTCACTTCAATACTAGTTCACTTCATCAAAATAGGTAAATCTTAGGAGTTTTAAATTCCATAAATACTGTTAACTCATCATGATATGAAATTTAAAGATTCTTTTTATTGTAATTTACATATTCACGCAATAAAATTGCATTTTAAGCGCAGTTGCCATAAAGAGATTTATAATCGGTTGCACGGGCCAAGAGAAATTCACATTTCTCTTTCACGCGCTATAAAATGAAATTGGCGTGCACGTGTGCGACAAAGAAACGAACGCAGAATGAAGCATTGTTGAAAAATTACTGCACAGTTCGTTCGCGCGCCAGTTGGAATGGAATGTTCATTTCATGGACTCACCTGTTCTTTAGTAACTGTCATTTCTCTTCTGCCCGTTTTTTTTGTTATGTTTTATGTAAAAAGTGAAATATGCAAGTTTTGAAGAAATCTGCATATCTGCAAGATTTGTAGGGAGGAATTGACGAATATTTTTATGAAACTGACACTATTTGTAGAATACAAAATATCACGTGCTACAGTGCTAAAAAATAAACGGAATGAGAAACCAATATTTTTATCGGAATCCCTCAACATAAAAAAAATGACCACACAACGTCTTTTTATACAACCTAGCTTGATGTCAATGGTATTTATCGACCTGCTTCTTCATCCAGAATAAAATGACGTATATATTGAAACGCTGGGGTTAAACGTCCTTCGTATACGACAAAATTAACAATCATTGTCGCTCATTTTGTCCACCAGCCACCGTATAATTCAGAGAGCTTTTTTCTTCTTTTTATCCCCAAAGAGAAGGACGGAGAATCGTAAACGGGCACGCATTTCTGGGTATGATTATTAACTACCGTGTGGCGGATGATGGCAAAAACGAAGTAGGACCGAGGTCACGTTCGTCCTCTTCTCAGAAGTGGAACGAAATGATGAGCTGCGTAGAAACATAATGGTAGAGCGAAGCCACATAACCGAGATTACATTTATCCAAGACAATAAAACAGTGGCGAAAAAAAGTTAAGGCACGCAAATATAAATTTTCAGGATGAAATAGACCAGCGAACACAAAAAAAAAACATATAATTTATTTATATTTTATTTAAATATCTATAAAAGGAGGTTACACATCTTATGAATTAAAAAAAAAAATTTACAGTTTTTTTCCTTCTTATTTTTGATATTTTTAAAATATTATAACAACACCTATTTTAAAAAAATTATAATTTTAATATATCCAAGATACAGAAAAAAGAGTTGAGAGTAATCGACCGTGAGATGCGGTGATTAATACCCTTGGAGGGTAATGGATGGCAATGCTGTAGTCAATGAAGTTCTAACTGAGGCTCGGCTACCCACCTGCCATGATCAGAGCTTCAATAGCTCAATAACACCTTATCTCTACACTGTAATCTGCAGATAACGGGGAAGATGAAAAGCATTCTTGCTTCGCCCCTTTAAGGGTAAGTGAATGAACCTGGGAGTGTAATGGGTGGCAATGCTGTGGCCAATAAAGTTCTAACTGAGGCTTGGCTATTGCTGTTACCCTCCTGCCATGATCAGAGCTTTAATAGCTCAATTATACCTTATCCCTACACTGTCCTCTACAGATAACGGGGAAGATGAAAAGCATTCTTGCTTCGCCCCTTTAAGCCAGTCCTTTTAAGGACTTAAGGAAGTGGTAAGTAAAATGGTATCACTTCTGGCTCTTCATCTGATTCGTGGGTGGAAACTACATAAATAAATATGGTCATACAAATTCATTTGGTAATTTATTGTACATTGCGAGATTAGTCAAGTTAAACGTTTAGTAATTAATGTATCATATAATTCACTTCTCTTGTGACATAAAAATAGCAATCATAATTTTAGAACACCTTGAGAGTTTTTACAATGTCAGTTCACATTTCTCGTGCAATATTTTCATGTTACTTGAAAAAAAAAACTAGTAGAGTACAACGATTGTTCTAAAAATCATTATTTCATTTTGGACCAAAAAAAAGTGAAAATAGAAAAATCCTTGCAAACTTGTATGAGAATAGACAAATTCGCATTCCTTTCATTTTCCATTGCGTGTTATGCTCGGTCACAGCGAAGTACCTTGACTTTTGTTGAAACCTACTTAATGTTCTGATAAGAGGATTAATAACATCTTCATAATGGATTAGGACTGTTAAATATGTTTTTCTAGCCGGTCAGCTTGTTTAGCTGGATAAAAACCTGGAAGGAAAAAAAAATAACCTTTTCTCCTTTGCATGAGCCCGGTTAACTCACCCTTAATTGAAATGCGGTGATAAAAGTTCATCACCACCTACACAGGATTGGCGCCCAAGTCTTTCCAAACAAAGATCATGGAAAAAATTGACTCGGCTACCAAGGGTTCTTATATACTGTAAATTTATTCCAAACCGTGGCTCATACTATGTACTTATGACTCATATAGCTGCTACGTAATTATGCTTTTGTAGATTTCAACAATGAGCACGGTTTAACCAATCACCCAACCAATGCTTTTGTAGATTTCAACAATGGGCACGGTTTAATCAATCACCCAACCAATGCTTTTGTAGATTTCAACAATGAGTAACCAATCACCCAACCAAATTAATTCAAATTAGCTTTCACCAATAAAAAAAAATAAAGTTGTGGTGCAGATAAATACAAAACTGAGAAGGCACAATATTATTGTAGTAAAATGCTATTTTATTCGCAATTATTTAAACAGTTCGGGAAATTTTTCAAAATAGTTAAATAAATTAAACGAAACTTTCGAGGAATTTTATCGCATATTGTAATTGTTTAATACGCGATGAAATTATTAAGCTTTATTAAGTTCTGAATAATAAAAATGATTAAAAAGCAATTTATTATTTTTATTATTTAGAACTTAAAAATGTGCATAAATAATATATGTATATTGTTTTCGGAAAAATAAATAAACAACTTTAAAGTGAAATTAAAAACAACGAAAATGTTTGGAAAATCAGCGGAACATTTTAAAATAAACTTAGCTATTTAAGTTATTTTAAAAATCACTTTACATTTAAATTTTTCATTTAGAATAAATAAAACTGTGAATAAATAAATGCGTATGTATGTTGCTTTTAATAGTTTTAAAAATAAATAAATAACTTTGAAATAAATTTAAAAATAAAAAATACAATATTCCGAAATTCTATCTGGTGGGGATCTTATACAATAAAATGCCGCCCTCCCCATCCCCAATCGTTTCCCATTTCCAGTTTAGTGTTTCTTCCACTAAATTCGTCACCTTTAAAATCTGAAAAACGCAAGCGAAAGGTTACAGCTATAAAATGTGTTCTGTTTTCTTACTCCAACGGGAAGGGGGTGAAGGGGTGGGAATGGGGTTGATAACGAACACTTCACAGCGTGGAGATTTCGCTGAAAGAACCGCTCCACAAAATCAAACGCCCGTGGGTGTCGAAGCATTTTAAAGGGGCAGGACGAAAGAATGCTGTGGGATGAAAAACTAGCAACTCCGATCAGTCTGCGGTTTACACAAAACTCCCCTGGGTGCTGTGGCATTAGATTAAAAGGTTATCGATTCCGACAGAGGCGGTTAGGCACATCGCCCACTATGGACGGTAACCGTATTCCTGTCGGCGGTTCTTGTCGTTTGCCGAGCGCGAGACTGATAAACGCCCAATTTGAGCTACCCTTCCTTATGGAGTGCGGCTTCTCACTCATCTACGCGTCATCTCCGAATTCTTAAATATTTAACAAAGAAAGGAAAAGTGCAGAGGTCGTAGATGGACCATTAAGATGGATGAAGTTTGTTGAAGTTGGCGAAGAAAGAATATTCCTTCTCTACTTAATTTATGAAGAAAAAAAAATACATCGAAATTCTAAAATGGCTTGAATTTTTTGAAACAAGATTTAAACGAATAAAATGAAGAATAACCCAGTATTAGAATTTCCTAAACGAACAAGTAATGTAAAGGTGTAATATCAACTCATTAAAATAATCTGGATTAGAGTTAATTATTTACAAAGTAAACTGTATTGGACAAGAACGTGACGAGCTGTATTGCATAGCGCATACTACATACCATACCATTATTCATTACCTCATGTTTTATTATTATATTTAAATGCAAAATTATAATTTTCCAGTTATGAAATATTGTTTCTCTACGTAGTAAAAAAGTTGATTTCATTTGAAAAAAACAAAAAAAGTGAAACAAGTAGGATATGCATCCAGGTTACCATAGCAACTGCAAGTTCGTTCACATACTCTAGGTGTTTCGGTTATTATCTGATAACAACGTCTGCAAATATTATGCGCTAAATAAAGGTGCCCTTTTAGCTCTATAAGCCATATTGCACGAGAGTGGTCTGAAAACTTCTCGGCCTAACAACGAAAAAAACGAATTTATAATTTCCAAAATTATTTTTATTTTTCAACATAATCTCCCTTAAGACTAATACTAAGATTATCTCGTTCCTGTAGTGGTTCTCCGTAAGATCTGCAAAATACCCCTCTACAGCTGCAATCACCTCTTGATTCGAAGAAAAACGCTGACCAGCAAGGAAGAGTTTTAGTTTTGGGAAGAGATAGAAGTCAGAGGGAGCCAAATCTGGGGAATAGGGTGGAGGTTCCAACAATTCATAGTGCAGATCCCTTAATTTTCTCATTGCCAAAACACCTTTGTCGGCATGCTGCGTTGCATGCTAAATATTTCTAGAAAAGCAACCTAAATGCTTATTTATAAACAAATTATGTCACTTTTTTTCCCCAGCGACTCAAATGTAGACGAATTTACAGTACTTTTCAGCTTTAATTTCGACAATAATATGGGCTTCACGCATTAAAACCGCTCATATATTAATTCTCATATTAATGTTGTCATTTCCCCCCCGTCTAGCTATTACGTGTAAAACTGTGAGCAGTAAATTCGCTTAAAATCCACGTAGCGACAAAAAAACCATCACAGTTTGCATGAGTTCAAGTGACTGTACTGTCTAGACAGTAGACACTCGAAATAATATGTCTCTGCAATTTGCTGACTTCAGCGTTCGCTCATAATGCAGGCTAAAAGTAACTAATTACAATGTATTAAGTTAGAATGGGTTGGAGTAATATTGGAATGTAAAGGCACTTTTTACTGCATCAATCCACCTATATCTTGGTCTTTCTCTGGGTCTTTTCCCTGTACCTGGTATAGAACACTTGCTTCGCTAATCTTCTCCCCCCCATTCTGTTTAAGTGACCAAACCACCTGAGATTAGCTCTGCTAACGCATTCCTGGATGCTGACAATGTCAAGTTCGATCGCGTAATATTCGCGTTTTTAATATGATATTGACATTGATGCCATCTGTTCGTGCCCCCTAACCTTTCTCAGGAGTCTCATATCTGTGGTCTCTAGTCTTTGGTCAAGTGTTTCACTTCTGACCCAGCTCTCAGATCCATAAGTTAAAAGTGATTTGAACACTGTCTGGTATACAGCTAATTTAGTGTGCCCGCTAATTTCTCTCTTATTCCATTATAACATTCAATTAGTCAGCAGAAACCGCGGAATAGTTGAAGGTCCTCTTACCCGGTTCCAGTTAAAAATTTCTTTATCAAAAAATAAAAAATAAAATCTAATTAGATTCTAACTCAGATTCTTAAAAATCCGAGAAATATGCATCCTACCAACTGCGCTACAAAGACATAATACATCAAAATACCCCATTTTTGCTATTATTTACATGTTTCGATTCCAAATCTCTAGTTCTTCTTCTTCGAGTTGATTTAATGAAAAATTTTAAGTCCGCTGATGCTAAGCAAGTCTCTTAAGCGTTTATAGATTCAACAGTAGGTTACGATTCCGTCAAAAGTATTTCTTTCTATTGGTTTGGGATATAAAGTAAAGCTCCTTATATTCAATAGAAACGTGACGTATTCTTATATATATTTTACATAAGCTACTAACATATTGGTGATGGTGTTGAACTGGAAATGTTTTAAAAAAGTAAACAACTTTGGGGTTTCTTTCCACTGTTGCTATGGTAACCTCTTGTAGGCTTGTTTCACTGTTTTTAATGGTGCGCTGATGCTAAACGTATTATTTTAAATCCAACACACGTCCCACTTCAATCCCAAGTGTTTTTCTCCTTTCCTAAGTTGCTTCGAAAGCGCGCTTCCACAGATAAATATTTGCTGAGCGCTGTACGAGCGGGAATTACTCTACTTTTGCGGAACTTGCAAAAGGTTAGGAAGTTCGGAGAGGATATAGGCTGGTGCTTGGAACAAACACTAACCCCTCGTCAGTCGGCTTGGTACACAGAGGATGTTTAGAGTAACCCAGCTCGAGGGCCCGCATTACTTGTCACTCCGATTGAGCAGTCAAATATTAAGAAGGCCGTAGAGAGGTGTCGAATGAACGTACGCCAGTCAGTATGTTACAAATAGATTTCAAGTTGTTTTTAATGTCACTTCTTGCGTGATTTGCCAGTTTCGTCGAAAACTTGTAACGGAAAATATGCATAATAACATTTCTATGACGCATAACTTCTGAAGTACGCATGCTCCAACGTTTGAATTTTTTTTTCAATGAAGTCAAATTAAATCTGTATTGAAAACTAGATTTTACCGTACATACAAATGAATGATGTTTTTATTCATTTACATAAATGAATAAAAATATTCATTTTTATTCATTTATGGTTTGTAAGTACAGAACGTAAATGAATCTGTTTAAGTACAGAATGAAACTGTACGTACAGAACAGTTTCCTTCTGTGATTAAAAAAGTATGTACATAAAAGTTTAGTCGATTGGTATAGCCTCTGCTACTAATGGCTCAGCAAAACGTTAAGCAAGTTTGAGCGCGGTTAGTAGTCGGAAGGGTTTCAATCGTTCGATGCTGTTGGCACACTCTCCCTCGATGAGTCTTTGGACTCTCTGGAGGTGTCACATAATAATAATAATAATAAGTAGTAGTAAGACTTAGGTTCAAGTATTGTTTACGAAAAGGGAAAAATGCATATATATATATATATATATATATATATATATATATATATATATATATATATATATATATATATATATATATATATATATATATATATATATATATATATATATATATATATATATACTAGGGTTGTGATACTAGGGTTGTGGAATACTGATTATGAAGACAGATTGAGAATTTGTAAACTGCAGACACTAGCAAACAGGAGAAGGAGGGGTGATATGATTGAGACTTACAACCTTCTGAAAGGGTCATACAGAATTTCAATTGATGGAATTTTTTAGTTTATGGAGGGTGGTGAAATGACCAGAGGGCATCCTTGGAAGCTGAGAATGAATCCCGCTAAGATGGGGATAAGGGATAGATTGCCAGTGGTATGTTCAAGCAATGTAAATGAATTCAGGAACAAGTATGATAACTGGTGCGTGTAGTATGTGACCTTCCTCGATGAGTCCCTGATTCCCTGGAGGTCTCTCTTAATAATAATATTATTATTATCCTTAAATCTTGCTTTAGATTACAAATATGGAACTTTTTTCAAGCCTTCAATAAGCGGAGAGTGTCTTAACCGGGAGATGAAATTCACGTGCAATCTAAAAACCAATCACAAATATCAACGCCCACGGCAGGATTCCTACCTGCAGCCTGTTAATTGAACGGATAAGCTAAAATGTTGCCAACCAGGCCGGACAAGTGGTTATCACCGTTCGATAGCCTGCGGGTTCGAATACTGTCGTATGTGACCACTGTCCTGCTTATTTGAATCGCTAAAGTAGCATAAAAATTTCTTATATTTGGCCTCTAGAGCACGTTTTTCGGATTATGGTAAAGTAAATATATTATCCCACCATGGTACTAATCTACTATAGGTTTACCAAGTTTCGTAGGCGGTCAAATAAAAATGATAGGGCATATTTGTAAACCTACAGTACATTAGAACCGTAGCTGGGTTACGGATTATTTTCTTTTTTTTTTTTTTTTTAATAACTTACCTGGTTACGGAATTTTTTCTTGGAATAATCATTATAAGCTGATGAAATGAAGTATTAACTTTTATTATATAATATAATGTAAAATACAATATATCATAATATATTACTTATATTCGATTGAAAATTTAAAAAATAAAATAAAAATTCAGAATTTATTTATAAAAAGAAAACATACTATTTTAATTCTTAGAATACGCACACATTCTCGTTTCAGTGTTTGCGTTTAATCCTGAGCATCCCTGCACTCTGGATGAGTTTTATGGTTGCCTAAGCTCTCTGCAGTCTGTAACCAGTAATGACTTAGTTTTTGCTACCACCTTAGAGGAGTTGTTGACGGCATGCCGGTAAGTCACGTATTTTTGTAAAATTATTATTATTTTCATTTCGATTATGGAAGTCCCTATTATTAAACAGAAGTACTTTCTATGAATCTCCTAATCTTATAAAAATTTAACTGTATGCATTTCCATATTCTTTATTTGATAGTACCGCATGTTCCACTAGAATTCAAAATTTCCTATCCGCATATGGAAACTATAATAATTATTGAGAACATGGTTTAACAAAGAACATTGACTTTTATGGAATTTCAAATAAATCCCGACCTCTAGACCAGACTTGGGAATTCAAACTGAATAAATGGTCGTGTTTCAAATGGAAATACATCGCCGTCTAGCTATTGATAGCAGTACTATGAAAATACAATCTCGATTTTCCCTAAACTCTTGTTCCGCTATTTTTGCAATTTATTTTATTTGTATTTTTTTTTTCTTGTGTTCTCCCAATAATTTATGTTCCCATGGATACCGCAAGCCTCGTGCACACATCTAAACGATATGTTCATTTCATATGACAGCCCAAAGAAACATTGCACATATTTTAAGCAAATTTCGGAATCCATTGCGCATTGAGGAGAATGATTGTGTACGGACGATTGTCCCGCTATAATGTAACGTACATTTGGAGTTTAAAATATGGTGTATAGAGAAGGGAAACCAATATTTTATAAATCTCTGTGGAAAGACCATTAAGAAGCATAAACTTATTTAAAGAAAAGGCTACCGAAATAAATAAAAAATTGCTCAAAAACGTCTTGACTGTTCATTGATTTTTTTTTTTTTTTACTTTTGTTTGTGGGGAAAGAAAAGAAGATAGATGGCGCTGTAATAACAATAACATGCCAGCCCAGTTGATGTATTTAAGAATGTAGGGATGAAAGAAACATACTAACGGTGTTTGGGTGTACTTTATAACGCCATCAGTGCCTCTGGAGATAAAACAAAGGCGGAAGTGATAAATAGCCGAGAGTGCCGAGACCCTGGGAATTTAAATGATTTCATCTTTCCACTGACTGTTGACCCCGACAGGTGGTTCGGATAAATGATGCGAACCGATTTAAATCACCTGTCATTGTTGTGATAAATCGGCTTCACTGCTTTGGTTCTGTTTACTCTGCTGCCAGTACAAGCTATCTCCTGCAAACCGTATTCAACTTACCGTCTTTTCCGCCGAGATAAACCCAGAAGGCATCTTAAAGTGTTCGACTTTAGGATTTTTTTTCTTCTCTTTTTTTCCTTGTTGAGGAATTTCGCGTTTTTGCTTTTCTGAAGACATTCATTTTCATCTCTGTTGATTCCTCGGGTTTCACCTGTTTGCTTCGCTCTTTCTAGTTTTCTGTATTTCCACTTTACTTCTTTTATCTATCGTTTGCGGTAGATAAAATCGCGTCTTTTCTATCTTCTCGTTAATGTTTCTTTAATGAGAAGATGGAAATATGTCGCAGTATTTTTATGGCGTTATTTTTATGCCTGGAATGTGGTTGAACATGTTAAAACTTGGTTACGCATCTCAATATAGTGCGTAATATGTTCTAGTTATTGTTGAAACCTTACTGTCCAGTGGCGCACGCAGGATTTGATCTTGGAGGGGGCCGAGCACTCAAGATTTAATTTTTTTTGGGGGGGGGGCGAGTTGAGTAGACGTTTTGAGAATAGACACTACGCATTGCATACGACCTATGACTTGGCATCTGCAGTGATCGCCAATGCATGATGCCCGTGATTTCTGGCCAGGCTGGGGCGAACGAAGTTGCGCCCGAGCACTACTTCATTCGCTTTGCGTTCACAGCGGCCAGGATTCCAGAGTGCTACAGGGTATTCCCACCTTATGTGACCCCTAATTCATAAGTAGCATAACAGAAGACACAACATAAATTTTAAAAAAAAATTAATTAGGAAAAAATATTTGGAAATTTTTCTAGTGTTTTTTCCTTTTTCTTATGAGGGGGGCAGGGCCTCTTGACCCCCTCCCTGGGTGCGCCAATGACATCGTCCTATGTTGCCTCAGTACAATTCTATACTCATCTAGCATCTACTCACAGTATGGAAACAACAACAACCAACAGCGGTACATTCAAAACAAATAAACAATGATGCTGTTCAATGATTCTCTCACTCAGATTCACCCCCTGCTCAGCTGATCTAGTACCTCATTGACCGCTTGTTTATATCTATGTGTCCGTATACAGGTGCTTTCATAGTGCTGTTTCACCGAACTGGTATTCACCATTCTTCTGTTTTCAGATAAGCCTGTTAAAATACGAGTGGACCCAGTTCCACTGCAAATCAACATATCCGACATCTTTTCTTTCGTTGTAATCCTATCTATCTGCATTCTCTGAACAGCCACCTTTCTAGAGAATTGTCCCCTAACAATTACAATTCTAACTATTCAAGAAGAATAGAAATAATTTTTTCCCTTTAACTTTTGTCTGCTCAAGACTGGTGAGTTGTCGATTTTACAGCCTTTCGTGTATGGGACTAATATAAAAATATCAGCACTTGACAATTTACTACCTAAAAATTTAACATCAGCTATTTGTTCTACCATCTGAGAGCGATTGTTTGTAGAATCTCCTTCGTTCTAGTTGTTTACCCGTTCTTAAATTTCAGAACTTAATACCTTAACGAATTGGAACAAGAAATTAAAAAGTCTGTTTTGATCCACCTGAGATTGAAAGAGATTAAATTACGTAAACAGAAGTCAATCTTGAAAAGCTGCCAGCCTCTACGCGATTAAATATTTTTTCCCTTCGGTAAGTTAATTTTGATTTCCCCGAAGAAGTATTAGTTGGAGGACGAAGGTTTAATCTCCATTCAGTGTAATCTTATCTCTCTCGCAACATGGCGTGCAGTTGTTAGGGAGATGAAAAGGTGATCTTTCTCCTGAGATCTGTAAGCATGAAATAACAAAGGACTCAGCGTGAAGAGGGGGTTTAAATAAAATGAAACACGATAACAAATTCACGGAATTAAATTGCTATTCTGCCCCCCCGCATTACAAATAATTGTTTTACTTTTTCATTTACAAATAATAATTATTATTTTTTTTGTGTGTGTGTATGTTTTAATACTTATCGGATGCCATTAATGTCAGTCATGTTATCCATAAAAATATTTCCGGAATAGTATTTACAATAAATAAATAAAAATGCAAGCCTGCTTTTAATGAGAGGTCTACATCATAATCATGGGAAAGATTAAAATACATTTCATTAACAAATTGAAAAATTATATATAGAGCTTTTAACGTCAGTCAAAGTTACTCAGATTCATAACGCGCAATGTGGAGAAGAAAAAAAAATAAAAATTACCTAATCAGAGCAGTATTAGGAAGACAGTGCCAGGTACATACGATACCATTAGCATCATTACTGTAATGAGCGGCTGTTTCGGTATAATGGATGCTTGTTTCTCTATAATGAGCACTTTTGGTCGTTTGCGTCAATCACTCTCATATACACTATGTTAAAAGAATTGGATTGGGTTGGTTGGTTGAGAATTACGACAAAAGAAACTTAGGTTTTCAGGTAGTCTATCATGCCTGTTAATTGCATGCGTTGGTCTAGCAGTTTTGTTTGTTTTCTTGAATGAAATACTGGAGTTTCCGGAAGGGAAAAATCCTGCCATCTCCGTACGAGACCTGCATAATCGCTGTTAACTTAAAAGCCGGAAGTTATAAGAATTATACCACCATCTGTTTTAGAATTAAACCTAGCGATGTGTATGTTGCTGTTATCAATGGTCTATCTTGCTATATCACTATCAAAAGTTCACAGAGATGAAATTAGGACTTCAGAAGGAAGTGTTATCATAGAAGTCGATAAAGAGGATTACACTCCATTTGGTACACAGAAATACACTCGTTCAGCATTTACATTAAATACTCGTTAAGTATTTGGTTACAGTGCCTGCGAGGCTGTAACCAAATTATGTATTAAGCGATATGCAACACATCTATATAATATAATGTTGCTTTCCTACACTGTGGCAGTTGTAAAGTACAAATCCATATCTCTTTCAACACTATAGATCTTTTGTCTCATCTGTTGCTATTTCTAAAGAAATATACAACAAAATATTAATAACTCTAACGGAACTAATCATAGATAAGCGAATATCTACTCTATCTTTACGAAAAGGAATATTTGCGTGCAATATTCATTAAAATTAAAACACACCAATTTATTTCCTAATAACATTAGTTTTATTTAAAAAGCGCTTAACAGTAGCAAAAAGTAGGAATGGTGGTGGAGATCTTTACTACCCTTGGAGGGTAATGGATGGCAATGCTGTATCAATGAAGTTTAACTGAGGTTCGGCTGTTGCTGTTACCCCCTTGGGTAATGAGATTCGAGAGTTTTTGAGTTCGCTCTCTTAAGGTTTTTGCCTTAAGGGAGCACTTTGAGTCTCAGGGGAGGTGTTCTCCCGCACGGCCCGCTGAGGGGTTCTTGTCGGTGAATTATTTTCCTCGGAATTTGAGCGGTTCTGCTCAGTGGTCGGGGAGCCCGTCACTGAGTGGAACCAACGCTGAGATATGGATGGTCTTTCGCCCACTATGGAGTGGCCTAGAGATCGTCCGATTTTTTGAGATTTTACCCTTTACTTACTAACCAGGGTAATGGATTGCAATGCTGTACCAATGAAGTTTAACTGAGGTTCGGCTGTTGCTGTTTCCCCCTTGGGTGATGAGATTCGAGAGTTTTTGAGTTCGCTCTCTTGGGATTTTTGCCTTAAGGGAGCAATTTGAGTCTCCGGGGAGAGTGTTCTCAGGCACGGCCCGCTGAGGGGCTTTGTCCGTGAATGATTTTCTTCGGAATTTGAGCGGTTCTGCTCAGTGGTGGCGTGTGGGTGGAAGGCCAACGCTGAGATGGACGGTCCTTCGCCCACGATTGAGTGGCCTAGGGATCGTCCGAATTTTTAGAGACGGCTTTACCTTTAAATATGGCAATGCTGTAGCCAATGAAGTTCTAACTGAGGCTCTGTTATTGCTGTTACCCTCCTGCCATGATCAGAGCTTTAATTAATAGCTCAATAACACCTTATCCCTACACTGTCCTCTACAGATAACGGGGAAGATGAAAAGCATTCTTGCTTCGCCCCTTTAAGCCGGTCCTTATAAGGACTAGCAAAAAGTATTAATCTTAAAAACTAATTCTTAACAAAACATTAAGTAGCTCTCGTAGTGTGAGTGTTTTCATTCTCCAACATAGTTTATGATCAAGCTCGCATTTTCAGCTATCAAAGTAAAGAAAGCGATCTTTCTAATTAGCCAAGCATCATGTATGGTCTCGGTAATGAAGGTAGGATTACTTTGCACATTAATATAAATAATGTTTGCTTTTTCCTAATTTATAATTAAATGTAAATCTCTCGAAGATGTCGTGGTGTCGTTATTAAGAACTTATAACAATGAGGAATTAGATGGAAAACTGTTTTATGTTTTTCTTTCTGTTTATTGTACGTAAACATAATAATATCTCTTGAAAGTTGAAAAAAAAAAACCGTGTTCATAATTAATGAGTGTTTTGACAGAAAAGCGTAGAAAAAGATAATAAATGACAATTGCATGCAACAGAAGCCGATATCCACACACCTTGCGGCATTCGATAACGACTATTTTCGGCTTTTATCAACATTACTTGTGTGATATTCTCTATTTTTTTAATGGTTGTTTTTTTTGGGGAGTTTTTAACTCATCAGATTATCTCTTGAATGTTCTTTGCATAACAATTTAATAATCATTATACCGAATGCTTCATTTGAATTTTTTTTCTTTGCTAATAGACTTTCTAAAAGAGAAGAATCACAGAAATCTCTGGAGGATTTAACACAAAAATACCCTTAGAATGGTGTAATGAATAACATTATAAACGCCGCTAGGAATTTTAGGTTTAACGTTGCTTGTCTTTTTTTTTTAAGTACTTGGAAATATTTGTAATTTTTTCTGATTTTTCCTGTTATTCATTTTATTTTTATTTCAACACTGATATGCACCGAATTATCTGCACTTGGAATCCACCTTTACATCTTATGAACTTGGTATCGGTAAGCTTCACTGAATGTTCGAATGTGAAGATAAAAATATTTTTTCCATAAAAGTTATTTTCAAATATAAATAATATATGTTTTTATAAACATGTTTTTTAATTTTTAAAAATATTTTAAAATTATAAAAATTTAACTTAAATTTTTGAAGTTTTTCAATACACCTATTTTATTAATATATATTATGGAATGTTATAATAATAATAGGAGAATTATTTATTTATATAATTCTTCACGTGTGGTTGCCTGGATAAGAATAGCGCCGACGTAAATCCATGAGTGTCGTAAAAGGCGACCAAAATGGACGCAGAATTTCGAGATTTCGCTCTCTCAAGTTTCTTCCGGAATTTTGTTCCCGGTGAAGGGGGATGATTTCGGGGGTTTCCCCTCAGAGAGCATTTTGAGTCTCTTGGGAGGAAGTTCTCCGCCGTGGCTCGAGAAGGCCCTGTCGCGGGATGCTTTTCCCTGGTAAATATGAGCGGTTCTGCTCAGTGGTGGGGGGTGCCCGTCATTGAGTGGAGCCAACGCTGAGTTGAACAGTCTTTCGGCCACTACACTATTGAGTGGTCTAGGGATCGTCTTCATTTTTAGAGGTTGACTTTACTTAAGTATCACTAATGCATGTCGTACGAGGTGACTAAAATTGGTACCCAGGGAGGTTAATGGATGGCAATGCTGTAGCCAATGAAGTTCTAACTGAGGCTCGGCTGTTACCCTCTTGCCATGATCAGAGCTTTATAACTCAATAACAACTTATGCTTACACTGTCCTCTACAGACAACGGGGAATATGAAAAGCAATCTTGCTTCGTCCCTTTAAGCTAGTCCTTATAAGGACTATTTAAAATTCCTAACGACGTTTTGTTTTATTTATAACAGTATTCATCATTCTAAGGGTATTTTCTGAAACTTTCAGAAAGTCGATTAGCAAAGAAAAAAGAAATTCAAATTAAGTATTCGGTATAACGATTATTAAATTCTTATGCAGGGACACATTCAAGAGATAATCTGATGAGTTAAAATTTCCAAAAAAAAAAAAAACCATTAAAAAGAGAATATTACAAGAAATGTTGACAAAATCCGAAAATATTCGTTATCGAATTTGAATCATGAATTTTTAAAGAAAAAAGGTTTGAGTGAATATATAAGTTACAGCTTTAAAGAAACAAATTACTTCTCTCATAAGAAGTAAATAGTCTTTTTTTTTTAATCTGACTGAAGTTATTTTCATAGTATTACTATTTGCATAGCTACTACCGAAGTATCGCTGTTCATGGATTTGGTTTGATTTCATTGAAATATTACAAACGAAGTAGCCAACGCTATTAAACTAGTATGTTAATTGCGTGTGTTCTTCTAGGTGAGTTTAACATTTTCAAAAAAAAAAAAATCCTATTTTCAAAGCAATGCCAAAAGCTGAAGTAATGTATGTTGTCAGCTATCGCATGTAATTGTTGTTCCTAATATGCATTCAATAAAACTTACTTTCGAATGTTATTTATTACACAATCAATTAAAAATAACACCCACGTTTTTATGTGAATCCCACCCAAAAGAGATTGTAAACTTGCCATATGTCATCAGTGACCAAACTTGTACCTTTTTCGAATTGTTTTTGGCTCACAACAAACAAGAGAGTGTATAACACCAGGAGATGAAATTTATCTGCCACCTAACATCCATGACCGCGGTGTGGGATTTGAACCCGAATGGAATGTGGAGACGCTATCCACTCGACCAACCAGGATGTCGACTCACTACATTTCATTGCGGACTTCAGTATTAATCTTCAAACAAGTGCTTACTGATTCAAAATCATCAATATTGACAATTCTGGCAATCTCACCTTTGTAAAGGAACTCAAGCGAAGTAATAAGCAGTCGAGTGTTCTTATGAATGGGACAAATCGAACTGCAATCCATTGTTAAAGGGTTGTGAACTAATTAGATTTCATAATAATCGATCAGGTAGCGTACAAATGAAACCTGCATTTCGTCTGATAATCACAAATTCTTTCATAAATTCTCAAAGTCTATTGTCAAGATTTCACAAATGATCAAGATCTTGGAATGGCAAAATAAGACTGTCGCACCGAAATGCACATAATTACAAATTCTAATTTTTCTCGTATTCTCGATCGAAACTGTCTGGTTGATGATATTCGATATCAATCATGTATTCCTCGGGAATACAATGCAGATGTTCTTGTTCATGTTGATGATGATGTGTAATTTTCTCTTGTCTAAAATTATTCAATACTTTAACACCTTTATATTGGATTTTTAATGCTATTGTTATTCTCCTGTTTTTATTCTATTATGCATCATCAAGACTGATGGTAAAAAATATATGCTGCAAAAATAATAATAATAAATACGTAAATCAATAAATAATAAATTCTGTATGTTTACATAGCAAAGTAATACATTCAACGTGTGGCATTAAGATATTCGAAATCCACAATAATTCGTTAAATTTCTATTACTCATCAACAATGTATGTTTTCCATTGTTGAAATACTTATGGCCTCGTTTGAAAAACAAAAAATAATAATAAAAAAAAAAGTCAGTTCAAAATAGCAGAATTTGTCTATTGCAGGCGCAATCACAACTATGATCATTTTAGGCTGCGCGCATGTGCAAATATTTCTGTTCGTATTTTTATTCGTCTTTTTTAATTCAAATCAATGAACCAAATCAAGCTAGCTTAGTGACACGAAAAATTAACGTTCTGTAAATTGCGATGGTCTCCTTAAAGAGAGAGAGAGAGAGAGAGAGAGAGAGAGAAGCACAACGCTATTTTTAAAAGCTTCAACCTCATTAATAATTATTTTTCACTTCCACGCTTTATCATTTCCTGAAAATTATACAAAAAAAAAACGACAATTATAATTTGTACCCGCACATCTAGTTACCATCGGTTAATTCTGGAGACAAAAGAGAGGTAAAATTCCTCCTGAGTCATATAATTAAACTGACAGAATTCAATAGTTGAGTACTGTTGAATTGAATTAACAGATAAGCCCTCTAGGTGGAGCTGTTTATCGAATCTCAGCATTCTCATATGAGCCTTTTGTCAAATTCATTGACCAATATGTTGCCGAAATAATGTCGGACGTACACAACTCAAACAGATAGGAACGTATTGATTTTCAACGTCACCAGGCCCTTATCTAATATCCATTTATCAGAAAATATTTTACTCAAACCGTAATTACCATCGATGGGGGAATGAATAGAGAAATTGGAAGACTAGAAACAGCGGAACTGTTTGGTATTTGGTTTCCTTAATTTGCTCTCAAACATATAGCTTGTGACAGCGAGAAAATGAAGTTTCCTGCCTATTTTGTTCGTTTTCCAGTACTGATCATTCATACGTGAAACACATATTGATAAATTTCTATTCTAATTTAGCGAACGTGCTCATTCAAAAGTAGTAGAAAATGTGCATCCACAATAGAAAATTGTTGTAAATTTCTATGGTAAAACTTGTAAATAAGTTTCAAGATTTATAATTTTATATTGTATCTTTATTTAATTTTAAGAAAAGTTAATAAAAATTACATTTATTTGAGAATATTTATTGAAAATTAATAAAATATGAAAACACCTTTTAGAGAATTAAATAATTCTATTTTATTAGATGCCGAATTAAGTGTCTCTGACAGGGATTTAATCGATCGTGAGATGCGTGATTAATAATACCCTTGGAGGGTAATGGATGGCAATGTGTACCAATGAAGTTTAACTGAGGTTCGGCTGTTGCTGTTACCCCCTTGGGTGATGAGATTCGAGAGTTTTTGAGTTCGCTCTTTTAAGGTTTTTGCCTTAAGGGAGCAATTTGAGTCTCCGGGGAGAGTGTTCTCCGGCACGGCCCGCTGAGGGGCTTTGTCGGTGAATTATTTTCCTCGGAATTTGAGCGGTTCGGCTCGGTGGTGTCGTGTGGGTGGAAGGCCATCACTGAGTGGAGCCAACGCTGAAATGGACGGTCCTTCGCCCACGAATGAGTGGCCTAGGGATCGTCCGAATTTTTAGAGACGGCTTTACCTTTAAATATGGCAATGTGTACCAATGAAGTTTCACAGAAGCTCGGCTGTTGCTGTTTTAACCCCCCTGGGGCGCAGAGATTCAGTCGCTCTCTTAAGGTTTTTGCTTTAAGGGAACAAAATTTCAGTCTCCGGGGAAAGTGTTCTCCGGCACGGCCCGCTGAGGGACTTTGTCTGTGAATGCTTTTCTTCGGAATAAATATGAGCGGTTCTGCTCGGTGGTGGTGTGTGGGTGGAAGGCCAAAGCTGAGATGGACGGTCTTTCACCCACGAGTGAGTGGCCTAGGGATAAAATGCGTTTGTTTTATAAATAAAAGTACGAGTAATGTAGAAGTTATTCAATTTTAACTTCTGTTACATTGGTCATAATCCATTTAATTGATTAATTTACTCATCTATTCACAAGTAATGCAGGTAATGAATCCAATACATGCTAAGGCAATGTTTAAAAACGTACCTAAAATGGTAGTAAATACTTCCAAGCGTAAAGAAAATAATAATCGTATGCAATGTAACTCGGACCTTCGGTTCTCTCCAAAGTAGCTTGATCTTCATAGTCAATAAAAATAGTATCTGATTAACCAAAATATAATACAAAATCTGATGATGTTCTGTTCTTCAATTTGCGTTTATAGGTGCACTGCACAAAATATGTAGACATGTTTTGTGACATGTTCTTTTATTGACAAATTTTTGAAGAAATTTTTTATTTGGCATCTTTATTAATTACTTTTTTTTTTTGAGCCATCTCAGTTTTAGCTAAAAATGAGCCATTTCTAAACCTGAAACGTTTTAAAACAAAAAATGGCTAAGCTCCAAATGAATAGAAGTTAATAAAATTTGGCATTGTAGTAACCTCGTAAACAAGTTGAGTCATTTTTTCATAATAGAATCGCTTGAAATGATAGAAAATTGTGTATCATAATCTTACAATAAATATAATATTTACGATATATGAAAAGAAATCAACTGGAAGTTCAATTACCGATATAATGAAGGATATCACTCTACAAAAATGCTATTGCTCGTTGTTATAAATATTTGATTTGTTTTTCGTGTCACGATCAAGATATATTTTGACGTCATTTTGCGAACACACTCAGCACACACTTTACCATGCAGGCGTTTCAAACCATATCCGATGGAATAAGGAGGTTAATCCTTATTTCAATAGGTATCCTATGTCTGTATATGACGTGTGTTCGTATTGCCGATTTGTCTGTTTTGAGGGACGAAAAACCAGAATTTCCGGCCTAAAATCCTCCACCTCCGTATGAGACCGGATAATTCATCATTCGATTGAAAACAGCTGATAAAGGTTCCTCACGCCAATAGACGGGATTTGAACTCGTATAATTCACTGCATATTTTGGAAATAAAGCAAGAATTAAAAATAAAATGAAATTTACCAAAAAACCAGTATTCGGGTCATATTGGCCAGATGTAATACTTAAATTAAAGATCACACATTGATATTTAAGGTGATGTGAAATCTGCTGAAGAGTTCAGTGCGGATTGATCTCTGTAATATAATTCTAATTAAATTCAGTAGTGGATCCATCCTATGCTGTTTCAAAGGCGGGTTCCGTTTATCTTACATGCATTGAATGTATGTGAGGTAACGTTCGAAGAACGATATTCCCTTCCGTTAGTACCTCCCCCCTTCTTACAAAGGAGTGCATCACTTTTTTTTTTCCCTGTAAACCTTCGTTCCATTCCCAGAGGACCAGTACTGTATGGCAGAAATGATTGGAGCTTTTGAAGAGATGCCCTTGTGTGCTTCGACAGGAGCACACGTGTTCTTGCGGCATTTCGCCCACGAAGTATCAATAGGAGACGGCAAAAGAGGGTGCCCTATGCAACACACACATTTCTACACAGCATGCACGCACACGCGCGCCCACATACATGGGCGCGCGTGTCGACGAATGCTCACAGAAAAGCCTTCGGTGATAAATTGACAATCTTCTGCCGTTTCACGCACTTTCTTCAAAGGTCCCCCTATTTCCCCCCCCCCCTGTTTTCTTTGTTGGTGATGGTGCGTGCGGTGCTGGATCTCCTGGAAAGTAGATGCGCAGTTCAGTTTTAACGAACAATCTCTCTCTCTCTCTCTCTCTCTCTCTCTCTCTCTCTCTCGTTTATTTCATTTTAAATGGGCTTAACCTTGAAGGCGCATCGCCGAGAATGTCTTAGCAACAACGGTGTTCACTCGCGTTGCTTAGAAACAGAGTTCATTGACGAAAGGGAAACGTATGATGCTTCGTACTTCTTTACATACAAGGATTAATACTGACTGCTTTTGCAGTTGCTTAGCAACGATATTTAACAAATAACGAACTGGTCAGATTTTTTACGATGTTTATTCCTCTAGAAATATAAAAATAAACGATAGAAATATTATAAAATCGAAATATGAACAACCGAAATATGCAAACTGAAATTCAAACTGTAAAAATGTATTATCTTTCAAATAAAATAAAATAAAAAGTGAAATAAATAACTAAATGAATGGAACAAAGTGTTCTTTGATTATAGAACATGACAGAAACGTAGCAAAAAATTGAAGTAATGTCAGTTCCATCGGCTTCAAAAGTCACGTGCTGTGTGTGCATTGCCTTGCAATACACTTGAGCACAAAATCAAACAAACATCTCTGTTTGCAGTGCCATTTAGTCGGCCTGGTTGGCTAAGTGGTTTACTATCTACTTTCCAACCAACAGGTTGCGAGTATGCTTTCCACTCTGGGCATGGATGTTTGTGATTGCCTTTAGGTAAAAATGATTTTCATCTTCGTGTGTGAAACCACCGCTTCGCTTATCGGAAATAGCTTTAAAAAAGTTTCATGTTTGAAGCAAAGTTTTGAAAAATTAATAATTCTTTTTACAGAATAAAATAAAAATACAAAAAATATCAAAATTATCGAGTTTTGTATTCTTCTTATTGTATTTAGAATCTCTCCTTAATACGTAACGTAAGTGGGTTACAAAAAAAAAAAAAAAAAAATCTTAACCCATCACTGTACGAATAGGTTTACAAATAAATCTTTAGGGAGGTGAGAGTCACATGAAAAGGCATCGTTATCGCTTCTTTTCCCTATTTCTCCTGAATTCAGTAATTAGCACAGAAAACTCATGTTCATCCTTTCCATATTATTTGTGTTTTTTCTTCTCCCTCAGACTTTCCACAGAGTTATCACCCCACTTAGTCTTCATCTACAAATACTGTTTAGGCTTCATAAACATACTGGTTTGCTCATTTAATTCCTAGAACCGATGATTAAAAAATGAAAAACAGATTTATTATTTTTATCATCAGTTGAAAAAAAAAAGAAACTAATTGTTGAATAAAATCTCCTAAACAAGGACGACACTCATAGCCCACCTAAAGAAGGATATTATGTTTAATTTTCAGAATTGATATAGTATTAATCTTAGTAACATTATTTAATATTTACGCAATACTAAGTACTTTGAGATAATGTTTACATTAAATATTTTAAAATTATTGTAAAACTTGACAATATTGAAAAGTATTATAAAATTAAACATTGTAAATATTTAATTTTAAGTAAATCTTTAGTAATATTTACGCAGCATCAAATGACTTTTATGTTATTGCTGACTGAATCAAAAATCAAAATTTAGTAAATATGTACGCACTGAGTGGTCACTTTATTAGGAACACCTCCCTTTAGGAAAATGTGGGAAGTTGTTCCTAATAAAGTGGCTACTCAGTGTAGTTGCGTTTACCTACTTCAGCGTCATTTTAAATTCACAGTAAGAGAAAGAGAATGCCGAGAAGAATATTCAGTCCTTAGAGGATCGTATCCTTTCTAATTGATCGTTAAATAGCGTACTATGTGTTAAGGGTTTGATAATTTGATTTCACTGCTCTAAGAGATTAAAAAGTTTCAAGCCCTCCAGTACTCAGAGGATGAGGGGATAGGTTTACACAGGGAAATAAAATTCATGTTCTACCTTAATACTTTCACAAACATCAACGTCTCCGGTAGGATTCGAACCCACTTGTTGTTACAGAGACGATAGGTTATACACTGGCCTAATCCAAGTTATCCTTCTAGTTGTTCAAATAAATTCTGATATTGGATTTGCTTTCACTTTGGTTAAACAGATAATATTCTTCCAGAAAAATATTTTCTTCCTATGCCACTTACATAGGAAGAATAAGAAGAAAGTACTAGCCGTCAGATCGGAATACAATCCGGATTACTTCTACATATTGTTGGGCGCCTCCATCTTGTATTCAGTAGCGATGACATTTTGATTGGTTGGAAAGACCTCAATTCGGATCCTGTTTTGGAAACTGGAAACTTCATAAAGGTTTTGCAGTTGAAAATGAATTAACGGATCCACCAGTGGTGTTAAGGATAGGATTTTTTAAGTATTTTTCATCCCTTAAAAACACAAACAAACCAAACTGGATTGTGCTATTTTGAATTGCTACCGAAGCATTTCGGGATATAAAGTCATATTGTTTTTATTTTATTTAAATTTTTTGAACAACCTAGTTGCAGAATGGTTGGAGTTCTGCTGTTTGAAACACTTGATGTGTTTGCTGGATGGTAGTGAAATACATGGTTGCCATAGTAACTGAATGTTAATGACATTCCCATAAAATAAATACATAACAAATCTATTTTTGTTGCAACAATTATTGCAACAATATAGACGACGAATACACCCAACATACAAAATGATTACATTTACATATTATTTTTGTTACGTAAAACAGTGTTTTGACATATACATGCAATTAAACGAATAAAATTATTATTAATGGTTAAATATTTCATTTGTAATAGTCTGTTTCTTTTTTATGTAACGTCAGCTATCTTCGTTTACCAAGTAGGTTCTAGTATTATTTTATTTTAAATATTAATAGCAGTATTGTTGTTTAAAAATCGGAGCGAAGCATTTTTTGCATAACAATATCGAATGAGACGCTAATGTTGATTTGAAAGACGACTAATTGCTATTTATTATAACTTATTGTTACTTAGAAAACAGAGACTAGTTGTTGAATGACGTTACCATAGCAACGAGGATCATTATTGCTTCTTAGCAAAAGAATCAGGAGTTCGATGCTGTTTTTGCTTAGCATTAATATCACATCTTAGAAAGTTATTTTTTGTTAATCACTGCAACCAAATTAACCCCAAGAGAAGTAGTCTGAGAAGTTCCTGTATTTTGTTTTCAGATTTAATGGAATCTTCGTTAATTAAGTTCAAGAAAAATACAACAATATAATCACGTCATTAGAAGCAAGGTTTGCTCCTTTTCTCTTGCATGATGAGAGCAACATGAGTCCCAAGTAATTCTCGGAGACAGAATGAGAGGCCATTATAGCTGTACTAGGACACATTAGCAGGGTATTTAACTAATGGCTCCGTTAAAGACGTACCTGTCTTATCAGGAACATAGCAAGTGTGTGCGAATACATCCAACATACTTGGAAATCGATGTTTGTCAAAGGAGAGATGTTCCTCTATCTTTTATACACGCTTGTCCTTGGCAATATTTCCCGGTTATCTCTTCGCTATTAACGCTAGCCATAGAAATTTAGACACTACCAGCCATCAGCCCCGTGATAAATGCCACTAGCACCGTTGCTCACTTCATTGAAAGGGTCTTTGGTTCGATTCTTAGATTACTTGACCGTTAGGTGGAAAACAGTGAAGAACGTCGTGTAGTTGGAAGGAGTGAGGAGAATTTTGTTGCGTAATTTGGATTGATGGAAGGTGATGAGCACATCTAAAGACTAACATCAAATGTACACAGTAGTTCATTACAAAAGTGCTAACACTATTGAAATTAAATTAACATTCTGAACTACGATAAAAATACATCTCACATAACCAAGCAACAATACCTAACAATAATAAGTTGTTGCTATAAGAATGACGTAAGATTTCTGTTGTCCTGGTAACAGTGGTAATATGTAGTTACTGTGGCAACAGTAATCATAGGCTACTATATATTTGTTGCAATAATTGTTGCTGCAAAAAGAGATTTGTTATGAATTTATATTATGGAATTGTACGCTATGGTAACCATGTATCTCACTGCCATCCAACAATGCATTGTTGCTAGAAAAATAGATTTTATTTATTTATGAATTTACTTTTATGGAAAGGAAATGAACATTTAGTTACCATGGTAACCATGATTCTCACTGTTATGCCACAATACATTCTTTGCTAGAAAATTTAAATTTCGGTTATCTATTTCTTTTATGGAATTGAAATTAACATTCAGTTACTATAATAACAGTCTACCTGAATGCCATTCTATAACACTTTGTTGCTAGAAAAATTGATTTCAGTTATTTATCTATTTATTGTTTTGGAAATAAAATTAACTTTCAGTTACTATGGTAACCGTATATCTCCTTGCCTTGCAACAATACCTGTATTCAATTTATCACAGCAGTCGTGTGGCGTGGTAACAGCATGCTATTGTTGTTGCCGTAGTAACAATAGTCCGTTGTTACTATGATAACCGTACATTGTTGCTAAGCAAAAGTAAATTGATAAATAGATTTTATGGTTAAGCACCGCGAACATTTCATACTCGGTGTACCATCCCTTAGTTAGTGTTTCATCTATCATCACAACGTACTATCGCGTGATTAAAAAGAGATAAACGCTTCTATTAGAGACAGGGCTAATTTGAAACTCTTTGATAATTTGGATTAGAAAATTAATAGAGAGAAGTTCGCGCGAGCTAAAGAGGTACTTGAATGATCTCCCTTTACCAGCCTTTTCTGTCTCCTCCCCCTTTCTATTACCCTCCTGGCTTGACTGCTGCCCATAATGAGTCCTTTGGCGGTGTGATATTTATTCATTACCTTCCGGAGAGGAGTAAATAGAGGCCGAGTAGAGAGAGTACATTTTCATTTCGCGTGTATTGATTACTAGTGTTGTAATGAGATGTGCCACCGACCAAGGTAACGCTTTGTTAACATCAGGGATAGTACACACAAGTGTGGTCCAGGGATAATGGCGAATTAACCGAAATGGATTACTAGGGGAATATAATTCTGTAATCAGGGTCATGATTTATTGGTTTGGTGGGCAAGAGGTCTCCTAGAAATGCGTGTAACCATCAATTCACCCACAGTAACGTACTCCAACATACTAATGAGAGTTTGTGGTGAGTGAAGAAATCTCAGGGTTCATTTCGAGACAATCATTGCTCTTTAAATATAAAGAAACTGACTGGTTAACAAAGAGAGTCTGATGTTAAGAACGAAGAATCTAATTGAGTATATAGGGACCATATAGGCTATAAAGAATTTCATTAAATTCCTAAAAGTAAGTAATTTAAAATATTTATATATAATAGTGTGATGCGAAATATCTTTGTTAATCTACTGGTTCACTATTGACTTATCATTGTTTCCAAATTATCTTTTTCTTCTGTTATTATCCAACAATACTTGAAGAAGATTTGAACAGCGTGATACATAAGTAGACAAACAACCAAGTGGAATTTTGATCTTCGCAACAGTATACAAACTTTGTTGTTGAATCGTTGGTCTAATCAGAATGAGTTCCGTCTTCACTCTTCAAGATACAGTCTGTGGGTTCGGATTTCTTTGTGGACACAGATATCTAGGAATGCATGTGCATCGCATAAACAATATGCACAGCTTGGAAAGAAGTCAACGAACACCCCCATTAGCAAGGTGCATCGTGCCATGTAACGAGTCACGTGTTCGTAGCCGGTATAAATTGGAGGAATATGATGCTCCCAAGTCAATGCAACTGTATCTCGATGAAATGGCGGAGTTTGAAAGAAGAATTGTGATGGGATGCCATGTTGCAGGCCTGTTTGTTCGGCAAATTGTTGGAGCCATCCCAGGTTAACAGTCATTGATATCGTACTGAGACGGAAGCGCAAGGAATCAACTGTAAGTGCTACCCGCAGTGGACGACCCGTCACACTCACCGAACGTGTATATTAGAGTCCTACTCAGATTAATTATGTACAAATCGCCATTCGTCGGCCTATTTGCGGAGTTCTGAGTATCGATTAGAACACGAATCGGCACAAAAACATTCAGAACCGAGACTCACAACATGGGTTTCCATGGTAGGACACCGCAATATACAAACCCACACATTACCCGAACCAACATGCAGCGTCGTCTTCAGTGGTGCAAAGAGCTTGCATAGTGGGACGAGGAAGCTTGAAAATCTGATTTATGGAGCAACGAATCACACAACATCCTCTAACGAGCGGATTTCCGGTAAACATCTCTTACCCAGAGTGCGTAAACCGAAGTATGAAAATCGGAGGCAGCGGTGTGATTGTATAGTCCTGCTTTGTTTGTGGTACCATGAACATTGAACTGCAAGCAGTCTAAACATTCTGAACAATGTCATGCTCCCTACTTTGTGGCGTTTCTACGGAACTGACCATGGTCTCTCAGCAAGACAATGCACTGTGTCAAGGCTGATGCTGTAATTGCGCGATTTTTGGGCATGAACGTCAACATGTTAACATGAACTGTTGTGGGATCGCTCTACAACAGTCCAGTACCTCATTACATACCTAAAGGAAGAATGGTACAAAATTACCATTGATCGTTATTGTACGCTAGTGGAAAGTATGTCGCATAGAATTGCTGCAGTTATTTCAGCGAAATGAGGTCCTACATCTTATTAAGGTGGTTTAAGTCTTATGTGTCCCTCTCACCCTAAAAAAAATAATAATATGATAAGATAAATAACAAATAAATAAAATTGAATAAAAATAAAGAAATGAAATTAATAAAAATAAAATACTGTGAAATGAAATAAATAAAATAAAAAGTTGAGCTCGCCGGGAAACATACACACTAATAGATAATAGAGATGGGATCCCATTGCGGACTACTAAAATAGAATTAGCTATCAGCAAAATAATTACGTGAGATGGTATTTTGTAAGCTTCAGATAGTCATATTTGTAATAGAGAACAATTCTAATAATAATATTGATATTGTAAACTTTTAATTATTATGATTATTAAGGAATGCGTTGTTTTGACCACCTCTGTCGGATTACAACGCTGCTGACCACCTTCGTTCGAATAGCTGGAACATGGGATTGATATCAAGTTTAAAAAAAAAAAAATTCAAATCGAGTTCATCGGTTACGAACCAAGGTGAACATCTTTTACCAGAGTGCGTAAACAGAAGTATGAAATTCGGAGGTAGCGGTGTGATTGTATGGTCCTGATTTTGTGGACCACGAACATTGAATTTTGAATGGAGAATTTTTCATTAAGTTAGGTTTCTTATGCTGTTCCCCCCCTCCAAAAATGGCTCTCAGAACAGTTGGGAAACGTAACATAAACATCGTTCACAAACATGGGTAACTCACTCTATAAATTCCTTTAAAAAAAAACTGCTTTAAATTTAGTGTAAGCAGATCAGAGAAATATTGCATGCACAGGATAATCAAAACGATATATTTTTTCGAAAATAGTAATAATAAAATGAATAAAAATCCTGATAAAACAGAAACCATTAATTTTGAAGATACTTTGTCTGTTTGTGTGTTATTGAGTAAACTTATTGAATAAATACAACTCTCTAAAACTGCTGTTTCGGTCGAATATTACCAGAGGATACACATGAAATCACCAATGGATTTGATTTGTATCTATCGATATAAATATCGATGCGGTAGCTCGCGGCTACCGCATCGCCAATATTTGTGTACAGACTACCAATTGAGGCCAAACATTTGCTACGATTCAAACTGAGGACGAATATCGACTCTCTCCCTCCCTCCTGTCTGTCTATCCCTCTGGATACCTGTCCATATATCTCTATGCGCCTCACTGTTACTGTGTATGTTCATAGAATTTTTTCTCTTGTTTTCCCCATTAACATGAGATGAGAATATATTTTCTAAAAAAAAAAAGAAGGGAAAAAATGAATTATTCTCTTCTAAAAGCTTCACATAGTAAAAGCATAAATTACAAAGCACATTCATTCTTCCATAAAAAATCTAAATTAAGTTTAAGAGTTATTCAGCTATTAGTGGAATTCCTTAAATCAGGGGAATGAATTATTGAAATACTTCTAAAATTCTTTACTGCAACCAACGATCAATAACTGCGTAACAAATCTTGCATCCTAGTAAAATATCAACACTAAAGTAGAAAACTAGTCCTTATAAGGATAAGGACTGGCTTAAAGGGGCGAAGCAAGAATGCTTTTCAAGTTGAAAACTACGCAAGACGTTGCTGACTATAAGGGCGAAGCAAAATGCTTTTTTATTCCCTGCTATCTGATAAGGATTACTGTGTGAGGAAAAGTTTATGAGCTAAGAGCTCTGCCTGAGTGGGTGCGATTCAGAGATCTTCATTTGGAAGTAGGATGGCCTTCGGTCTCCTATATTTTGAGAAGTCTGTTTCATCATAATTAAGTTGAAAACTAGTTCTTAAGTTCTTAAAAGAACTGGGCGATGGACTGAGTCCTTGACTCTATATCCCGTCATCTGAATGAAGAAAATCTGTGTGGATGGGGTGTTATTCAGCCTAGCAGCTCTAGTCATAACTGGGTAACGGCCATAGCCGAGTCTTGAAAACTACCACTGGCTTCCACTTTAATGAATATTGTGTATCTATTAAAAATTGTGGTTTCTTAACATCAACTAAATTAATTTCGCTATTTTAAAAAATTATTCATAAAAATATTTTTTAATTAATAGAATTAGTTATACAATTTTTTAAAATACTTTTATATTCTTTATATTTAATTTTTATTAAGTTTATATATTTTATTTATTTTTACCTAGCCCTAAATCCTACTGTAAAGAGCGAACAGAAATTTTCATAAAGCCATTTCTCTCCTTCGATAAGTAAGTCTCGCACCGGCGTTGAAATTCATCTCCTAAATAAAATCAATCACAAATATCCATGACCACCATGGGATTTGAACCAGCAGTGTCTGTTGGCTGGAGAGTAGATAAGTTAATCCAGTCAACCTCGTCATTGCTTTGAATATATTTAAAATAATAAACATTTGCACGCATCCTGTTGAAAAATGGATGAAAAGAACTACAGCAGTAAATACGATCAATAACTTAACTACGTAACAAATGTTCTAATCAAATTAACAAATTAAATTTTCTAGAAAAAAAACTTCATTAATACACCTTTTAGTTTTTTTTATATTTTAAAAATATAATATAATACTGCAGTGCCATTGTATTTGCTCGTTATATAATGAAATTAAATATCATTCATTAATTATTAACCACAATAACTAGATTAAGGGCAGTTGTTGGCATACAGTAGATAACTTTGTTTTGTCATTAAAATGGCATAATTAACCGATAAAGATGAAAGTATGATTAAATAAGGCAAAATTTTAAGCAGATTAGAATTAAGATTTGAAGATTCGCTAATAAATGTTTTTTCAGTAATGTATATTTTATCTATCGGGTTGACGCTAACTTTATATCGATGCTAATCTTGATGTTCTTTATATACAAACAAAAGATAATCTTCAGCTATTACTAAAGATTCATAATTTAAATGATCAATAATGTGTAACCCACTGTGAATGACCAACAATTGCACTGTGCTAATCAACCCTCATTCTCATGATGCTCCGCGTATATATACATGTGGCTTTTTTCTTCCAGTACATCTTTGTGCATGCAAATGGACCGGTAGTTTTGACATTTTACCGTCGAATTCTAAAGTAAGGTATTATCTGTGTTGTTTAATATTCAGGGCACTTTTATAGAAAAACAGATCTTAAAAAAAGGTCCAGAAATTTGGATCGATTCTGTAGGAGAAAACTTAAAAACGTTCAGCCACTCAAATATGGCTCAAGATGAACTATATCGAAGACATTATGATTAGATGATATTGCTACATATTTCTTTTCTCTTTTTGTTTTGATCTGACGTTGTTACGCTTGGCACAAAGAAGAGTGGCTTACACCTAGTCTTCGCCTACTTTAAATAGAAAACTGGTAGAACAACATGAAATAATAAAATTATTTGAGATAACAAAATACGAGCTGAGTTTCATTGACGAATTTTCAGTAATTCCCAGTCCACTTTATGTATTTTGTTATTTTTATCTCATTTTTTGAATTTTTTTATTACAATAATAATCGTATAGGTATTCTTAGAATTCTGCAAATATCAATTATGTCTAAGAATACATATCCGATTATTTTGTCAACTACACTTATTTTGTCCCGTTCTTCGTTCCATCCGCACATTAGTTTTTCAGGGATTCTCTCTAAGGGGTCTACTGAAATGTAATATTTCGAATTATTATTACACATTTCTGAATGGTTTCAGTTGAACTCTTTTAATTAGGAGAGAATGAAATTATGTGTACAGTAGGCATGCGTGAAATGATTCTAGGCTCAGTTGTGATAACTAATAAGGTTACTAATGTATCAGAATTTGTCAACTGAAGGCAAGTTAGCCGGTCTCATGCATAGGCTCAGAGTTTTTTTTTATTCTGCAACCAGGCAAACCAGCCAATACCCCCCCCCCCCACACACACACACATACGCGCGCGCAGTATACGATAAATTACTACGGGAATAAGAATTAACCACCACCCCCTATTTCATCGGATCGTCACACGGCGGTTATAGACCTTCATACAAAGAAGTAATGAGACTGAATTCAAATAAGTCAAAATACATACGGAAAATATTTTCTTATTACATATAGGCTTTGGAAACCGCGCGGTTAGCCTAGTGGCTTTGGGGAAGGAGTGGCATATGCCTGGGGAAGGAGTGTCCTAGGCTCGATTCCCGTTGTAGACGTGAGGAATTTGAGGATCTTCCTTAGGCATAGCTAAGTTAGCCGGTCTTGGGCGCGGTCAGTAGGGTTTTTTCCGCCAGTTTATCTGGCGTTTTTCATCCCGCAAACAGGCAAACCGGCCCCGTGAACATACGCCTCTACAGTCAAAAATATATCCCCCCCCCACCCCCAGAGGCAGACCAGGCGACGGGTCGGTTGGGAGTAGTACTAACAAGAAGTCGCATCTAAGTAACACGCGGACCCTGCATAGGAAGCGGGAATAACGCGTAGAAGAAGATACAGGCTTTGGAACACTTGGAAAACTCCACTACATGGCTGTTACAATGCTATTTAGGAAATGAAGCACATTATCAGCTGTTTACACAAAATCTTTATGTACATCCAGACATCTCATCGTGCAAACAGCGTAGACCAGAATTCGAGCAAATTTATTTTTTCCAAGTCTGTAATAATTATGGACTCATAAATTCTTTATTTGCTTTTAACTCAGTATTTTCAGTATTAATTATGGAATTGGGGGTCACTTGCTAGTAAATGTGCATTTTGAAGGCCAATTTCTGGCTACAGGTCATTTTGATTTATCCACTTCAAAGATCTGCTACATCCTTTCTCTCATCTCTGGAACACATTTAAACCATCGAAATATTTGCTTGGGATAGAGCCTTATCTCTATAAACTGTTCGTAACATTTCTTGTGTGTCAAAAAGTCTTTTCCCCTAACTCTATTCAAAACCTGATTGGTTTATTGTTGTATTATCTGGTTTCTGATAATACAACATGTTGCTATACACAAAGAACAACCGTATAAAAAGAAAAAAAAAGCAACTTAGGTTTGTAGGACTGTTGAGTATAATTCTATGCTTCTCTACCGCCCTCTCCTGGATCCATCGTAGCATTAGACTTTTTTTTTCCTCTCTTATAAATGGTTACACCTAAAACCATCTTTTAATTTATCTTAGTTGCTCCATATAAATGAAACGAGAAATATGACCATCACAAAGGTTCATATTACTGACTTTTCTCGTCTTCTCTAAAATAATTACACATCCACAAAAAAAAAAAAAAAACTTAGAAATTCGATCTATGACTAACACACACTTGTGTTTGCAATAATTGTTGTAATTGAAGTGGATATCATATATAATCACAATCACCTCAAGTATCCTTCTATTTCTTCCGTTACGTCATATGATTAAATACTTGGTACAAAGTTCCGCACTTCAAATTGCTGCATACGAATGAGAAATAATAATTACTATTTCACAATCCTTGCAGTTGATTTCTTTTTCTGATCTGTCAGTAGTCATCCCAACTAATCTAGAATTCTTCATTTATCATTAATGAGACAGAAGGGAAAAAAACTTTGCAAATTAAAGCCGTTAAAAAATGGATTTTTGTGGCTCGAACTCGCACGTGCAGTTTCCAAATTAAATGGTGTTGCGGTTTCTCTTCTTGCTCTTATTAAATCGGTTCTGAGACAAGTGTATTCAGTATGCACGGGATAGTAAATAGTATTGATTCACTTCGCAGAAAGTAATCGGCATAGCATGGAAGTAATCGCAACTGATTAACGGACATCAATATCGAAGTGATGTTGAAGGGTTTTCCATTAGAAACTTGCAACGGATTTTTTTTAATGTTAAATTTCTTCGTGTATTGCAACTATCTATTTAACTCATCCCTCGATGTACTCCGTCGAATTTTATGAAAATTAATAGCAGATAACTTCACGATTCTCTGTGAGGATGTTTTCCGACGTTACTAAAGCATAATTTCTAATTTTTCATCTTTTAAATTATTAATTACATACTTTTTTAACAGTTAGCTCTTCAATACAATACGCATCAAGGTTTCAAAATTATTAACGTGTTAATTAACGCTATATTACATAGGAAGATACCTTTTATGAACATTGGGATAACTATGAATGAACTCAACCCATATCAGACTCAAGTACGGTTATCTTTCTTCGTTTTCTTCTTATTTCATATTTTAAAAATCAAATAAAGACGTTCGTTCTATCGAATAATTCGTTACAGAGGATAATGGCGGTATAAAAAAAATTCTTAAAACGAAAGTCTAATTTAAACTTTACTTAAACTATATTCCATCAGCTAAATACTCAGCGTATAGTATAAACATTACATTTATATTATTTATTTATATTTATTACATATATTTTATATTATTAATTATTACATAATTATACAATGATTATTATAGTTACATTACATTTATATGCTTTTTATATTTAATAAATGTGGAATATTATATACAGCACTTATCAATTCTGCAAAAAATCAGGAAATATGTAATGTTAGTGATGATACACCATTTTCTTTTTTATATAAATGAATTGAAAAAGAGGAAAATATACGTTTAATTTTGTGGGTTCGGGATGTATAATCGACCGTGATATGCCATGGACTTCTTTGCAAAAGTTTCAGATTACAATGTTTATCATCAGTTGTTAATTTATTTATTAATAAGTTAATAGTAACAATGGGTAACTTTATTATTTCTTATTAATAAGTTTTATCAACTCAAGTGGTTAACGTTTCCGCTCTCCAACCGCCATGCTGTGGTTTGAGTACCGTCTTAGGCATGATGTAAGTGATTTTCCTTCTGTGCGAGATGAATTTTATCGCTAGATGTATGTCCACCTCTCTGTTTATTGGAGGTCTGAAGTGTCTTGAAAAACTTCCATGTTTCGTGTCTAGAGCAAGGTTTCAGGAACCAGGTAAAAAAATGAATTTTTAATAAAATAGAAAAAATTCTCGCCCACCCAGGGCACCAACGTACTGTAAGTTCACAATCTTTCGTGGATTAAAGTCACATAAAATAATCGCACATTTGAATTTTGAAAATTTTAAAATTTATTTTTGTTTCATGTGAATCGACGCATATTCAGTTAATTTTATAATTACAGCTTCTACGAAATTGTACTAATCGACGTTTGCAAATGCCAACTCCAGATTCTGTTTCTGCATCGAGATTTCTACACATTAGAACAAAATGCATACAAAAAAAATCCACACTGCAGAAAGTATGTTTTAATTGGCACAATGCCGACTGGAGCATCGCCCTACCAGCTGACATCATTTCATGTATGCAAAAAAAACATTGCAGGTTATCTGGAAACAAACAAAAAAAGTCATAATTGTAGTATCCACTGGGATCACGTTCATGAACCGTGATCTAAGTTTATAGTTTCTAAACTAATAGAAATAGTTTCGCCCAATTAGTAATCCTCTGTTAGTTTATTTTAATACTAGATTTCGTGTGATGTTGGCATAGTATATCACAGAAGCAAAGTAGGTAAAAGTCTAATATAGGATATTCGTGACCAGACAAAAGGTGTGGTGGCAATAAATATAATTTATTCATCACTTAATACGTAGTCCAGAGAAGATACGATAAAAGCGGATGCTCCGCCCTAGACAATGGGAAGAAATAAGAAGAGTCCTACTGGATAAAATAATCGATCTTTTCTCTCTCTCTCTCTTTCTTGATTAAACAAGAAATTCTTCGTTTCAGAATCATACTGTTTGCTACATTAATAATAATCCTAGTTTCAGAAAAATCTGTTTTATTATTCAAAGAATCTAAGTTTTATTATAGTAAAAAATGCATATTTAATGTTTTCCATTAACTTAGTTAAATTACTGCGCATGTTTAGTTTTCGTTTAGAATAGTTAAACACTTTTGTGAAAAGTAAGAATGCTCATCTTCTTCACTTAAATTATTTTACCGAAACTCACAGAATCTTGCTACTGGAGTATATATTAAAATATATATTAAAATTTGGAATTGAACAGTATCGATCTTGTGCATAATAGTATAGGACGTATGTTGATGTATGTTTTCACACACTCATGCGCCAAAATATTATGCGTGGCACTAGCGTCGATCGACGGGCGTTGCGCTCTACATGATCTAACAAATGTTTGGTAGGATGCAAACCAGAAGAATCGGGCAGCCAGAGCAGCTGCATGAATTCGAATCCCATTTGAACAATTGAGAGTCTTGTGACTCAGTGCGTTCCTTTGATAAGACAATACCCGGCCTGAAACAAACCTTCATGTAAGAATTAGCGATCAAGGTGTGTTCAGAGGGAATGAGAGGACCAGTGATGTCTACGAAAACTGGTTGGTCAAGCATTTTTAGGGTACATCGGACTGTAAAAATGCGTGCGTAGGAAATTTGCGAATCTATTCATTTATCCATGAAGTCTGATGTGTTAAATCCATGAAAACTCTTAGTACAATTTAGATTATCGAAAAAATAAGCTTTATCTTCGAACAGTACGTTGTTATATTCCTTATTTATTCTCATTATGTCATGTGATACATAAGCCGAGATGTGTTTCTTCCAGATATCTGTCTTGTGCAACTAATTAATCTTCATCCACCGCCATTCTTTCATTTTCGCTCATTCTCTGCCAAGTTAATTTAGGCCCTGCACTTTTCTTGTTTCATTCTGAAATCTTTGTGGAATTCTCATAGAATTTTTCTCTGCTGTCCATTCTCGCTACTTGTCCAATCCATTTCCATTTGCGTTTTTTATTTCATTGGTTTTTGTTCAGTAAAACAACATATAATCCTATACGTTGATTTACTTGTAATATAAGAGAGAAAGAATCAGGACTCTTTTTATAGTAATAAACACTGAATATTTTCCGAACTTAAATAAAAAATAATAATAACTGATTTTACGAAAACATATACTATTTAGATCTGTTATTTTATTCTTTATTGTTAATCTGAAATCTGTATTTTTATAAAGTAAATTACAAAGTAATGAAGGCATGTTAATCGACTATTTATGCATATTAAATTTGGATTATAAATATCATAGGATATCGATCGATTACTAAAAGAAGGCCGAACAAATTAAACTATATAAAAACAGAAGTTTTTCGGAATTAATATTACATGTGTTTAGAACCGCTATTACATGCGGTGTTATTTTTTATTGAACAACATCTATACTCTTTTGGTTTTTCAAAGATGTAATACTTCAAAGCTTGCTCTTGACGATAAAAAAAAGTATTTGATGGCGCCGACACCTCATTTTTTGCTTCTGCACTTCAAACAAGTGTTGAAAGGACAGCGCTACAAAAAGATTTCATAATCACTTAAGATTTCGAAGAATTCATTTGTAGTCGTTTCCGTTCTTTCATAAGTTTTTTTTCCAAGAAGAGAGAAAGAAAAAGAGAGAGATTTACGCTTTTTTTTAAGAATTAGTTTTGTAACAGCGATATGTTTTCTTAGACATTTTAATGGCAGCCTTCTACATTTCTTCTTCAATGCGTTAAGACTTCTTCCAAGACGTCTGAACATACATTTTTCAAATTAAAGTTATATCGCGAAATACAGAAGAAACATCGTTCATGTCACAAATAAAAATTATTGGGTTATTGTATAAAACATGTATTAAGGGTCAGGTGCTAGTTTAAGCTCATAAGGTTTAATGGCCTGGAAAAAAAAAACCACCACAGTGAACTAATTAAACACAACTTTAATACGTTTGAATATATATTGTCTGTCACAGAGACATCATCTGTGATATATACTACAAAAAGTTTAATCATACAAACACAAGATGTAAGAACGGCGCCCTCTATTGGTACTGATAGGTAGTCTTGGCTGTTGGGCGGGGTCAAAGTATGAACATTTCCCAAAAAGTCTCTCGAGTTTGTCCTTGAGGTGAAGCAATTTTTTTTATTTGATTTTGAGCAAGATATAATACCCATGTCCATGGCACGGCCAGTCAGGTATATTAAACATCTATATAGAAAAAAAGCAGGAATAATGTAATTAAAATTAAATCTAGATGAAGTAACCTTTAACCTTTTTGGCTGGATGGATCTCAATCCCTTGGATTATAATCCCTTCATCTCTATGAAAAATGGCTTAAATTAATGAGAATTTATCGAGCACCTGACTCACCCATTTTAGGGCAGTGTGGGAGCGTCTGTACCGATGAGCAGAGCTGCTTTCGGACGCTTGTGTTTCCACCTATCGTTTTCATTGTAGTTAGATGAGTTGATTGAGATGATTAGCTGCTTTGGTGAAATGTGTAATGGCAGTATCACGGAGAAACATGTGAATATCAGGAATGTCAACGTCTCGGTGGAGGAGAGTATTCCTGACAAACCACGGAGCATTGAATATCATACGGAGACATTTGTTCTGGATGACTTGTAGCTTTTTGATGTTGCCAGGGGAGGTGTGACCCCAAGTCCGTGATCCATAGGTCAGTGGGGGTCTAACGATTGCTTTATAGATTCGTAGTTTGTTTTCGGTGCTGACACGGCTTCTTCGGTTGAGAAGAGAGTAAAGTTGCATAATTGCAGAGTTTGCCTTGCTGCAGACATAATCGATGTGAGAGTTAAGTCGAGGCGGTTATCTAGTTGAATACTTAAATATTTGGTGCTGGATTTCCATGGAATAGCTGCGTTGGAAAGTTTGACTTCTCCGTAGTGGGATGCCTTCTGTCTTGTGAAGAGAATGGCAATACTTTTGTCTGCATTCACAGCTATTCTCCATTTCCTGAGCCATTTTTCTAGGTTTGTTTCTGCGGTTTGTAAGCGCTGCTTAGCTAAGTTCGGCCCGAGAGATCTACTCAAAATTGCCATGTCATCCGCATCTCAAGCTGTGGTGGTTGATGTCGTGTTAGGGGCGTCAGCAACGAAGATGTTAAAAAGCAGCGGAGAGAGTAGCGAGCCTTGAGGAACACCTGCGGTGATTCTTTTCAAAGAGGATTTGAGTCCTCTCAACTTGACCTGAAATTTCCGGTTTTTTAGAAAGGAATTGATATGTTTGGTAAGGTAGAGCGGAACGTTGGCCATAAATAATTTGTAGATGAGGCCTTTGTGCCAAACCTTATCAAAGGCTTTTGCTACATCCAGAAAAACAGCCCCTGTATGTTGTCGCCAATTGAATCCAGTAGTAATGAATTCGACCAGTCTGTGAACTTGTTGTATAGTACTGTGCCCGGTTCGAAACCCAAACTGCTCTTTCGCTATTGTGTTGTTTTTGTTCACCACATCTTGAAGTCGATTGAGAATGATTTTTTCTGCAATTTTTCCCCAGCATGAAAGGAAACTGATGGGTCTGTAACTTTACGGTAACTGAGGCGCTTTTCCCGGCTTATGGATGAGGATTATGTCTGCTTGTTTCCATCATGTTGGAAAATAACTTAATCTGAGTATTGCATTTATAATTGCTACCAAATGCATGTCAGCTTTGTGCGGAAGGGCCTTGATTGTTTTGTTGTTAATTTCATCTGGGCCAAGGGCTTTTTTGTTGTTAAGCTTCCTAATGATTGAGTAGAAAATATATCTCCCACCTCTTTAGGCGAGGTGGGACAGATATTTTCTGGCTGCCGGAGCGCAGTACGGACTCAACGGTGAATTTTCTCTATGAAGACCAAATCCGCATGCACATAATTAGGACTGCACAGAAGTTGAAGTGCTACAGCGCGGGCTTCTGCCTTTTCATCGTCCCTATAAACTATACCTCTTTCTCCGTGAATGGACTGAATATTGGAACGGTCTGTACGGAGAGTCTGTATGGCTGTATCTAATACATCGTGCCTTCCGTGTGTTCCATAGGGTGTTGGTTCAATCGGACCTGCCATGATAATATTTTTCAGCTTAGCAAAATTGTGAAGGATTTTTCCGTTGTAATTGGTACACCTGCTAATCCACAAGGGATGCTTTGAGTTTAGATCTCCTGCTACCATTGTTGCTTCCGTAGAGTCAAGCAGCTGAGAAAGATCAGAGGATAGCAGAGTTCTGCCTGGAGGGTTATAAACGGAATATATTTTCAAAATGCCTGCATTAATGGTGTAAATTTCTATGCCAGTTTTTTTCCCAGATTAGTTGTAGGAATCTTTTTTATTTCGTTGTAACGGATGTTTTTCTTGATAAAGATTGTAGTACCTCCACCTCTGGCATTAGGTCTATCATTTCTAATTAAAGAGTAATTTCTCAGCTTGGAATTATGACAGGTCCGCAGATGGGTCTCATTAACTAACAGGATATCGATTTTGTAGTGAGCAGCAAATTCCTGGAGTTCTAGAATGTTTTTGCTGAGTCCATTAGCATTCCAGAATGCGACCTGTATGGAATTTATTGTGATGGCCGGATTATCCGTTAATCAACGAGAATATGACTTGGGTATTTTTAAGAAATCTGTTTGTGTCAGTCTGGTTTGGATTTGATTTGCTAAAAGCTGATAGCATTTCTCCCAAAGTGGCAGCAAGCATTGCAGCAGAGTTTTGGCTGCATGGTATGGTTTCTGTCGATTTGTTGCATGAGGAAACTACAGAGGCATACGATTTATCAGGTGTGATATCCCGCACTTTAATTTCCGATTCAGGTTGTGTGACTCGATTCTGAGTAGACGGGGCTACTGCCTCCCTAGTCCTTGTCAGGTTAGATGTGTGGAGTGAACAGCCCTTGTAGTTAGCTGGATGTGGGCCGCCACAGTTGGCACACTTAGCAGGAGTGGTTCCTGACTTGGCAGATGTATGAGGGATGATTATTTCCGCACTTGACACATTTGTATTCTGCCCTACAAAGCTTCTGCGCATGACCATACTTTTGACAGCGGAGGCATTGTCCGGCGGATGTCTTCCTTCTGACGGGTTCAGTCCTGATAACCAAGTTACAGACAGTCTTAAGGTCATAAATCTCTCGTTGGTCTTTACTGATCTCCACTAAAACCAGAGCCATGAGCCGCTTATCCGCTCTGTACATGCGTGATATTTTTATTGGTGCAAATCCTTGCGATTTGAGATCAGTGGCTATTTCTTTCAGATGGCATGGTTTCTACTAAACCTCTGATGACCACCTTGAGGTTTTTTTTCGCTTTTAAGCTGAAAAGTGTGATATGGGACTTTCAATTCATCTAAATGTCTGGTGAGCAGACGGTAGTCCGATGCGCTTTCAGGCTGAATCCGGACTCCTTCATCGGTGTTCTTTGCTGAATTGAATTGGATATTGTTATTTTTCATCAACTCAGTGATTTATGACCATTTTTCTTTGGATCGTAAGATCACTGGTGGAATTCTCTCTTTAGGTTGTGTTACTGTATCCGTCTCTGTTACTCGTTCAGCTTGTGCTGTAGTGTCCATTGGTGCTGCTCTCTCTCTCTCTCTCTCTCTCTGAGATCTGAGGCAGTATTTCAGGTTCTGTAGCTAGAGACTCCTTTCGTTTCTTCCTACTGACTACTTGAAAATCGTCATTATCCTCTAGTGTGAATATCAGCTGATGTAGTATTTTCTTTGCTGGAATCTTGTGCGGTGTTAGGAAGAGGGTCAAGGAATTGGTAGTGCTCTGATTCAACCTCTTCTATTTGGTGGATTGCTACCTTTCCTGGCCATTTCCTATGCAGCAGGCCTCCTACATGCTTGAAGATTGCCAATAGCTGCTTGAAGTCGAGCTCATCATATGGAGAGTCCATAATTTGGCCTAAGAGAAAATAGCGGTTGCTCCGGATTCCCGAGTAGTTTGCAAGTGATCCTGTAGACTTTGAGAGTCCACTAGCTAATCCAGTAGACAGCTTAGAGTAAGCGTCTACCAGAAAAACGTTAGTTTATTATAAGTGACTATCCTAAAAACAAGGAAAAATGAGTTTCGGGAACTTACTTGGACACAGTGCAAAGACCTACCTCCCTAAAATACCATTCATCCACCACTGGTCCTTATTGCGGGTGGGGTCTGCCCGCCATCAGACCTCTGCATATTTCATACAGAGGGGGAGATAATAGGCCACGAACTGTGTTAGTTCCAGTGCAATGCGAGCTTCCCGAAAACCTTATATAAAATTCAACTAGGCAGAGTCTAAAGGAATACGTCCAATCACAACGACAGCAAGAACAACCCTCCCGAGATCTTTTTCTGAGATGAAGCAACCTTAGTCCTTATAAGGATGGCTAAAGGGGCGAAGCAAGAATGCTTTTCATCTTCCCCGTTATCTGTAGATATAAGGTGTTTTGAGCTATTAAAGCTCTGATCATTGCAAGAGGGTAACAGCAATAGCCGAGCCTCAGTTAGAACTTCATTGGCTACAGCATTGCCATCCATTACCCTCCAAGGGTATTAATCACCGCATCTCTCGGTCGATTAAAACCTATCATATCAGAATAAAAATGGTGTATAAATAAAAATATCACAAGACAACTTTTAGAGTTTTTTTATGAAATATAAACTTCAACATAAATCAAATTATTTTTGTCTATATATAATTACAGTTTTTATTGTACCTAAATATACACCTCCGATTCAAAAAATTAGAATAATCAAAGGAAATGTGTTGAATGATTTGCGATTCTCATTTATTGCATAGAAATTATTACCAAATATGAATTAGCATCATCTAAATCTACGTACTTTGTAGATTATATAACCATGTAAACATATAAAATATAATTTTATGTGTTTACTGTTATTTGAAAACATTCACAAAATTAGAATAATTTTAACGTGGTTCAAAATATTAGAATAATGCAAAACTAAATGCACAGAAAGTACAGTCAAAGGGAAACAATATGATAATTAGTACTTTGTCGTATCCCCCTTAGCTATTATGACCGTTTGTAAACGGTAGGCATATTATTTACTAGTGTCACATAGTCTTTTTTTTTTTTTTTTATCAAAACATGCCCATATGGTCTGCAGAATAGAAACAAGTTCATTTTTGTCTCTTGGGGCAACTTCTTGAAGACGTTTCTTCATAATCCTCCACAAATTCTCAATGGGGTTTAAATCTGGTGAGTTTGCGAGCTAAGGAATTACACTGATTTGCCTTTCTTTGAGCCATCTCTATTAGTGGTCTTAGAAGTGTGATAAGAAGCTGACTCTTGCTAAAAAGGAAATCACTATCACATAAATCTTTCGATATCGGTAACATAAAGTGCTCAAGAATTTCTTGGTACACTTTGGAATTGACTCTTTCGTACACAATACACAACCTACCTGGATCCTCTGCGGTCATATAAGCCCATACCACGACAGAGGTTGCAAATTTCACCGAATGTTTCATGCATTCTTTATCAAATGCTTCTTGCTTAAGATGCCAAACACGTATCCCTTCATTACCATGGGATACACAAAACATAACTTTCAAAACAGTCTTTGTTACACCATCACACTCTAGCTGTCTTTTTCTTGGAAGTCATAAGTGGCTTCGTTTTAGGCACACGTGATTTAAAACTCAATTTTGAAGTCGTCTCAACGTCGTAGATGTAGACACATTCACACCTAGTTCTTTCCATCTCCTGTGAAAATACCTTACACTTCGGAAGCGGGTTTTCTTCATGATATTCTTCAATCTTCTCTCATCTCTTGATGTAGTTATTACCTTTCGACTGCTATTGCAGCGATTATTTTCAAACCTTCAGTTATTAAAATACTGCCTCAATACTCTTCTCACACTTGGTTGAGAACATTTCAATTCCTTAGCTATGAATTGTTGAGTTTGGCCTTCTTTGTGTACAGACACCATACAAGACTTCTTAGCTTCCGATATGTCACTCGTACGACCCATGTTTATCAACTGATTAACTGAAATTCACGCGCAAACGATTCCTCACATACGAGTCAGGCCCGCAGCTACTGAAATAAATGCTATTTCTGTGGTCTCCTCAAAACCAATGGGAAAAATTTGAAATATTCTAATATTTTGAACCACGTTGAAATTATTGTAATTTGTGAATATTTTCTTTATGTGTTTATATAATCTAAGTACGTAGATTTAGATGATGCTAATTGAATATTTGGTAATAATTATTTTCTATGCAATAAATTAGAATTCTAAATCATTCAACACATTTTCTTTGATTATTCTATTTTTTTTTTTTGATTCGGAAGTGTACATAACATAAAGGTGACAATTTGTAGATCTTTCTTGTGTTATCCTTATAACATTCTGTAACAAATAGCTCATGATACATCACTTTCGTTGAAATTACAATGGAGCTAACTAATGCTATTATTATTAGAAGAGAATGTTAATTTTTACGTAAATTCCTTCCACAGGAAATGTTGTAAACCTATAATACATGGAAAATTTCAACACATTTCATGCTTCCATAAGCGAAATATAAAAATCATCTTCCGCCTAAAGATATGTCGAATTGATGGCAGACAGATAACTGGATAACCATTTTTTTTTCAAAGATATAAAACAAAATTTTTTATTGCAAAATTAATTTTTGATACCTAATGAAAGGATCCGCTTCCCACTCTCCCTAGACAATTTTTGTTTGTTTCTTACATTATATTTTAGTAACGAGAAAGATAAAAAAATGAAGTCACTTATCAAAGATCAAAGAGGTTCATATAATGAGGCTGATTTTTGATAAAAAAATATTTTTTTCATTGAAGTGACTTTTTCATATTGAAGTGCTAAGATTTACATTGTCCTGTGCAGTTCCAGTGTCTTGCTTAATGTTGCCAGAAATAAAGACATGCATGTTATCATTGGGCTATCCACGATACCAATGTGCTATAGGTTTCCAAACTTTTTGTGGATATTATTATGATAAACATAATGATAATAAAAAAAGAACTTGAACTACTTTTTTACAGTGTAAACATGTTTTTTTTTCTCTAAAAGATGAATTAATATATGTACAACAATAATATTGTATATCATTTTAAAATAGGAAATGTATTTCTATATAAAAGTGTTATTGTTGTCTGAGATATAATTGCGAGTAATGGTTTGAATTTCTAGAAACTTGCAGGATAGTGTTATGTGTGTTGACGATCATATGAAGCGCTGTTTCAACCCCATCCAGAGTACGGTATTCAACAATCTTGTCGCTGGAGCAAGACAAGTCATGGATGAGTTGTGTGTGCCTGGACCTATCCAAGATGGTACGTTCTCTGTAAAATGGTGTCTAATAAATAACATTTTGTTTTATTGTCAACTATTGTGGGAGATTTTTTACAGTTCAAAATAATATATTATTTAAAACTGCAGTGGTTAGTTTATTGTGTTCGAATTTTCTTAGTAAATGGGCTCCTCAGCTTACAGATAAAACAGCATATTATAGAATATGCTGTGTTATCTCTGTGTTATATGCTGTGTTAACACAGCATATTATAGAATATGCTGTGTTATCCGAAATTGATTGAACCGGCCATTAACTGATAGCAATAAAAAATTTCTATGGTAAATAAATTAAACAAAAAGTTATTGTTGTTTTTTTAATTAATTTCTAAACACAAAAATAAATTTTTTTTCTATAAATAACACAAAATATTTTCGATATCTAAAAAAACGTTTTTTTTTTCAATAAATAAAAATTTTCATTAAAAAAACGCCATATGTAGGGCTAGATTTTTTTCTTTGTAAAGTCGATTTTTTATCTCCCCCCCCCAAAAAAAAAACAGACAAATAAGCCAGACTTCGTACAGACGCATCGAACAGACATAAAATCTTCAGTAAATAAGTGTCCTTGCGTTTATTGAACTCTCCACTCCTAGACAGTGGTCGTGGGATGCACAGTTTTGGATGAAAACACCGAGATGCGATGGACGAGATTTTTATTACGTGGAAATTCAATAGACATTCTTTCGTTCACATGACAAATGAATTAGCTTAAATATTTTATAACTGACCCAACTGACGAGCATGTCGACTCCACGGGAGTTTAGTTACCTCGGTTCCAATCCAATTGATCATGCACCTAAGGCATTTTATTATTTATTATATTTATTAGTATATACGGCAACTGTATATTGGGTTCCTTTAAATCACGTATACATATATCCTCCAGAAGACACACACACACACACACACACACACACACACATTTTCTGAAGCTAGACGAACGTAGGCGTATCTCGGAAGTTGTTCCCTGCTATCTAGAGTATTCAAGAACAGAACGATAAATAAAAAACATCAAGATAATATCATTCAAACAAGTGATCAAAGCAGAAAAAAGATGAAGCATTGTAAAACATTCTTCAGATGTGATACAATTACCAGTAAAGTAAGTGTTGTTGAATAGCGTAGACCAGAATATTGTGGCCAGTCAATTACACCTGTTTATGCTGGCCAATAAACACTGCATATGATGGTCACTGACAGCAAGGCAACTATTGGATTCATTCGGGATGTAGTGGAACAACTTATTCGGAACATAGACTCGGTACCAGGAAATTTGATGAAGTTGCATAAATTTACAGTGTCTGTCTAAATTTTATTGGATTACTGTAAATATAATTTCGAAATTTCGTGGAATCGATGCCTGTACTCCAGCTGGTATCCACTTGAAATGGATATGAGCTTCCAGAAATTGAAAGCCAGTTAATAGGAGAAAAGAGTTGTCTCTTCCTGAAAATTTATTTTGTTTTGTTTTATCGTGACCTCAGAGCTGTAATTACTATACACTGATTTCATTTCATTAAATATATTCTCCTATGTTCTTTACTTCTTGACAGACCTTTCAGGCTGGACTGTGTACTTTCCTGGAGAAAATCCAACGTTGCGGAGAAAATACTCCCACCTTGAAATAAAAGTCATTTTATTTAGCGATAAGATTTGAAATGAGGTGTTTTCTAACTAGAGGGCACATATGAAGGCTATTCTTCTAATTGTGGCAAGGAGATTCTGACTTGGTTGCTTTAAGTGCCTCATCATTAATTCTAAACAGCCCTAATCGCCCTTTTCACAATGATTTAATGTTCATTTTTTCTTCTTGTTTTATCATAATAATATGAAAATTTGCCATTTCTCATTATAATCCATTTAGTTATTGCTCTATTTTCTCCCTCACTTACCTTACTTAGTAGGTAGTTTGAATCCTGCTTAGTACATAAAGAAATTTCAAATAAACCAAAATTAGGCAAACTATTGGAAATAACTCCCCTCTAGATGGATGGAATTTAATGTAATTTGTCAGTTGCGTTCTTCACCTAAACGTTGTCAAGACTGAGCCGTTTTCAAACATAATGAAATACACCAAAGAATGTAATATGTCTTATTAACATGAATACATAGTACAAATGAAACAGATCCAATACAAGTGGGACAAAATTACAATATAAGATGACACAAAATAAGACAAACTTGATAATATAGCATGATGCAATTTATACCAGGCAAGGTTTACAAGAATAAACATGAACTGCGCATGTGTAGTTCATACAGTTCATGTAAACAGGACAATATCCATTCCATTTTGACAGTTGGTAAAAGTATAACAGATATTTAGTTATTTATATCTATGCATTCATTAGATTACACAAATTAGTAGTTACATATACAGATTATACGTAGTAATCCATTAGATTATATATAATTTTCTTTATATATAATTATTGTTTCATTTGCTAAAATTTTGTCTGTTCGAAATATGCTTCAATCTCATTACTTTCATAATATAGTTCCGTTGTATTTAAATATGTAATCAGATGACGAGAAAATTCAGGTGGTATAGACGATCCGTTTTGTTAGAAATATCCGGGGTTTGAATCCCGTCTATGACGTAAGGAACTTTATCAGGCGCTTTCAATCAAATGATGACTTATCCGGTCTCGTACCGGATAAGTCACCATTACGGAGGTGGAGGATATTTTCTTTCGGAAACTCGGGTTTATCGTTTCTCAAAATAGACAAATCTGCTTCACACAGGATATTATATAAAGAGAGGATATTAACTTCAAGATAGAAGGGATTGGAGCTTCGCCATCTTATCTTTCTACCGCACTTTGTGGATTTCAGGTAAAGATTCATAAGAATCAACCTCCTGGATGACACTTGACAGGACAAATCAGATGATTCAGATTATTAATCGTCAGGTAATTTGTTCTATTGTTTATGGCTATATGTTGAAATGATTTGTGAAATATCTCTCTATTGGCTTTTGGTACTGCGAACAAGTTTCTCCAGCAGCACAGATCATCAACCACATTATATGGAATGCCATCGAGAAACGAATCTTTTTATGATTAGCTCAGATCATTTTCTCTTGTCATTCATCTTTTCTCCCGTCTCTCTCTCTCTCTCTCATCATGATTTATCTAACTTTTAAACCATCTTTCTTTTCGTGACCGATCTAAATGTTATCATCACTTTTTTCATGTTTTTTCTGTCTTTGTCACTTGACTTGTAACATTTCTCCATCCCATTCTCTTCTTAAACAATTTAAAGCGCCTTATCCTTATGTATTGGATTAGAAAAACATCCAACACCTGTAGCTAGTTCAGGCTACCATTAATTAGTCTTTATCTTCGAGGAAGATTATCGAGAATCTCCCGTTTTCCATTGCTTTCTTTGTCTGCTTATGGCGTGTTGTTATTTCCAGACGGATGTGCCCTCATCCTGTGGGAACGCGGGAATATCGGCAAATCGTGCAGCTGCCGACACGTATGGAAAAGATATTGACTGCCAGTACACCGGCCTCACAAGAGGGGGAGGAGAAGGGGGGTATGCTCAACTCGCACCTGCGTAACCGTTTAGCCGTGCGGATGTGAGAAAACTCCAATATTACCAGTTTGCCGTAAATCCAATAGGTCGGAGTTCGCCGTAGACACGGAGTTCGGTTGCGTGTGTTCGTTTGTTGTGAATCGTTCTCTTCTTTTTCCCCCCAGGACAGAAATCATCTCAGCCAACCATCCGTGGGATGGCCAGCAAGTTGATTGGTTTATTTTTCTAGGTACGATGGATCTGAATACAGAGCTGAAAACTCTTTCAGAATCAGATTGTGCGTGCCTATCCTGTAATCTACTGATCTCAAAAAGCATGCACAGATTGCAGTTAGAGTACAGTGTATTATTATCCGATGTAATATTCCAATAAATATTGTTATTAAAATTAAATTTTAATAATTATTACTTATATAATAATAATGGAAGTTATATTATTTATTGATTTTATTTAATAAACTAATATAAATTTCTTAATAGTTTATATTATTTTAATTATTATTAAAATTAAATTTTAATAATTATTACTTATATAATAATAATGGAAGTTATATTATTTATTGATTTTATTTAATAAACTAATATAAATTTCTTAATAGTTTATATTATTTTAATCATTTTAATACACCTTAAATGAATATTGATACCATGTTAAGAGTTGGTTTTTTTTTCGTAGCATTTCAGAAACATTTATTTATTTATCTAACCTTCTTTAGATTTAGATTCATTTTATTTTCTTCTTATTACATTACTGTAATTCTGTAATGTAATATGACTTTGTCAAACATTTGTGGGAGAAAAAAAATTAAATAAAATGAATTTTTCAAAACATTTGTGGGAAAGAAAAAGAATCAGCGCATAGCTAAATGGGATCGTAGTTATGTTATTATATTTATATTTATGTTCTTCAATCATTTTGATATGTCTGTAACAATGAGAATCACAGTACATGATGAAGATGTTGCTAAAGATTGTAAACAACTCCTACACCATCAGGAGATCAAAATGAATCTTTCATTGTTATAAATAAAGCTGAGGAAGTTTCTTGACAACATTAATATGAATGGAATGGTGGTCTTAAATCTTGATAATCACTAATATTGCAAACATCATGTCACCGAGTTTAACTGTGTGTTCCAAGTAAACAAAGTTTTTTTCTTGGAACAACAGCATTCGGCATAATTCTAGTGCAAACGCACACTACACGGTAGTAAAAAAAAAAAAAAAAATCAACTCATACAAATATAACACTAAAATATAGAGCCGATATTAAAAAAATGTTTCTGTTTACTGCAACACATATTATGTAATCATAGTCAATGTTAATATGAATATTAAGGGTCAAAGCTGTATAACTGAGAGGAGACCTCCACATAGCCTTTAAAGGTATGCGGAGAACCGACCAGGGCTTCTGACCTAATGTCCAATCCTCACCTTCTCGTTGTGCACCCTGTTGGGTATCTACCTGGATACTGAACAAACCAGGATGGGCTGACAATTTTGGATTTAGCCGACCAAATTGTATTCTTATTAGTTAAGCCAAAATAAAAATGATGGTACAGCATGACAAAATTTCATGCCGGCTGGGATGTCGCCCAGTTAAACAAGCCCCCGTTGTTTTCGCCAGGAAACCAAGGTGAACAGCGAAAAGTCAGTTACTGGAACAAATCTGAAAACACACCCCAACTCAACATCACCAGAGTTAAAGATCGGTACTATCAACATAAGAAGCCTGAATAGCAAAGCAATGGAGCTAGCTGAGGAATTAGATAAGTACCAGATCGACATAATAGGGGTGACTGAAACAAAAAAGACAAAAACTGGTGAGATCTTTCTGAGCAATAAATACAAAATGTTATATTCAGGCAATGACAATCAAGGAAAAGAAGGAGTAGCCATAGTATTCAACACAAAATACGAGGCTAATCTTCTTGAATGGCAGGCAATCTCAAGTAGAGTAATGTGGGCAAATATGAGAATGGGGAACAGGACAATGAGACTTATTTGTGCGTATGGTCCCACAGAAGGTTCTACTAAGGTAGAAGTGGAGGAATTTTTTAAGGCTTTAGAAAAAGCAACTGACACAATGAAAATTGAAAAGTTGATCCTTGTTGGGATCTAAATAGCAGAGTAGGAAATGATTGTCAGACATACAAAAATATTTTGGGAAAATTTGGAGAAAAGAGCAAAGCTAATAATAATGGCAAATATCTGTTGGATTTCTGCTCAGGACATGGACTGGTTATTACTAACACCATGTTCCAACATACAAATGTGCACAAATTCACATGGAGAGAAGAAGCAAGGAATAAGAAAAGTCTCATTGACCATATTATTGTTGATAGTGATGTTTTCTCCCTGGTGCAGGACACCAGGGAGAAAACATCACTAAAAGTACAAAGGATTTGAAATTAGAAGTGATCACTATTTAGTCTTGAGCAGGATAAAATTGAATTTCATATTGAAAAGAATAACATATAAGAAAGTTTTAAAGCGAATAAAATTGAGCAGCTCTCAGATGTGAACTGTAGACTAAAATACACAACGATTATTAGAAAAATTAGAACTCCATGGTGGACACAGGAAGTTAAAGAGGCAGTGAAGGAAAAGAAGAAAGCATATCAAAAGTTCCTGGCAAATATGTCAGCTTGTGCTCTTAGAGAATACAGAGACAAATGTAAGAAAGCTAAACAATGCGTAAAACTAGCTAAACAAAAGTCAAGGGATAACTTTGGCAAGAACATAGAAAATAAATATCAAGAAGGTGATAAGATTTCTGGAGGTTGTTGAAGCTTAGAAATGGAGGAAAGAGTGTTGTAAAAGGAGTTAGAGATGATAAAGGTGACAGGAAAACGGGAGAAAAAGATACCCTTGAAGTATGGAGTAATTACTTCGAAAAATTGCTAAATGAAACAAGCAGTGATAGCACAGTGGTAAAAAAACACTAAACAGGCATACAGTCAGGAATACATATCCATACTTGAAGTAGAAAAAGCCATCAAAGGCTTGAAATGTGGAAAGACAGCAGGCGTAGATGATATTCGACAGAAATTCTGAAGTATGGTGGTATAAAAGTCTTACAGTGGCTGCACTGCATAGTTCAGAAGGCCTGGACAGAGGGACGAATTCCCGATGATTGGAGTAGAGCTCTCATAGTACCCATATATAAAAAGGGAAATAAAACTGAATGTGAGAATTACAGAGATATTTCCCTACTGAGTGTTCCGGGAAAGATTTATTCCAGTATACTTGAGAAACGGTTGAGAAGAATTGTGGAAGAAAAGTTTGGTGAAGAACAAGCTGGATTCAGGCCAAATAGAGGCTGTCAGGATCAGATCTTCACTTTACGACAAATAGTTGAGAAAGCATGGGAATATAACAAAGATCTGTATTTAAGTTTTGTCGATCTGGAAAAATGCATACGACAAGGTGCCAAGAGAGAGAGAGAGAAGCTATTCAAAACGCTGCAGTTATATGATGTCAATGGGGCATTATATCAAGCAATACTTAGTCTTTATTTGAGTTGTAAATTAGCAGTTAGAATTGAAGGAAGATGGTTTAATGTTAAATTTGGTGCGAGACAAGGATGTACATTATCCCCTCTGTTATTCATTATCTATATGGATCACATTATGAAGAAAAGTGGTATTAAACCTGATATCGAAATTGGAGATGTTAATACAAGCTCTTTGCTTTATGCGGATGATCCGCTGCAGGTCTACAAGATTCACTGACTAAATTGAATAACTGTTGTAATATATATGGTATGAAGGTCAGCAATAAAAAGACAAAGACAATGAAAATAGGCAGAATCATTGAAAATGTCAACTGTGTTGTGAATGGGGAACCTGTGGAACAAGTAAAACATTTCAGCTACTTAGGCACGAGTTTTAGTAAAGATGGTAAATTAAATATATAAATGGACAATAGAATCAACAAAGCTGGTATGGTAGGAAGTCAATTGAATAAATTCATATGGAATAAGAGAGAAATTAGTCGTAACACTAAATTAGCTGCATACAAGACAGTGTTCAAACCAGTTTTAAATTATGGATCTGAGAACTGGGTCAGAAGTAACACACTTGACCAAAGACTAGAGACCGCAGATATGAGAGTTCTGAGAAAACTTAGGCGTGAACAGATGGCATCGATGGCAATATCATATTAAAAATGAGGATATTAGGAAAGAACTTGACATTGTCAGCATCCAGGAATGCGTTAGTAGAGCTAATCTCAGGTGGTATGGTCACTTAAACAGAATGGGCGAGGAAAGATTAGCAAAGCAAGTGTTCTCTGCCAGGTTGGCAGCTAAACGACCCAGAGGAAGACCAAGATATAGGTGGATTGATACGGTACAAAGTGCCTTAGACGATAGAAATATAAGAACTGATAATACTGGATCTGATAATGTTACTTGACAAGTAACAGACTGATTTGGAGGAAAATTGTAGATAGGAAGTTAGTAATGATGTAAATATTTCGTGTAATACTATCATATCCTATACACCCCTTGAGGGTACAAGGCTGGAATTTGATGATGATGATATTCATAATTAAAAAAAATAACAATTTATTGTTTCATAATTTTAATCATAGTTTTATTTGTTTGTAACTAATTCCTTACCAGTTATAGTTTATTTTGAAATTTATCAAATTCTGTTTTGTTTTCTTTGAGTTAGGTTACATCAGACATGCGCTGTGTTTTAGAAATGTTTCATTGGACGAAGATAAGTGTGCTCCCACCTACCGCCACCTACTGGAAATGTCAGAAAACGTTAACGAAGAAAAAAATGTTGAAGAAGGACTACGGAAATCCTGCTGGTAAGTAAATCGTTTACTATTAAGTAGGAGCATTTGATAATTGAGAAGGGGAAAAAAAAAGAATGAAAGACAAAGAAAATATAATGCGCGCGCGCGCGCACACACACACGTTCTCGCAGTAAAATAAACTGAAGCATCCTTTTCAGGGAAAGAATTACAAACTACTGTTTTCCATTATATATGAATGAACCTAATTGTATGCAGATGTAACAGTATCAACTAAATTGAAAGAGACTCACATGAAGAATATTTGTTTGGCTAAGGAAGAAAAACAAATGGAGAAATTAAAGTAAGTTGAAGAAGAGGGGGGGATAGAAACATTCAATTAAGGGATCGTATTGCACGGTAAAAGAGATCTCAAAAGATGTATCTTTAATGGAATAGAATTGCACGCCGTATTCTGAGGAAGCTAATTAAACGACATGCGGAAGTCATAGGCGGTAAAGGCAATAAAATGTAATGGCCATCGTATTCCGAAGAACATAATAGAAATCTGATAGGAATTACTCCTTGTCTGCAATCAAGGGATTATGGCAGCTGCAATAAGAATTGAAACGTTCATCTAAAGGGGTTTAGTGAATTTCCTTATTGGACTTAGCCAGACGAATCCGTTTCTCATTGGATTCACATATGCCACTGAAACAGAGAAAGTACAGCTTTTTTTTATCCTTTATTCAAATCAGAAAATAGAGGGGAAATGTATTATGTATATTCACTTAGTGGTGTGTTTTTTTCTAATAAAATGTTGCAGATACCGAAAAGTTATAAAATCAAAATATAAAGAAAACATGAACTCTTTTAAACAAATGGTGGGGAGTGTTATCCTGTTGGTAATATCTTTCCTTGTAATAAATTCTGGTATTAGTGGAAATATTCACCACTCAGTTATACAGATACGTAGGTCACCATAATCTCAATTTTTAACACTAACTTTTAGATTTAATTCTTAACATCATCGCTTCTAATTGTTAGCAAAAAAAATGAGACAAAATTTATAACAATAATATTGCATTATCGTTACCATAATAACAATCCTTATAGTCCTTATAAGGACTGGCTTAAAGGGGCGAAGCAAGAATGCTTTTCATCTTCCCCGTTATCTGTAGAGGACGGTGTAGGGATAAGGTGTTATTGAGCAATTAAAGCTTTGATCATGGCAAGAGGGTAACAGCAATAGCCGAGCCTCAGTACTTCATTGGCTACAGCATTGCCATCCATTACCCTCCAAGGGTATCGGATTGAATAAATCAATCACCGACTGTTTAAGTAAAGGTGAACTCCAAAAAAATCGGATGATCTCTAGGCCACTCCATAGTGGGCGAAAGACCGTCCATATCTCAGCGTTGGTTCCACTCAGTGACGGGCTCCCCCACCACCGAGCAGAACCGCTCTTATTCCGAAGAAAAGCATTCACCGACGAAGCCCATCACCGGGCCGTGCCGGAAAACACTTTCCCCGGAGACTCATATGCTCCCTTAAGGCAAAAACCTTAAGAGAGCGAACTCAAAAACTCATCGCTCAAGGGGTAACAGCAACAGCCGAACCTCAGTTAGAACTTCATTGGTACAGCATTGCCATCCATTACCCTCCAAGGGTATTAATCACCGCATCTCACGGTCGATTGATTCATCCTTCCAGAATAAGAATCTTTATAAGGACTGGCTTAAAGGGGCGAAGCAAGAATGCTTTTCATCTTCCCCGTTATTTGTAGAGGTCAGTGTAGGGATAAGGTGTTATTGAACTCTTAAAGCTCTGATCATGGCAGGAGGGTAACAGCAATAGCCGAGCCTCAGTTAGAACTTCATTGGTACAGCATTGCCATCCATTACCCTTCAAAGGGATTGGATTGAATGAATCAATCACCGCATCTCACGGTCGATTGATTCACTCCAAAATAAAAATCCAATTTTCAGTGACCTTAAACCTTTTATATATAAAAATATATATGGTGTACTTATAAATAATAAGAAATCTCGAAAATGGTTTTATTTTTGAATTTTTTTTTACTTTTAATAGTATATTATATTTAAGAATATATATTATTTTTTCAGGGATAATGATGTTATTATTATTATTATATAAAACACCTCAGTGAGTGCACGAACATCAGGGGGTATTAAGTGCCTCCCGAATTTCTTTGTACGACCACCGTTCTCTGGTAGTTATTTGATAATATAAATTTCTGGCTTAGATATCTTTATTTTGACTTCAAGTATTGTCTGATTGGTTTGAAGATGGCCAATAAGAATACGGTATACACAGTGGTTACCATGGCAACCAATGGATATTTTGCAGTCTGTGAGATTTCCATAGGAATTTGCTTTCTGGGTGGCATTTATCTTGTAAGATAAAGCAAGACTTATCTTGTGATTTTTTTGGTTTATCCTGTGAAATATAAGCAAAAATCGTATGCACATTTTTGCGTACAGTAATCGAAAGCAAATTTATTGCATGGGATATGAAATTAACTTATTGTAAAATGAGCTGCCGATCCCTTTGGAAAGCCATCCCTCTAAAGGTCCAGCAGTTCATTTCGTAGAATATTAAGACTATCGTTGAACACGTGAAGTCTGTTTTCATGAATTCCCAACAAGTCGATGTTACACAATTTACACCGAAACCAGGAGATGGAACTTCTTCACAGCTGTTCATACATCCGCCGTTTCACAATCCCCTAAATCACTAATAATTGAATGAGTGTCCAAAGCGTTCCATTTGAGTACAGAATTGGTACAAAATGGTATAAAAGTCCTTTGGTACCATAATCTGCCTGTTCAACAGGATATTCGTCAGTCAAATTCTACGAGTACAAATGCTCTTTATTTAGGGCACTTCAAGCATTCGTTTTAAGAACTCCAGCGCGGATAATCGCCGAGTACTTGTTCCACCATTGCGTCTATTCGAAGCACGTTTTATTTTGAACTTGCGATTAACAACAGCTTCATCTGGTGTCTTACATGATTAAAAAATATGTAATGATCAAGTTTCCTATATATCAAATACCCTATTGTCGACCGGATACAATAGGATATGGAAATCGCTGGCGATATTCCTCAACGGAAGATTCGACTTCTCGTTAAAACACCTCCGCAGCGTAGTCACGAGGACTTTGCTATATGTGCCCTTCGGTTTGGAAAAACTTGGTTTTTAATCCCATTTAGAACTCAAGAAAGCATTATATTTTCAACTGAAAGCAACAGCCAATCTCACTTATGTGAAAATGTAAGTTCTACGTAGTCGTCAGAGAAATCGTAAATGAAATCGTTATCAAGGTACTCCTCTTCAACTTGCCTCACATCTTTTCAGTAAATATATAACAGAAAAACGTATAATCCATGCAGATATGCCAGTCCAATAACACACAACAGAATATGTTTACAAGCCTTGAGAAGAAAGGCTTCTTGAGAACAAGGGCTCCACAATTAAACTAAGGACTCCTAATCTTGATGGCGGACATCATCCGCCATCAAGATTAGGGGAAGTGACACTTTCTGATAAAAATTCACATTTTTTTTTATAAAAAGAGCAATTTATCTACATACTTCCCATAATACAGTTCACGCTAACGAACTGAAGTCTTAAGTTCTTAAAAGAACTGGGAGATGGACCGAGTCCTTGACTCTTTATCCCGTCATCTGAATGAAGAAAATATATGTGGATGGGGTGTTATTGAGCTAAAAACTCTAGTCATGGCTGGGTAACGGCAATAACCGAACCTTAGTTAAAACTTCATTGGCTACAGCATTGCCATTCGTTACCCTGGAAGTCCTAAAAAGGACTCTTGTTATCTACCAACTGAACAGTCGATCAATCCATAACTACCTCAAAGTTTAAGTCCTTATAAGGACTGGCTTAAAGGGACGGAGCAAGAATACTTTTCATCTTCCTCGTTATCTGTAAAGGACAGTGTAGGGATAAGGTGTTATCGAGCTATTAAAGCTCTGATCATGCCAGGAGGGTGACAACAATAGCCGATCCTCAGTTAGAACTTCATTGGCTACAGCATTGCCGTCCATTACCCTCCCGAACAGTCACGTTCTGCTAGAACGTAATGTTATCATCTTAAAAAGATATAAAAAAGGTGTATTTCATTTTAATTCATTTATATGAAGAATTATGCAGATAACTTAAAAATGGAAAAAAAGTTCAGGAATTATAAAACAAATTTTTCATTTTTTTAAAGATCTACTCTAGTAAAAATTAGTTGCATTTTATATACTTATATTGAATTTTAAAATGGCTATATATATGAGCAGCGATGAAGATACATCTCAGAAAGCGACATTTATCATGACAGGAGATACGTTGCACTGTCTTGGTAATATCAGTAATTACTACAACTTGGCTGTTCTCTGCTTATTGAAAAATTCAAAATAGCTTCTATGAAAACGAAGTGCTACTGATTTTAGCAAAAGTTTTATACTTTTCGTTGGCTAATTCAAACAATCTGGTGCGTGGGATCGGCTGGCTACCATTTGAATTAGACTGTTTTTCATGTGACTTCTACCAGCGAAAAGGTGTAAACATACTTATCATTGCTCAAACTTAATAGACTACATTTTTATTAATTATGTATATATATATTTTATTTTTTTTTACATAATATGGAAACCTGCTAGGGACCAAACGTAAAACTTTTCTGTCACTTCAGGCTTCCGATAAGTGTGATCTCACACCAGCGGACGAAATTCATCTTCTACTTAAACTACAAACATCCATACCCTCAGAGGGATTACAACCCGCAGCTTTTTCGGCGGAGAGAAGATACGCGAACCAGAACGACAACTAGATCATTTATCTTGACTATAGTCAGTCAAACAGCAATGCATTTACTAACAGAATAGATAGTCAAAATGTCATATTTCCCCAGACATTAGGAATCTAACCAGTGTTGATATAACAACGTTTTTTTTTCTTTTTTTTGCTTAAAATCAATCAAGGGAACCCTTGAAATGTAGTAGATGTTCTTAGAATTCTCTGTGTATATTTTCATACGATAATATCCATAGGTATACACAACAGATTAGCTATACAGAGAGAAAGAATGTCAAATCAATAATTTTTAAGAAGAGTTGCGATGGAAAGAACACTGCTCAAGAATATTGTGCAGAGGGCGCCAAAAATAGGACTTTAGATCTTTTGTCTTTTGCAATTATATAGTTTCACTCACTCACTGTCGCGTATACAAGAATGTTGTGCTCTGATGATGCTGAGTTGAAAATCAGCGAAATATAAACGTTAATAAAACATCTTTGTGATAAAAGTGTGTGTGGTGTTGTTAATACCGTGAAAAATAAGTCATGAATAACCATCAACACCTAAGTTTATCTGTTAGATAAATATTATGCAAAGAAAGACCAGATTTGTGGAACTTCTTCTGAAAGGTTCTTCGGGACACCTCACAAGAACTATATTACAAGGGAAAGTTGAGGGGAAGAGAAGACGTGGAAGACTAACTATAGAATGGTTCAATGACATCGTGGAATGGACTGGTTTAAGAATGACGGAGGCGACAGACAGAGAGAAATGGAGAAAAGCTGCCCATCTGCTGCAACCCTCTTGCTAGAGGATGCTACCGGACGACGACACAATAGTGATAGCTAACGTAGTGTTTCAAGCACTTTACTACAGTAGATGTTTTTATAAAGTTTAAGAGCTATTAAGGGAAACTACCAATACCCTACTTCCAATATTTAACTCTTCTCACAATTGCTTATATCCATAAAAAGGAGAAGGTGAAATTGTTTGCTAGTGAATTCAAAGTCCTCTGAGACTAGCCGTCATCTCTTTTGTTGGCAATGGCAACTAACTTGGCAATGACTTCCACACTTGAATTCAAAGTATTACAAACTTAAAAGATGTTTTTGGATACTGAGACCTTCGACCAATGAGTATAATTAGAGAAACAAACTGGGTTTTATTTGGTCGTGGATAACTAAAAAGATAATGAAACCCACCAGCATTGATACTAAAACGTGTGGCTTCTTCAGGATAAAAAAATACATGAAAGTAAATGCCACAAAGACAAACATAAACTATGACCCTACTAAAACAAAAAGGACTGCCCATCGTAAGAGATGAAGATGTTCCATGTCCTTACATTGAAGGCACCTTCGTTGCTCTCAACATAAAAGAATCTACTATGATCATCTTTTCACGAGGCACATTTTATAGGAATCAGGGAATAATCCTGAGTGATATTTGGAAATTGCTTATCAGATATTTTTCAATCATAAGCCGAACAATATCTAACTCATACCACCTCCACGTGTTTTCGGTCAGTTTATATTGTAACTGTTCCTATACAGCTTGTTTTAATAATCATTGTTTATGGTTGCCTTTGTTGCATTTATTTTTATGTATTTTAATCAAAAGTCACAATTTTAGTAGGTTTCATTATTGATACTTATCCACCGCCAAATAAAAAACACTTTTTTTTCTTTTCTAATTAAAGAATGTTAGTTGAATAAGTAGAATTTTCGCATATGTGCCTACGTACTGCCCATTTGTTTATTATAGAACAATTCTTGGTACATCCTGTGATGTGTCTTAAACATTCTTCAATTATTTATGGAATGTTTATGTCAATTAACCACCACATCCTGTCGCCATACAGCATCATCCCAAGATTGAAGCGAGAAGGAGGCTATCCCGAAACCAGTTTAGAGAAATTATGATTTTTATCTTCTTAAATTCCCCAGAATTTTACTAAACGATGAAAGCGATATATTGGACTGTTTATCTTGTATTAGACAGGGATGCAATGAACAACTCTCTTGCCATCCACAAATTACACTAATTTCCAGTAACTCGAAATCCATACGACTAGATCTTACCCCCCACGTATTTGGTTTTTTGACTCATGACTTGGCTTTATTAATATTCACTACTAACTTCTATATTAAATATTCAACATCTATTAACTAGTTTTGACGCGTTTGGATTAGGGCCTTTTAAACAATTTAATACAGACTGCTTGCTATTCCTCTACTGCATCTCTCTCTCTCTCTCTCTCTCTCTCTCTCTCTAAGGCTAAGTATTTTACGTCTATAGAGCAGTGTCCTCTATAGACATAAAACATAGAACAATTCTTGGTACATCCTGTGGTGTGTCTTAAACATTCTTCAATTGTTTATGGCATAAATTCTCCCAGTGTACTCCTGAGAGAATCTGAAAGGAGGATATTGGTATTTGAGGGGAAGTGCTATAGAAAGATCTTGAGAATAAGCTGGATATAGAAAGTGAACAATGAGGAAATCTACAGACGAATACAACCAAATTAAAACCTGATCCAGAAAATAATCAAAAGGAAATTACGTCTATTTGGCCATATGTGTAGAATGAATGATGAGAGAAAATTAAAAACGTTGCTGTCTGGAATGATTGAAGTAAAGAACAAAAGAGGAAGGCCAAACAGAGAACGGGGAGATGACATCCTCAAATGGTGCGGAAACTGTATTCACAAACTGAGGCATCTTGCACAAAATAGAATGCAATGGGAGAATCATATCAAGATGACAGCAGACACCTACGGGCATTGGCCCCATGGTTGTTGATGATGATCATGAGAGCAGTGTCTGCACTAGCTCAGTTTGCGTGTTTTGAGGGACGAAAAACCATAGTTCCCATGAGAAAAAATCCTCTACCTACGTACGAGACTGGCTAACTCACCTTTAATTGAAAAGACCTGTATCGCCACAAAAACGTGTGGCTTCTTCTGGATAAAAAAAAAATATTTTTTTTACTCAGAAGATAAACATTACTAACGGGATTTGAACCCGGGTCTTTCCAACTAAAGCGGCTTGTCTGTAAGAAGTGAGCTACGGAGGATCTCTACGTTCATCCTTTTGGAGATATTTAAATTTATCCTATCCAATTATGATTATGGTTAAATACCGTCTTAATAATAATAAAACTATTACTTTTTCACCATTTTTGTAACAGTCGACATCGCGTTTTTGATTTTTTTTCCACAAAAATTAATACTAAATTTGGCATTCGCACGATTCTTTGCTAATGTGCATTCTTTGATAATGTTTTTCCTCCTGCACACAACTGCACGAGAAAAAGGTATCATTTATATTTTGCATAACAGGATGCTTCGAGGAGCAAACCCATTTGCTAATTCTACGTGAAATCAATACTATACATATAATTAACAATACTTAAATAAAAGAGCCAATAGGCTTCACTTCGGCGATGTAACATTATTTAAATTAAGGGGATATTAAATCCCACATTATTTCAAAGCCGAATAAGAAACTCAAACATCGGAATCAAAGAGTTTCATGCCGAAAGCTAAAGCACATAGTTCAACACTAGGGCAACTCGTTGCAAAGGTGGGTAAAGTTCTGAACTATTCTTAGTATTACCCATAATGTAAAACACATCTCCTAGGGGATGTATAATGTTACACATTATGGTGGAAGGTACTACCCAGACCGGTTTCGACCTTTATTGAGGTCTCATCAGTGAGTAGGTAGACCTGCTTTGTGCTTTAGCTTACGCTGCAATTGCCGAAATTTTTATACTTTACTATATTCGGCACGAAATTCTTTCAGCTTCTTATTCGGCTTTCAAATAATGTGGGATTTAATATCTCCTTAATGTAAATAATAATTAATGTTATTCTTTTACTTAACGGAATTTCTGTTCATTTTTTTTTCGTTAAAACATCATAAATTATCTATAATTCCTGCTTTATTTCTATGTGCGAGTGATATATTTAATCAACAGTTTCATGATTACCATCGACATTAATTTTACTAAAGATTTTACTGACTAAATATCTACACTTGTGTCGTTTATTTTATTTATCGCACAGGATGATTCTTTTTCACTTAATTCAAACAATGTCTATTGTTTTAAAAAAAATGCATTTGTAGTTTTTAAAAAAAATAACGATTTTTTTTTATTTTTCTCATCAACTTCCGCTTATGAAATTTACCAGAGAATCGACGCAAAAGTATGGTAGAAAAATAATTTAAAAATAAAAAAAAAGTGTAATAATAGCAAGTATTCAATTAGGGACAGACTCGCTTTAATTTTAATTAAAACCAATGTTATTTTTTTTCCATTCAGTTTTATCCACAATTGAATATTTTAATATGATATTTAGTTTTGAATCTGATGTAAAGATTTCTTGATTCAAATATCGATCATGCATTTGAAATTTTTAAATGTAACATTTAATATTCTCATCAAATGATCGCCTTCTCATTGAGAAGGCGATCGTTTGATGTCGACAAGCTGAAATAATTTGAATAAAATTATTCAGCTGATGCTAATTATACGAAAAATTATAATTTGAATGACGTTACCGAAGCAAACGCGCCATGTGGTAAATTGTAACGTTATTCATTTCGGGAATGAAATAATTATCACTTGTGTACTATATTGATGGAACTGAATAGCAAGAAATTAATGAGATTAAGGGGGTCTGAAGAAGGCGAGAGTTGCTGATGGATTCTAGATTAAAGTTCTGAGAGCGTATTGCAAAAGTGGATAGAATAGCTCATGAGATTGCCTAGTTATGTAAAAACCCGCTGACATGCACAGAGAAGAAGAAGAGATTATCATACCTCCTATTAGGGTCTTGATTAGTCCCCCCCCCTCCTGTCGGGAGACCTGTACACAAATCTGATCATCAGGGTTTCTTGGAGATGTGGAAGAGGTGGAACAGATCCCCAGGCAAGCAAGCGAGATGGTAACAGGTCTGTCTATTTAAATGGTAGTTTTCAGGAGTCGCCGAAGACCTGTGGATTACACAAATTGGTTGATGGACGGGAAAAGGTGATATGATAAAACGCATTTAAGAGTTACAATACTATAAATTGTGAGTATAGGATTAATACAGATGAAAATGTTCAGTACGTGATAGTGTGCAGCCATCCTTGAAATTTCAGAACAAGTTTAATTAGCAAGGGTGTGAGGACTAGAGATTTCACTTGAGAGTGATGAATGGAGTTGGATGAGTTACCTGCCGTCAATTATACATGTGCGTTGGTGAATGAGTTCAAAGAGAAGTACGACATGCAAATAATCGTTAGAGTTTGGCTTTCGGAAAGCTAATAAACCTCCCGTGAGGGGAGAGGCGCTCCCCTTTCAAGGCATACTTCATCTTTAGGAAGAGGAAAATGTCTGTGGGAGCCAACTGAACATTCTTCCCCCCCATTTGCCAAGTCTGGCAAATATGGGGGGGGAGGATGTTCAATCACACAGATCAACTTCGAAGCCAGAAATTGTTTCACAGGCAACGCACATGTTCGTGTGTAAACGGGTGCGACACAAACCTCGAACAAATCTTTCTCTTGTGCATATCTTTTTCTAAGATTAATTTGGCCATTTCCTTACCGACACCAATCTATACAGCGAGTAGCCACTAGGTTAAAACTCTCTCCCTTCTTTAAACGTTGAAAACCAGCAGAACATCTGTGCACGGCCCAGACAGTCATCGGCGTAAAGTTTTTAAAGGTCTTGGTGCACTTCTGTAGCAGCTTTTTCTAATTTACAGTAAATTTTATCATTGCTCTTTACACTTCTGACTTCTGACACGCTCCACTCACGCACTGTTGTTTCAACGGTTGCCACACGAAAACTGCTACGTCGCCCGACTCAAACGTTGCACCTACGATTACAACACACTTTAGTGGGTAAAACTATAAACACGTTTATTACTTTTATTCAAAGAACTGTCCTAGAAAAAAAAATCAATCTCATTACTTAACGGGCACATTGTGTATAAGGAGAAAGATGAGATGAGATAATAACAGAAAAATAATGTAGTCTACAATACTTTACTGGTTAAAACAAATGCAAAAAAATCAAATATACAAACAAATAACAACAGAAAAAAATCTAGTATATTGTTTAATTTGGGCTTGTTATTTAATCTGAATCATCTTCGTTGTTCTGTTTCCTCAGAGAAAAAAAAAGATAGAACTGATTGCTAAGTGAAGTCCGATAGAAACCTAACATTCAACTATGCTATTAAAAGGAGAGATTGCTAAAACTAGAAAGACCAGATAAAAGCAAAACAACACGTCCCCGATAGCGTTTATTCCTTTCACACATTGCCGCTATTTAATATTCTGCTGTCAAGATAACTCTGATGACGTGCGAAGAATATCGAAAAACCAATCTGCAAGTGGGATGAGGTCCTACATTAGTTGATGTTTTTGTCTTATGTCACGCGCATATGTTATATAGATTGTGACTCTAATACGAAACCAATAAGAGCTAATCTGATAAGTCCTTGGAATATTTAATTATCATTGGCTCTGTTTAAATCTAACATTTTAGTTTTTTTTTTTCTGCCCATTTTAAAAGATCGAACAAGGCACGCATCGAAGGCTGGCTAATCTTGTTTAGTTAATAAGCAATGATTCTCTAGTTAGAGAGCTAATTACCAAGCATTCTGTCGAAATTTATGTTTGCTTATTAGGGATGAGCACTTTTTATAAACACTTTCTTAGTCGATGTTTCTAGAAGATGCCAACTTGGTTCAATTTGCATAATTAAACTATGGCTTCAAAAAGTGTTGTTGAGAAAATACAGAGAGAGAGAGAGAAATATGTATGTATGCTTGCTTGCACCGTGGACAACCTTTTATCTTTATTAACTAACTTACCTTTAATATTCTGTAAAGCGACATTTACTCCCTTGACGGTTTTGTCTTTGTTATAGCGACTTGAAGGAAATGTGTGTATTGCAAAAGAATTGAACGCATTCAAATGTTCTATTGCCTTATCAGCGATACTTCTCTGTTTATTCTGCAATTCTCTTGTCGATTGAAGAAGAAAGAAGAATGGGTAACGAAAAATGCCTCAGAAACATTGTCAGTTGTTTTATATTATGATGCCGCTATTCAAAATAGTACCGTCATAAATTTGCTACTTACGATTCAAGTCGCTTGACTTCAGTACGACGAGCTCTATAACTGAACACACTGAAAATAAATATATATATATATATATTAACGATCTATTTACTAACTGTGTGTTTGTGTGTGCGCAAGCACATTCGTACATCGAACGATCATCGCGCTATCTAGTTATTTATCTTTCCCTTATTAGGTGGTAATGTTGTTCCTTAAGATGCGATACCCCTGAGGTTGAGTGCCTGAGCACTTAGGTGTTCGCCTTTGTGGTACTTCTACAAAGACTCTGAGAGCGTATTTGTCTATCTTTGATGAACACTAAAAGGTCAAAAGAAGAAATCTAATCCATTCTTGAACTATTCTCCGACGAACAGAAGAATTTCCTAGAGGGTTATTTGTTTTCTGGGCGAAAAACACCAGTCACTTTATCTTGTCTGATAAATCTGTGAGTTCAGCTTCTTCCTTCTTTTCTATGTCAATATTCGAATCTGTTCCTTATCGCATTTTCCAAATGATCAGCTTAGTTCAAATATACGCTGGAATTTAATTCATTTCGTTGCATTACAAATGATTTACGTCTCGTTAATTAGACATAATCAGATAGCTTGTAATTATTCTGTCGCTTTGTACCTAATTCTCAGAGATGTACTACAAAATATAATGCCACTAATGGAAATTCCATTATGATATAGATCGTGTTTTGATTTTAATTATCGTACATCTTATAATAATGATGCTCTTAAAAATATGTGGAAACAACAATACAATAGTATGAAATACATGAAACATTTCTAATTCGTTAATAGCTAAGCTGTAGTGTTATGGTTACCATAACAACCCTAGTGCACGATTTGAACGAATTCAGAAATCGACAAATTCCAACATTTAATAAGATGATATATTGTTGTCATTCATGAATGCCACTAGAGGGCAGGTTGAGCGCTCATTAAAGGAAATATGTTTAAAACTTATATTTGCGGCTTAAAAGTTTGTTGCAGAAAACGACTTTTCTGTCTGGCACATTACAAAGTTATTAATGTAGCAATTTTCTTCTTTTGTGCTTTTGCATCGTTTAAAAAAATGTCATTTTCATTGATGTGGATTGCTTTTGACGTACGACTTTCTCAAGCCACAACAACATTCTTTCTGTGTTTTTCCTATTACAAAACGGAAAATAAGAGGAAACAGATCTGATGGGTTGGTTTATTACGACCGAAAATAACAAAAGCGGGCTACTTTTTTTTTCTTTAAAAAGCAGTGTGAGCGTAGCAGATGGTTTCTATCTTTTGTTATTTAGGGTAAGCTTGGTCTTTCTTGTTAAAAACAAATGTATTTTTCATATTTAGCAAAGTTAAAAGTTTCGAACAAGATAACCTTTTGTTTTTTCCCCCTCTTCAAGATATTCAAGACGGTGTACAGGTGCATGAGAAATTTAATTTGAAGAACAACGTTTTAAAGATAAAATGCAGATGTAAGAATGCTATTCCGAATTTAACTTAACACTAACGCGTGTTGGGCAAAAGTTTCAAATTAAATTTGAAAAGTCGGCCGAAACAGAAGCCTTAGAGGTACTCGTTGAGAATATGAAATACAACCCCTATCGGTTTCGTTATTCTTGGGAAGAAACAATAAACAGATGCTAATATTTTTTCTTTGACGTACATAGAAAAGTGGCTGTTTGGTTCAGCAGAGATCGCATTTTTATTTGGAACCCAAATTTTTATTTGGATTCCAAATATTATACTGGATTTGAATTTAAAGTATGAGTTACGTGTATGTAATATTAATGCATTACTATTATTTATAATATCACTATTAAAATTATTAAAATATTACAATGGAGTAAACAGTCAGGATGCATATAAAGAAGTTAACTAGATTATTTTTCCTTTTTTTTTTAAATATTGCTTTCTGTGGTTAAACATAAAATATATTTAAAAGTTCGTGTTTTTCAAAAAAAAAATTACTTCGAATACATAAATTTAAAAATAAACAAATAAATGTAACAGAAAATGTTTAAGTGAGAGATCACTTTAAAATCCAATATGACATCGCTTACCCGATTGAATAAATTAAACTGAAGGAAAAGAAAAATAATTGTGTTCTACAGGAGGATTCAACTTATCTTGATTTTTCAAAAGGAAAAAAAAAAGAACGAATAATAAAAACACCAATCATTTAGTAAGCAGATAGTGTCAAATTTTATCGAGTACTAACGTTCGCTAAATTGTGAAGTTCTTTTTTTATTCCATACTAGAATTTTGGCATGAAAATATATTTAAAATGTCGTTAGCATGATTAATCTATTTCTCATTCAGACGTTCAGAATAATCCGAAAGTTGTCTTCAAAATAAACGAAAGTTGGTAAGAATAGAGTCTATGGTGTTTTAAAACATACTTTTATTAACTAAATTTTATTAATTCAATGGCGCCAAAAATGCACTCATTTTTGGAGTGCATTTCTTCAATCACTAAGGAGGTGATTGAAGATGTTAAGGAGGTTATTGAAAATGATTTAACCTCCGATATTGCGAAGTTAAGGCAGATTATTAGACAGACGTAGCGGAAATTAAGAAATTCAAGCGGCTTTTAAATAAACATAGGCAGGATAAGAAACTGAGCTGCGAAATAAGAAACAACAAAGCACGGAATCAGGTAAGCTAGTGTGAAACGAAGATTAGTTAAGTAAAGTTGATTGAAAAAAAAGAAGGATTTGAATGAACGGGTTATAACTTCATGTTTTCGTGGATCAAAAATTAAAAATATAGCACATGCAATTTAAAAACAGGAGAAAAAAAGTAAATGAGATCGTAATTGTAGTAGGCCATAACGACTTACCTGTCGATAAGTTCAGTATGAGAGAGAGGACATGAAAGGGTTATTGGAAGACGCGAGAGTGAAGAGTGAGAAAGAGAAAATAGTAAGTATATTACCTCGATATGATCAAAATGAATTAAGAAGGGCTATGATGGCAAATGATTCGATGCGTTGGCTGTGTAGAAGGAATGGATACGAGTTTGAGGGAAGATTGGATTTGTATAAGAGGGATGGTCTACACCTGATGCTTTTGGGATCAGGAGCGTCGAAAAACTAATAACTGGAATGAGACGTAACACAGAGAATCGGGGAAACTAAATTATAGAGGGACGAATGGTGAGAATATGTGCGTAAGAGCAACCATGTTATGTAAATATGCTAACGATGGGAATGGTTATTATTATTATTATGAGAATGATTATGAAGAGAGAACAATTCTGTGTTCATTCGGTTAGGACCTATCAAGCATGTGCAAATATGTCTGTTTAAATAAGACACTATATATATATACAGGGTGTTCGGGATAAATTTGACAGTTTCGTAAGGAAAAAGAAAATCTTCTTTGTATCTATTAAATTTAATGAATTGACAAAAAAACATTACAGGCAGAGTTAATTACAATACTATCAGCAAGATTTACTCAAAATAACCACCATTAGCATCGATCACAGCTTCAATTCTGCTTCGGAACCTCGAACAAGCTGATGCTACAGTCTCCCTGGGAAGGGCCGCAAAAACTGTTTTAATTTTATCCATTAACTGGGATTTTGTATTACTGGAAGTGCGATTGGTGTCTTTTTCAACTGCGCCCCATACAAAATAATCCATGGGGTTAAGGTCTGGGGAGTTTGGAGGCCAAACATTTGGACTGGTGAAGTCGTAGAAAAAATTTCAGACAACCATTTTTGACTTTTCCCAGAGGTGTGGCAAGGGGCCGAATCCTGCTGCCATACATACGGCCTACCATTGGCTACCCTTGTTATCCAGGGCTTGACTACAGTTAGCAACTCCACGAACAAAGCCCGAATTCCAATGCCAGGGTTCTTCAACACCTGTTCCTGCAGATTTGCGAGGAATTCTGCTGTACGAACGCAATCAGATCGTCTGCTAGGGATCTTTCTTCTTGCTACATTCTCGTAGTCACCATTGCAAGTCTCTAGTTCATGCCTGATTGTTTTTACTGTATTCAGGGAACATTGGGCAGCAGTCGTAATATCCTTATTTTGATGGCGGGCACGAATCATCATGATACAAGTTATTCTCTTCCATGATTCAGGTGGGTTCCAGCTATCCATCCTTTCTGACATCTTGTATATGAATGAAGAAGGGTCCAAACTTTTAAATGAAGAGAAGTGTGTGTTAATACATGTAACTTACGGAAAAATATAATTAATTATAAATATGTCAAATTTATCCCGAACACCCTGTATATATATATATATATATATATATATATATATATATATATATATATATATATATATATATATATATATATATATATATATATATATATATATATATTTAGTGCGCACACATTCACTACGTAAACAGCCTTGCATCGGACATACTCCTTAGAACACACACTTGCTATTATACATGTAACGAGGAATTTATAGAGATTTTCTGCCATATGACTTTTAAAGAAGAAGAATAATAGAGAGAGAGAGAGAGAGAGTGAAAAAAAATACGCGGAATGCTAAATCAAGTAGTACCCACCGCTGGTTCTCCAATAACTTCAAATGCACTCACGATTAGATAAATCTTGTAAGCTCCTGCTTTAAATCATCACTTTTACTGCAACAGAAGAAAAAAAAAACACTCATCGCTCGAAGCAACTTAACACACTGAAATTCCTACGGAAACACGTTGAAAAAAAAAAACGACTCAATTTCAGGTGTATTTTTGATGGCTAAATTTATAGGGATGGCGTGAGACCGGAAGTGACTACTTGGCCTATTCCGGTCTCATGCTATCTCTTTCTTGGTTGATACATTTCGCGTGTGTTTGACAATCAACTGTTAGCCATTCCGTTTAGTTTGTTTATATTTAATCATATAGAAATTCGTTGGTTTTATATTAAGCGATTCTAAGAATGCCTCATTTTTAGGATCTCATATGATGTATTTAGCTGGCTTAACATATTTCACTTTCGTGAAATACGGATTTATCTTTATTTTATATATATATTTTTTTTTTTTTTTTTAATTAGTTTTTTAATTTTATTTTCATGTAAATTTGCTTGTTTGTTTCTTTCTTCTTTTTTGTTTTTGTTTTAACTTCTATATGGAGTAATATATTATATTGTTGGTTTTAACAAAATGTTATTTCGGTGTGTGTGTGTGTGTGTGTGTGTGTGTGTGTGTTCTTCCTCATACGATAGAGCATGTAAATATTTGAAGATATTCACATGTTATAATATTTTATTATCTACCACTGTTTTACTTTTTACAGAATCTTCCGTTTTGAATGACATTAGTGTTGTTCTTTGCATAATATTGTGTTCAGATTTCATAAAATTATCTTAGTGATCTTCGCGAATTCTGTCGGTATGGACGAAGCCCTTTAGTCGAAAAGATCTGGGTTCGATTCCCGTCTATCACGCAAACATTTCTTTTTCGGGTATTTTTCGAGTCCAGTTGAGTTAGCTGATCTCATACGCTGGAGAATGTTTTATTTTTTCTCCCATAAACTTGGGTTTTTCACCCCCTCAAAACAAGCAAACAAACCCGTAAACACATAGATCTTCAGACATAGAACACTTGGGAAGTGATGGTAGCTTCCACTGTCTCCCGGTTAGAAAGTAGCAAATTCTGACCAATACCTTACCTCACGCTAACAACTAGTCTTTGCAAATCATCTGCTATACCTAGTACAACTTAGTCGTACTTAAGTTTTTGGTTTGTTCCGAATGAGGTTTTCTTGTTACCGGACTGTTATAATTTTAACTTAATAAATACTGAAAATTAGGGGTGTCAAGTACGAAGCCATAATCGTCTTGATTTATTTAATTTCTTAAACTCACATCGATTTAGGAAGTCAAACCATTTACTGTTTAGTAAAGCATTCTTTAGAATAAATATTCTTTTTATAAATACTTTTATAATCTATAAAAATAATAGGTGTTTTTTTTAAAAATATAATTTTATATTAATTTTTTTTTATTAAAAATATTTTTGTAATATCAATGATCTTTTAAAAGTTGCATTTATTTTTTTAAAATTTTATTAGGTTTTAATTTTAAAATTTAATATCTTTGCATATGCTTTAAAAAAAACAACCATTAAACATCAAATAATTATACAAAATTGTACTTCCATTGTGTATATCTGTTAGTAATTGCTCAATAGAAGACTGCCATTTACCAATCTAGAAAACTTCAGCACTGCTGATGGTTAATGCTTTGACGACAAGCAATTTTATAAAATTGAAATACGCAGTGGTATGAATTTAAAGATTATGATTGACGATACGTCTAAAATCAAAACACTTTAATGTTGTTGTTTGGGTATGTTATATCGATGACGATTGTGAATTTACGTAAAGCACATGCTTTACCTGAATGTATATTTCCATGCCACTCTAAAAGGTGATAGAGAATTTTATGCAGATAGTTCTAAGTATGCACACTGTGAAGTGAGTCGTTTACAAAATATCTCTTTCTTTGTTCATTTGCATTGATATCCCAATTCTCATTTTTCTTTGTCAGATCGTTTTCGCCGACCATCTACTAGTAGCTCCCTCTATTTAAAATTTATGCAACTCACGGATGTTCGAAATCTTTTTTTTTTTCCTTCTTGTTTTTTTATCTGAAGAGGTTTGTCTGAACACACACACACACACACACACACACACACACACACACACACACACACACACACACACACACACACACACACACACACACACACACACACACACACACACACACACACACACACACACACACACACACACACACACACATCGTTTTAGGTAATGGCAACTTTTCCAGAGGAACGATAGATTGCTTTGAACTATTTACGCAGGAAATACAGCTCATTCGCTAAAAGTCGCAGTTCTTACGGCGAACGGAATTACTTGCTTTAGCTGGTGTGTTGTACAATATTACGTAGTAATGTACCTACCTGGTTGGAAATGATGTGTCTGATCCTTTCACAGTGCACGTTAGGTAGCGGAGTAACAAGGCGCACCTGCTAATGCTTACGAATATTTACGGAAAAGAAAAGCCATAGAATTACGGTTTGTAATTCTATGACGAAGTAACCTGGGCTATATCCATGCCCAGGTTACTTCGTCCATATAATCGACATTCGTGAAAGGTCACGCCTTTGAAAATATACAGAGACTCAGTGTTTCGTGTAAACTAATATAGAGAAGTAATTCGAATTTATCTGTTTTGTTAAACAACCTACAAATAAATAATAAAAATAAAAATGATGCTCGATACAGAAAAGACAACTTAATACCATTGTCAACACTCATATTTCTTACTTTTATTTTTTTTACAATGCTTTTTTTTTAATACGACTATAAATTTAATAAAATATTTTTTCCTAGTATATGGGGAAATGTACTATTAAATCTATTTCAGGCCTTCTGTAAGGCATGACAGTAGTCTCACACCGGACATTAAAAATCATCTACCACTTAAAGACATTTACAAGCATCTATATCACAGTGGGATTTGAACCCACAACTTATTGTTTGGAGACGCGATCCACTCCTCTAGGTCAATAACTAAAAAAATAAACTGGACTAATCATGTTTTTTTTGTTGTTTTTTTTGCGCTGTATAAGCTAACTCATCAGTTGGCCTTGGTTGAGCGGAGAGCTTTTAAGTTGCATTGTGTCATGAATTTCTGTAAAAGTCTTTAGGCGATATGTCCAATGTAAGACCTCTTCCCTGTTTATTGGGCACCTGAAGTGGCTTAAAAATTTTTCATGCTATGTGGGATAGACGAGAGATTCGCATGTCTGAGCATATCAAGCTCGTAGAGAAAACAAGAAACCATAAATCAGGATTAGCAGCACTTACAACAGAAACTGAACACCAAGTGCTATAGCAACGTACTCAAATGGTATACATTGACTAAATTTCTACGCCAGGCCATTCAAAGAGTCATTCGAAATGTTAAATCAACCTGTATTGGAGCAACAGGAAACAAAAAAATTACTATTACAAGCCAAACTCGCTTGCTGAAATCTTAACATATTCTCTCCAACCTGCTGGTTTTGGTTCTGCTGTGGGCATGGATGTTTACGATTATCTCTAGGTGGGAGATGAATTTCAATAACTTGTGTGAGCCCCCCCCCCCACTTACTGGACGCCCAAAGAACTAAAGAATTAAAGAACTAATAAAGCTCCTCGACTACGATAGAAGAGAGTGATGGTATCAGTGGAAGAACTCGACTTCTCTAAATCTAGTCGGAAAAGCTGTCCCTACTGAGAAAACTTGGAGGAGCCGAACTTACATCTATTTTCAACATCTAAGATCAATCCAGAGACCTCCAGAAAAAAGACATTTCCTCTGTAGTTCAATGACAAGAGAGGAAATCCAGGAAGCTCTTTCACATACCAAGAATGCCTAATGGACCTAATGGGGTAATAATGGACCATTAGGTCTCAGGGACCTAATGGACTCCGATGGTCTCCTCCCTGAGTCAGCATGGAATTGCATGGCTGTCAGTCCTGTTCTCCATCATCATCTCTGCTGGAGAACTACCAGCTCTCTGGCGAGAATCTAAGATAATTGCTGTTCCCAAGCCAGGAAAAGACCCCATCTCCGTTGGAAATATTCGCTTAACTGCCCTCCTATACTCAGCTCACAAGCTCCTGGAAAGAATCATACTGAAAAGGATTTTCCTGCCCATCGAGACGGCTCTCTCCCTGTAAAGCAAGCTGGCTTTAGGCCTGGAAGAAACTGTTTTGATCAAGTGTTGGCTTTAAAACTTCAATTGAAGCTGGCTTCCAGAAGAAATTAAAATATGTAGCTGTCTTCATTGACTTGACATCGGTCTATGATACAATCTAGAGCAGCGGCTTGTTGTCAAAGCTCAGTTTCATCACAAAATGTAAAACAACCTTACACTTCCTACAATCTATGCTCACAAACAGAAAAATTCGGGTCCGTATTGAAGGGAGGAAAAGTAGACTCAGACTCCTTCATCATCATCAAGATGTACACCATGTCATCCGCAATACTTGGGAGTGAACCTGGATAGACGTCTGACCTACAAAAACCACATTTGTAAAGTAAAAATAAATAAAAAAATAAAAACGAGAAACAATAAAATATCTCACGACTAAGTGGAACTAGCTGGGGGTTGCAGAGCCTAGGTGCACTTAGGATCTCGGGCCTTGCCCTTGTTTACAGCCCCATCAAATACACCAGGCTTCGCTAAAAGAACTGGAAAAAATCACAAATAATTCCCTATCGCCTCTCCACTCAACCCTGAAGTCAAGGTATCCATTTTTGAACATAACCACAGCCTTTTCTGGCCCAGCACCTTCAACTCACGACATGTGGAATCAACAATGGACTCTGAACTTGCCAACAAATGGCTCTTTTGTAAAAGACGCCTGAGATAAGGAACCCCTAAGGATGAAGGATGAATTCTAGGAAGGATGAAGCCGAGCTGGCGGCCTGCAGCCGCCAGCTCGGCTGCATCCTTCCTAGAATATTATGGACAACTATCAACAGAATCAGGGTGAAGCAGGGCAGATGTGGCTGCGTCCTACACAAATGGAATATGATAAATACCCCTTACTGTGACTGCATCCATATTCTACAGACTGTGAAACATATCATCAGTGACTGCTCCTCTTTGCCGTTTCCACGGCGACCTGTAGGAGATACATGAAATGTTAAAGGAGACTCTACAGCGGCTTTCAACATTGGACATCGAATTATAGCCATAAGAATAACTACTTACTGGAGGTCTAAAATAGCTTAAAAATAAAGTTCATGCTTCACCTCTTGAAGAACGTTTCTGGATTGTTAAAAGTCAATAAAACAAAATTCTTAGCCCATTCGCAGTATGATGTACTATAGACCTTCAACGTTTCGTGAATTACACCATAAAAATGTATAAGAATCCTTACATATGATGTATATAACACACCCAAATTCCGCAATTCTTTTTTGTTATTCAATGTACTTCATGCACATTGATAGCAAATCATCCATATCATTTCTGTCTTCTATGTACTGTGATTTCGATGCTTGATATTGCATTCTATAGACTGTGTTTCTTGCCTATATTTATGAAACGATACTTATTTTATTACACTATAAACAAGGTTGAATTCCTCATTAGCCTTATCTCAATAGTTCCTAAAATATTAAAACTTTCATGTGCATTTAAATATTGATTTTTGCGTTTCTTATAGAGGATTTAAATATTGGTTTTAGGAGTTAGATCGAAGCCGTAAATGTACTAGTATTAGTTAACGTGGCGATTGGACGAATAAAGCTCTGACTGTATTAATAAGTAGAACGGATAAAATACGTATTATGTAGAAATATAAAGAAAGAAAGAATAAATAAATAACTGTGTGTGTAAACAATATGTAAAACAGAAAGTAATTAAGCTATTGATCTGCAAATTAATTGCCTAAAGAAGAGTAAACTAAAGTTCGTATCTAAATTTTAGAAGAGAAAAAAAAATCAAATACGCCATTGATAGTAAGGCAATGTGATTTAAAGATTCCGAAAAACTTCTTCCCAAAGTTTATTGTACAAAGTATTCCTTCTCCGAAACCTTTAAACATTAATTTCCCTACTTCTTGTGGATATTATCTTCTTCGTCTATTCCTTTTTATTACAACCTCCGGAGAGTGCACACAATACCCAGTTTTATATCAGAATTTACACTATTAAGCGATGAATGGAGATCTTGTTGTTAGTCTCACACAGAAAAAATGTCCTTACATAAAAACATATTACCGGAGTGAATACTGTTACCATAGCAACCGTATCTTCTGTCTACAACGCTCACAAACACCTTACTGTCCCATTGCCGTCCTTACTTTTTGAGGACATTTATTGCATAAAATGTTATTTTTCGCCAGACTTTTGCAAGTTTATATACATGACCATGGATGTGTTTGCCCGAATGTAGCATCTCCTGCATAATACTTTTGGTAGGGCTTGCTTTGATACAGCTAAGGTAAATCCTGTTACAGTTCGACTGCCATACACGCCTTGGTTTCCGTACTTATGCCACGAGTGCAAGAAAAGGATGTGGACGAAGAAATGCTATTGCGAAACATATTCATAAATCACACTCCACCCATTCACACAAAGTCTATTTGGAGTTTGATTGATTCTTCGTTTTCCGAAATGTCAGCCATAACGTAGATCTACGCTTTCTTCATGCCAATACAACCTCCAGTGCTTTACTCTCCCGCATTTTATAAAACACTATCTGAATGACATACGTTTTCATACGCTGTCTTAGATACAGTTTTTGCATCTAAGACCAAAAGTAATTCTTGAATTCAGATAACTTGCTTCTGAGTCCATTCCCAATATACTAATGTCATATTCTTGAGTGAAAACTGTCTCTCTTTATCTCTTGGGAAATCCGTATTTCCTGATAAAGAACTATCAATGATTAGTGGCAACAAAAAAAAACATGATAAAAATAGTGGAAGTTCTCTAGTCTATATAAGTTATATTATAATTGGGCGGAAGAAGTGAAATAATAGTGTTCCAATATACCACGTTCTCGATAGCATCATAGATTCTTTTGGCGATATGTTTAAGGAAAAGCCTCTTAATATTTAAAACAGGCTGAATAGAGAGTCATTTTAGCTGGCCAAGACTTGCAACAATAACTTTTTATTATGCATATTTAAATAGCTGAAAAGAGGAAGGACTACGTTGCTTTAGCTGTTTGTAACAATATTGCGACTATTTACGATATAAAAGATTACCATAGCAACAGTAATCTTCAATATTGTTGATATAAAATGTGTAGTCAGCCTTTATATAGAGTGAGTTTCCTTATATTTTTCTCATTTTCCCGTCTCTCTGTATGTGTGTCTCTGCAGATTCTTTCTCATTGCATACATTTTACATTAAGAAGGCGTTTTTCTTTATATCTTCTAGTAAAAGTTATATTGATGGGAGAAGAGGTAATAGCCGCTCGCATTATTTATAACCGTTCTCCGTACGCTTACAGAAAGCAAATGTTATTCCATGAGATGAGTCACTGACCGTTCAAGTAGTTGTGTTGGCAAACAAATAGAATTCACCATCGTCTTGAGAATCTCTCGGAGGATATTGTGTCTTGACTTTATCTTTGGTAAAAATGCATCTATTGTTTAGTGCCTGCTTGTAAAGAAAGTAAGAAATAAAATTGTAAGGTTAAACATACAATTTCACGGGTGAAATACTTAATTACGTTTCACAGAGATGAAAATTGACGGAGGAATCTAGATTGAGTTGATTTGAACACTTTTACATGTAGCATCTGATTTTTATATTGTACTTTAATAATAACAATGAACGCTATTCCCCGTATGGATAACGGAACTATAAAAATTATATATAAATTATAAAATTGGCAATTGACATTTATGTCTTTAAGGGTGAAGCAAGATGCTTTTCATATTCCCCGCTATCTGTTGTGGTTACAGTGAGGGTAAAATTTACGAGCAGTTTGCTCGCCCTGAATGGGCATGGAGATTATGCATCGCTATAGGAGGCTAATATAGATTTTGGTCTTCAATATTTTTGAATATGTACGTTGGATCGTATGCTGCAGCTTGTTGAACTAAATCGTTGGGATGTGTGGACGTCTTTAGGAAAAACTTGGTTACTAAGGGTTGTAGAAAAGAGAAAATATAGGGAACATTTGTATCTCTGTGGAGTTGATTGTTTCTAACAAACCAAGGGGCGTTCAGAATCATTCTCAAGCACTTGTTCTGCACTCACTGTATTTTGATAATGTTCACATTAGAGGTGTGGCTCCAGGCCGGAGAGGCATAGGTGATTATAGGACGAATTGTCATCTGGTATAGTTGCAATTTGATTCTGTTGCTGAGCTTGCTATTTCTATTAATTAGCGGATGGATCTGAGCTATGGCTTTAGATGCCTTTGTGCACGCAGACTTAGTGTGCTGATTGAAAGATAGCTTTTTGTTTAGAATTACACCCAGGTAATTTGTTTCTGTCTGCCAGGGAATTTTAGTATTGAATAGTAACACATCTCCTACAGGAGACATTGGCCTTTTTGAGAAAAGAACGGGTGAGCTTTTCTGGGGGTTGACTTCCAATCTCCACTTAGAGAACCAACTCTCCAGCTTTATAATGTTTTCTTGAAGCTTTCTGGTAATGAAAAGGGGTCTGAGAGATCTGGTTAGTATTGCCGTATCGTCCGCATACAGGGCGAAAATGGAAGTCATTGGATTGTGTGGGATGTCTGACATGTATATAGAGAACAGCAATGGAGCCAGTAGAGATCCCTGCGGCACTCCAGCAAAGATGTGGCGCTGAGAGGATGTAGAACCGTTGATTTTTACTTGCATTGATCTATTCAGAAGATATGAATGGATTAAATGAACCACTTTAGTGAGATACCGGCTGAGATAAATTTGTGCAGGAGTTCAAAATGCCAGATTTTGTCAAATGCTTTGGATAAGTCAAGGAAAACAGCGCCTGTGCACTGGCGCCAGTTGTAGCTGGTGGTGATGTATTCGACAATTCTGTGGATTTACTGGGTAGTACTATGGTGTTGCCTAAAACCAAACTGTTCTTTAGGGAGGATGTTTAGCTCATTTACTGAGGTTTGGAGTCGTGAGAGTATGACCTTCTCTGCAACCTTACCCAGATTTCAGATGAGACTGATTGGACAATAATTTTGCGGTAGGTGTGGATCTTTGCCTGACTTATGTATAGGAATTATGTCAGCCAGTTTCCAGGTGGAAGGAAAATAGTGAAATCTTAAAATTGCATTTATTATACTGGTCAGGTGCACTACTGCTTTTCGGGGCAGAAGTTTAATCACCCGATTAGTAATGCCGTCTGGCCCAGGAGCTTTTTTGTTCTTTAATTTTTTAATAATGTCATATATCTCAGCAGGTGATGTTGGTGCAATATGGTCAGTGCTGGTGATAGGAAGGTTGAGTGAGTGTCTGACCTTTCTGTGAATCTTATATATGTGGTCAAAGTCAAGGTTTCCATACGAAGACCTGCACTGCTTCTCTAAGTTGTATGCTATAACTTCTGCTTTGTCAACATCTGAGTGAGCAAGGCCCTGGTCAGAGAATATTGGGGGGAAGGGATCTGTCTTTGTTTTTGATATTTTTCAGTAGTCCCCAGATGATCAGTAGGTGAAACGGAGGATAACTTTTCATCCCATACTTGGTTTCTATGAGCTTTGAGTGCATCTCTTACTGCCCCATTTAATCTGTTTAGATTTATTTTATCTTGTGGTGCACACGTGTTACGGTATCTTTTCCTAGCTCTGTTTTTGTCTCTGATCAAGTTCATGATGTCTTCAGGCAAACGATCTGGCTTGCGGGCAGATTTGTAGGAGGAAGCTACCTTTATAGCAGAATTAATTTGTTGTGTCAGATTTGTAACTGCAGTTGCTACTTCTTCTTTTGTGCGTATGTGAGGAACGGGTCAAATATAATCCTTGAGTGCTGCTGACAGTCTTTCCCATGCAATGTAGGAGTGAGAAGGAGGACACAGGTATTCTTGATTTCCCAGCTATAGTAGAACTGGATTGTGATCGGATGATAGTTCATCCATAGATATGATGCTGTATTGAAGTTTAATATCCTGCAGGATAGCTATATCCAGGATGTCAGTAGTGCCAAACGTACTGAGATGAGTTGGTTCGTTGGGGCCTGCCACAACAGCGTTGCTTGATCCTAAGTAATTGGAAAGGATGCAATCTTTCTTGTTTGTGGTTGTACAATTCCACGCAGGATGCTTGGAATTCAGATCCCCGGCAATAATGGTGGGCTCTCTGATGCAAAAAGATGGCATTTAGATCAGAGTGAAGTAGAGACTTTTGGGGAGGGTTGTAAGCTGAGTAGATTTTCAGTTTGCCAGTGGAGCTGGTGACTACTTCCACTCCTGTGATCTCAAGGTTAGTGGTTGAACGATTGCTCACAGAGTGGTGCTTAATGTAGTTTTTAATGAAGATGGCAGTGCCACCGCCTCTGTAGAGTAGTCTGTCATTTCCGTATAGGTGATAGCCCCTTATTGTAGGATTGTTTGAGGGTCTTAAATGAGTTTCACTGATTAAAATAACATCTGGTTGATACCTAGATGTGAAATCTCGGAGTTCCAGAATTTTGTTTTTGAGGCCATTTGCGTTCCAAGCAACTATCTGAAGAGATGCTGGAATGAGTTTGTTACTGTTCATTTATGAGAGCTGTGAGGATGACCTACGTTTCAGAAGAAATCTTTTAGTGGAGGTTTCAGTAGGGTTTTGATAGGCTGAAATTTTGTAGCATGTTTGCTAGTGAGGCCGTAATAACAGCTGTTAGGCTTTTAGGTACTGTTGGTTGATTTTGTTTTGGAATTGGTCTAATTGTACGGGTCACATCGGCATAACTTCTTGTTTGCTTTTGGGAGTCTCTATTATTGGAGGTCTCCGACTGTGGCCGCTGAGTCTCCGGTGTTGATGTCTGGGCCTCTGGTGTTCTTGTACTGTAGGAAGAGGGCTGATTGACTGCCTCCATCCGTCTATTCTTTGGGTGCTGAGTACCTCCTTTGTAGTTCGCAGTATGAGGGCCACTGCAGTTGGCACATTTGGCCGAGGTGGTCCTCGGCTTTGCGCAGGTATTGGTTGGGTGGCCGTCCCCACATTTCAAACATTTATATTCTGCTCTACAAAGATTCTGGGCATGGCCAAACTTCTGGCACCTGTGGCACTGCCCAGTAGATGATCTTTTCCAGAGTGGTTCTGGTGTGACGATGAGACCACAAACTGTTTTTAAGTTGTAGATATCCTTGTATATTTTATGATTCTCAACTAGGACTAATGACATGGGAGTCTTGTCTGATTTCTACATTCTGCTGACCTTGACTGCAGGCAGATCCTGAGAATTTAGGTCAGCAGCTATTTCTGCTGTGTCAATGTCTTCACAGACACCACGAAGGACCACTTTTAAGTTTTTTCCGGAGCTGAGCGCAAAGGTATGATACTGGATGCCACTGTCGTCCAGTTCTTTGGTCAACCTTCTATAGTCTGTCACTGTTGCTGGCTGGATCTTTATGCCTTCATCCATGTTTTTGGCCTTAATGAAGCCAATATGCAGATTGGACATTGTGGATCTTAAAGCTGCCCACTTATGCTTTTCTCTAAGGATGATCGGAGGCACCTTTTCTTTGGGAGAAATAGAGGCGTCCGAACCCTGAGAATCCTGTTCCATTTCAGTATTATCATTGTGCGGTTCATCCGTTGTTCTTCGCTTTTTTGCGTGCGCGCACTTCTACAAAGTCTAAAGGAGTAGAAGACACCGATTCTAAATAATCTTCAACGACAATGTCTCAGACACATTCGTGGGGAAACGTGTCATACAATTTCACTATTCCCGGCCAATTATCACTCAGCAGCTTTCCTAGTGTAAGGAATTCCATGTATATACTTCCTCGAATTTGGTCTCATTCAGAAGTTTTGACATTTCAATAATTTAAAATGTGTTAAGACATAAACGGAGAAAGAGTAGAGATTTCTCAGGTGTCCCGAGCAGGAAAAGGTAATCCTGTGGACTTTTGAGGGTCCACTAGCAAATCCCGTGGACACTCTTAGGTGACTACCAGCAGTAAAATGTCACTATAAGAAACAAAGGCGATACTAGCGGCAGTAGGTCTAGCGTATCGCCCTTGTAATTACAAATGACTTACCTGGATAAAGCACTATGGAAAATGAGACTGTTTATGGTAGCAATCAATTAACTACTATTACTAATGGATATGCATAAATAAATCGCTAAAAACATATCAAATTCACAATTCATCATCAATAATACACGACACGAAACACCAACACACGAGCCGCCATCTTTTCACTGCTCTTTTAATTATATATATACATAATATAAAATTTCCTTATCCTTATAAGGACTGGCTTAAAGGGACGAAGCAAGAATTGCTTTTCATCTTTCCCGTTATCTGTAGAGGACAGTGTAGGGATAAAGTGTTATTGAGCTATTAAAGCTCTGATCATGGCAGGAGGGTAACAGCAATAGCCGAGCCTCAGTTAGAACTTCATTGGCTACAGCATTGCCATCCATTACCCTCCAAGGGTTATTAATCACCGCATCTCACTTTCGATTGTTGTTTCAAAATAACTCTATTTTTTTTTTAAGTTATAAAATTTTCAAATATTATTCTTAAAGTTTTAATTATAAGGTGTATGTATATTTAATTCTTATAAACATTAAAAAATTCTTAGTTTGAAGTTATTTAAATAAAAATTAAAACGTAAATACAATTCATTTCAGATTTTATTAAAATTATAAAAAATATAACTATCTTAAATTCAAACGTTTATTTAGAATACATTCTATCCTATTTTGAAGCCGAGATAAATAACGTTTTATTTCTTTATAAATTTCAAATGAACTTCTCAGCGTTTGCTACTAAATAATGTATTGATATCTATTTTGACATCTTGATCTGCTCTGTTAAATAAGAATGTGCTACTTTATTTAAGAATTTACTGAATATGTGCAAATTTCTTTTATACCATTATTAAAAATTAATTCATTCTATTATTTAAAAAAAGTCAATTTAACCTGTTCCACTAAATATTAAGTCAATATTTCTTATTTTTATTGCAGTGCCTTCAGCGAGTTTGTCCATTGCAAGTATCTTCACGTTTCACACGACTGTGGAATAGATGCTGGAGAATTCCTACAAGAACACATGGACAGAATCTCCGGTCCTCTGATCTACGAGCACTGCACCCCATACACTTTCGGTTCGGACACTTGCTCAACAGCGAGTTCCTTCATAACCAATAATAGCAGTTACGCTGAAGGGTTGTTAATGGTAGCGTCGCTAATATTTTACGGAGGTCAGTGAAGAGAAGCGACCAAGCTTCGTACGTTTTTTTCTGCACCCACGTTTTTAGCAATTTTTCACTGTCAGCAAAAGAAGAAAAAAAAAATGTTTTGTTATAGCGGGAATGACCGAATAAAATTTGACACGAGAAGATCGAAGCAACTTGTGGTGCTGTAAGAACCTACGTGCATTGCCTTAACCAGGGCACTAGATAGTGATATTCGGTTGCTTACAGTGTTTGGAACAATATTTATACTGGGCGTTTCCATAGTAACCAACTCATGGCATCGGTAAAGGCTGTTGCATTGCACACAAAGAAACTGAGAGAAATTTACGATAACCTATAGTTCTTTCACCAAAGGCAACAATTTTTAAGATTATATTGTGCTTCTTTACGCACTACGAAGACCACAGTTCAATCATTATTCTATTTCTAAGTCGAATACTATTTTTTCGTTTGTTTGCAGTAAAAACAGTCTACATATATCCCGTCGACCCCTATCCATTTCATTTAAAGTAGAAACCATTTTAAAATATTATCCATCTATATCATAGATCCATTTACTACTGCAATACAATCACCCCAAGTTAATTTTAAATCAGAATATATTCATAAATTCCAACCATTTCAATCCCAGATTCACACATTCTACTGCATCTATCTTTATCTACGTATGTGTCCTTAAATTCACTCGTACAACTTACTCCAATTCATCATAAACATCCTTCCAGTAGCCTTTTTTTAGTATTCCCATTTTAAAAGTAATGTAAATACAACCATTGAACAAGCCTATGCATTTTAGTTAGGAATTATTTGACTATGATGACACACCTTTCTTTTTTTTTATATAAGTAATAATTTAAATCCTAGAACCAAAACGTATCAAACAGAATTTATTTTGTATTTTGGAGAGGAGATTTGTGTAGCTATATATCATTATATCATTAAGAACATCTGCAACAGTTGAAATAATTCTTATAAAGAGAGATTATAAGTACTTTTATCACACCTATGCTACGTAGAACATGTTATTTACTGGGCTGAATGTGTTTCGAAGGTTATAGGTTGACAAATTTCTCATTGACAAAATACAACTGAAATCTAATTTAACAACTGATTATTTCACCAATAAAATTAACTTGGGGGTTGAGGACATTTTAGAGAGTACAAATAAAAACTGTTGTACATATGTCTGTGAGTATTCATGGATGTACTTTTTTCGTTGAGTTGCCTACAATGGACCAATCGAGATGACAAAAATCATAGAGGGTTTGGACAGCTTTCGTAAATCAAAAGCTGATTTTTTTAACAGTCAATTAACGTAAAGATCTCTGTGCAATACGACCCTCTGTCATCAAAGTACACAGTAGTTAGTGAAGTAGAATGTCTGTGTAGCAAATGCATAGAGGAATTTTAGCTATAGAAAAGAAACAACAACAACAAAATCTAACATTATGTATGTATTACAGTTGCTGGTTATACGTTTGGTGTTTGTTTATATGTTCGATGTTTGACACAACCACCCACTGACATCAAGAATTTTTTCATCTTAATTAAATCTTAAACTCCAAAAATTGTTTGATTTAAATGAAAATATACATGAAAAAATGACTGAATTTCTGTGTCTTTCTAATTTTAATCAATAATATTGCCTACATATTAAAACACCTTATTTTTTAAATCATCAGAAAACTACATTTCTCTTGAATCCCTTTTATAGATTGTGTCAGGCAGTTTTTGTAAGTGTACATTTTTTAAGTAATCTTAAAACAGAAAGATTATAAATCAGTCGTTTGTTGTTTAGATTAGTTTATTGTTATGTAAAGAAGGAAAATGTTTATTATTCACAAATTTTTGCTATTGTTATAAAAGAGTAATTTCTTCAGAACAATAAAGTCACTTAAATTCTATGTTGGTCTGGTCTGTAGTTTGTCTACTCACATACACTACAGTAACTTAGACAACATTTTTGTCCGTGTGTGTGTGTGTGTGTGTGTGTGTGTGTGTGTGTGTGTGTGTGTGTGTGTGTGTGTGTGTGTGTGTGTGTGTGTGTGTGTGTGTGTGTGTGTGTGTGTGTGTGCGTGCGTGCGTGCGTGCGTGTGTGTGTGTGTGTGTGTGTGTGTGTTATTTAAAAGAAACTAATTTATTCTGACACATTTGTATTTTGAAATATAGCTTACCAGATATTGCTATTTTGCAAAATATTTTATTTCTATTTATATATTTAAATAAACACACAGATTTAACTAAACATGTGCTGGAAACGGGTACCTGAGGATAAGTTAGCTTACACATCATCTTAGATAATTCAGATAATTGACACTAACAATATAATGGCTGGCAATAATGGAGATAATATCATCCTCCAAATTCTCTCTCTCTCTCTCTCTCTCTTTCTCTCTCTCTCTCTCTCTCCTCTCTCTCCTCTCTCTCTCTCTCTCTCTCTCAAGAAGCATAAAGAGCAAATATCAGAAAGCATGGACAAGTTATATATCTTTTAAATTACAGCAAAATCCGAAAAAGTAAAGACAAAACTCAAAAAGAAAGAAATATAAATGGCATACTTGATACTGTTCTTTTTGATGTTTCTGACTAAGCTAAGCTTAGTCTGTTTGTGTTATATGGAGGCATTCCTTTTTTTTCCCTGTGAAGTCATGTCTCAAATCAAGCAATCTCACACTTGAAATTAACGAATTCTACATCCACTTTTATTATGATTACGTTGAATATGCATTTCATTAAAACTCGGAACTAACTTTTGATATAGTTTTATGACGAGCTTTCATGTCCTAATTATCTTTAGCCAAGAAACTCTTTTCACAAAATTAGAACGAATGAAAAATTAAAAAAAAACAAAACAAAAATCTAGCTATAAATGTTATTAAAGGTTTGGAAGTAAACATGCAAGAAGCGTAGGAGAAGGTGGATTTGATTCCTTCAAAATTTCTAGAGATACATTTTGAAGTAGCGAATCGACGTAAAGATCTTTGTCAGCTTTATTTATGTTAGGAATGTTGGATTTCTGTTCCTTCTATGGAACATAAACGAATACGTCGTTTTTGTCACCTTGGAGAACAGAAAGGTGAGGGGAAAATTGACATTCGATGAGGGTTAAGAGTAGTACTGTTATTACAATGGATGAAATTTGAGAAGAATCCATTCCCGAAGATTCTCTAAAATGAAATAATTATGGAAATTTTGATTGTAGGCAGATCAATCCGATTATATCTTAACACTTAAAACTTCTTGGTAAGCTATTACACAGAGATTTGGAATCTAGACTAAGAATATTATTGAAATTATTCTAGATAATATTCTCTCCCCCACACATTTTGTCTTTTCATAGCTAATACATTGCGATTATGTACCTTTTTATGTTAAATAGAAATTTTAGTTTAATAATTAAAACCTTGCCTCATTTCAAGTACAGTTGATAATACAGCAACGTGTGGCATTCCAGACCCAGTTAGGCATTATCTGCTTACACTAAAAATTAATTTTTAGTGTAAGTAGATTTAAATCCCGTCTAGATTGCGAAGAACCTCTGTAACTTTCGAGTGAGAATAACGACTTTTGTTCTGCGGAAAACTCGGGTTTTTCATCTCTCAAACTGGTCAGAAGAAACACGTGATTAACAAGCATAACACCTGGACCTCATAGCCATAATTCAAAACAACATTAACAGTAATCCAACGATAAACATTGCAAGATTTCGAATATATGAGAGAGAGATACTTGTGATGTAGTGATAATAAAAAAACGTCCTTAACATTTTGAGCAGTCTTCTCAAAACATTTTATCAAAAGCTTCATCATAAATTGCATTCTCAGATGTCGATAAAGGTTCGATGTTCCCAAACAATATTTGAGGACTGCTAAATACTTCCCGTAGCCATGGATACTGAAAATCATAAGATATACGATAGCGATCTTATCTTAATAAGATAACATTGCTATCGTATATCTTATGATTGCTTAATAAGTAATCTTATTAAGTTTCGGTTCGTTCTGAAGAAGAAATATTAGACCTCAGTTCTTTGGCATAAAAGTTTGACAGTACTATAAAAGCATATTAATAAAAATAAAATTGAAAAATCTAAAACATGTTATACTATTCATAATTCTGACAATCCAAAATGGTTTTTTAAAGTGATTCGGTATTTGAATTTAATATTCTGTTTGAAATATGTAATTTAGGTGCATAGGTTCAGTGGTGGATAGTCTGGAGCTTCCCAGCACAAATGTTTAGGATCCTTCTCATAGTTTGTATGATATAAAAAAGATGAATTTTGTCGATTCATCTCTCCTAGTTTGAGAACCATAAATCTAGACATAACATGCGAGTGCTGTGCAAATCAAATGGACCCAACTACACAAAGATTACACTTTAAAAATATATACAGAGATTTTTATTTTGTTTCAATAATGAAGTTCATATAACAACGAAGTCTCACGCATATGATAAGGATCGTCTAGGCATATTACTCACACAGCATAGGTTAAAGGTTTTTTTTTATATATTTCGATATAGCTCAATAGCAGCATTTTATATCAAATAAAGCCAAATTGCAGATCACTTCAAGTTATATTGAGAGTTTCTATCACTCTGTACGTAATAGTAATGCAAATAAAATATTATTCAACATTTCACCGAACAATAAATAGCAAGATACAATAAAAGTACTGCGATATTCTGAAAAGTACACAGATTTTAAACTCCTGAAATAAATGAATACTCTTTCTAGAAATGAAGAAAAATCAGAACGTATTAAATCAATACTCGCAGCAAAAAAAAAAAAAAAAAGAAAACAATCACTCTATTCAAAAACGTCATTACTCGACCAGATATTGTACAGACAATACATTTCTTAACATAACTTACAGAGCAAAATAAGTAATTCAATAGGGAACTCTCCATCCCCTTTTTATAGATTATGATTATTAAAAGAGCGTTTGTTGACTTCAGAAGAGAAAGAGAGAGAGAGAGAGAGAGAGAGAGGACTATGAGAAATAATGCGACGAACGGGTATTTCTCAACAATTGCTTGATAATGAGAAAATGAGAATATAATCATAAAATAATAAAGGTTTCCATTATTAACTTTGAAAAAATCTTTAAGCTCGAGAGATAAACGAAACGGTAGCACGTGATTGCAAAACAATGAACGTCTCTCATTTAAAATCTTTTTTTTTTTAATTTTATGCACATTTTAACTATAAGAAAATAGTCATCTGAAAATCAGATCATCTATTTTAATCTCAAAAATTGGGGTTCGATTGTATTCCATACTTTTACTGAAGATGATTTAAGTGGTTTTGTGATTTTCGCAGTTCAGAAATATTGGAAAACAAAAGAAATGTTCTACAGGGTGAAATGCACCCTGTAGGACATTATCATAACGAAGAATATCTATAATATCATCAATGGAAAAATGAATATTCCCTTCACATCAGTTGGTTCTTTGTGAGTAAAAATTTCACTTGCTCTGCATGCTTATGCACGTGTTCATCTTACCGCGTCTATCCACTATTAATTTCCAAATGATTCACTCATCAGCAACAATTCTGTATGATGATTATTTCTGCTCAAGGACACGCGAACGCAAACCGATTAAATATTCGACATTTGCAGTGATGCTCGTGTTCATATTCATAATTAATGAATGTTCTAGTTTTGTGAACATGTTTTTGATCACTGACAACCATAATGAATGCAAACTATACTACTATTTAATAAACATTACTACGATATCATACAAACACAGTTTCAGATCACTAGCATTGGTAATTTACAGCAATAGTTTTATCTCAGAATTCAATATGTCTACATTTTTAATTTTTTATCTCTTTGTAAAATTCCTTAAATTAGGTACGTATTAGCGGGAGTTGTTTTTTGACCATACATGTGAATAAATGAGCAGGTGCCACTTATTTCTTTGTAATCTTATCTCGCCGTTATTATTTGTAAACTTAAATTTCCTTTCATTGAAGCAAGATGCTCAATATTATGTTTGGATATTCAAATTCACTAAATAGGATTCAAATTTTCTCGCACTAAGTTGGTTTCTTCCTTGAAAAAACTTATATATTTACTCGACTGTAATTCGCACTTTTCCCCCAAAATTAAAGTTAAAAAATTGTGGTGAGAAATATATGAAGGGATTTTAGCGCACAATATTTATAAAATAAATGCATTGAAATTTTAATTATCAAAGTTATTTACGCGGTCGGCCGCCGCCACATTTCGTCAACTGGTGCGATATTAAAAAATATCACGCGACTCAACGACAAAGGCAAGCCGACGATTGTTGAGTTGAAATGCTGATTCTCTTCAACCGAAGTCTAAAATATCTGAAACTGCCATAACAACATTCATTATTTATTTCTTAAAGTTTTAAACTTTTTTCGTGTGCACGGTATATGCGAAATGTTTTAATTTCTTTTTCCATAAAGTAAAATCAGGGGATGCGAAATATACGCGAGAGAGCAAGTTATATTCGAGTAAATACGCCATTCTTTCTTAAATATTCTTAAAAGAACTGGGAGATGGACTGAGTCCTTGACTCTTAATCCCGTCATCTGAATGAAGAAAATCTGTGTGGATGAGGTGTTATTGAGCTAAAAGCTCTAGTCAAGGCTGGGTAACGGCAATAGCCGAGCCTCAGTTAAAACTTCATTGACTACAGCATTTCCCGTCATCTGAATGAAGAAAATCTGTGTGGATGGGGTGTTATTGAGCTAAAAGCTCTAGTCAAGGCTGGGTAACGGCAATAGCCGAGCCTCAGTTAAAACTTCATTGACTACAGCATTGACATTCGTTACCCTGGAAGTCCTAAAAATGACTTTGGTAACCATCTATCTAGCCGTACGGCATACCACATACAAAATATATAAAATACAGTTCTAAATCTGTATATGGTGTTGGAATTATTATTCAATTTTAGACAAAACGAAGTTTATTTTTTAAAGACTTTGAAACAAATAATATTAATAAATTAAATAATATTATTTTAGTATATAAGAAATTAGTTAATTAAAAATTATAAATAAAATAAGTCCTCCTGAATTCGAAACAGAAAAATCAAAAATCATAAAAAAAAAAGTTTAAAGAAAATACTTTGCTTGGTCTTAACTGTAACTTTCGATCCTGAAATGGGTAACTTTCTTTTGTATTAAGATTTTCGAGTACCATAACTTAGCTGCGTAGACATATTCCTGATGTCTTAATTTGTAACAACAACATTATAATTACCTTTTACGTGTGTACGATATTCCGGTGGTCATGTCAATACCACACGACTAACCAAGAACTTGGCAAATTTCCATCGGGTACTAGGAAAATAGAGAATAGAATAACCCCCATAGCATTTTGTTTAAAAGGAAAACCACGTCTGTGTTTGGCATCGGAGTCACGTACAGTCTCATCTCTGTGTTTGATAAGAGAGTAAATAATTGAAAATCTAAAAATTCCACGTCTAGACACTTGTTAGGGTAACGAATCGGAAATTTTAATTATTCTGGCGTTAAGCCAGTGAAACCTCAAATAGATATTCTGATAGTTAATGAGAGGACAAATTTCTGGCAATCGGCCAAATGATTCAGATGTTTTTGGCACTGGATCATCTGACAGAATAATCAAATGGTCCATTGTCTGATAATAGTACAGAAAAATAAAGTTTAATAATATACGAGCATTTCGGAACAAAAATGCTTCCAAAAAAAAGTTCACGTTCCACGAGTTCACTTCTCAATGTTGCCTAAAATATTTGTTTCATTTTATAAACAAATTGCGAATAATCACAGCAGCTATCTTTAATTTTTTAGTGATATAACTGTAACCAGTAATCACTATTTAATTGAAAAGCATTTTGTTTATCTGTTAAGTGGATTAAAGTGACATGCACTTGCCGCATAGCGCGTATCAACTGTTATGTTTCTCCTCTCACCTGATTTGTTGATATTGTCACATGGGCGTGACTAATAATGATAATAACTGGATTTTTAAATTGATATAAAATGAACACTATGACGTCGTTCTTGAACATAAAATCATCTAGGATAGTTAAATATATTCGTATTTGCGAAATACGAATTGACATACTTATATTTGACCAAGAATATTCATTTTTCTAGTATTCCATCTTGAGAAACAGGAAAACAGATGCATATATTTTTTTAAAACCACAAAAATCCAACGTTTATAAAATTGCTTCAGTTAAATCTAAGGTGGCTATCAAAGACACAACAGGAAAATGCCTTTGATATAATGATGAAAATAAGATTTTTTTTCTGGTGTCTTTCTAATCAAAAGTAAAAGCCAAAAAAAAAAAAAAAATACACACGCACACACACTACGCTTCACACGCATTTCCCGAAGGTCGCAATGTATAAATGATTACCCTTCCTGTAAAAAAAAAAAAAAGAAAAAAGAAAAAGAAAAGAAAGAAAAAAAAAGAAAAAAATCCAATTCAAATGATGTTACATAAAACCTCAGGTCTTGTACAAACACAGCTTACACCATGATAACTAATTAATTAACTCAATTTGTATATTAAATACGTAATTTGAATGCAGATTTTTTTGGTAACTTGAAGAAGTGTTTGTTAAAGATTTTTTGAAGACCAAAAATGAAGTCTCATTGTTTACCTTTAAGCTTTAATTTCATTCAGTATTAAAGTTTGTTATTAACAGACTAATTTGGGCAGATAATTTTGCGATAAATTATTAGACGTTTTTTTTTCTCTTCTTAATGTAGGATTTCAACTGCTTAAATTATTTAAAAATTCTCTTTTTTATTTCGTTAAACTACGTCTGTAGTTAATGATTTAACCATTATTTCTAAAACTAAAACATTTCCATCACACAACAAGTCGAATATTCTTGCACAAATATTAAAAACTCAAATGTCATTCCAGGCAAACCAAAAACTCCCAGTGGAAACCATATGTTTCCAGTATGTGACATGATCGCATCGAATCACATTATCTATAAGCACACATTACCAATAAGAAATGTGTCTACTTCGGATATTTCTCGGAGCGGATCTGTGCATTAACTGAAGGATCCATTAGCCACGGCGAGTGAGGGCAAAAAAAAAAAAAAAAAAAAAAAAAAGCAGTACACCTCTCAGTTTGATAAAATATCTAGAAAGTCGCTTTCTCTGAAAATCCTGGGGTGTATTTAGATTGTAAATCCCTACAGAGGTACACCGCGCATTGGAGAGATAGATGCATCAGATATAGACAATAACACAGGACGCCCAAAACAAAAATCGATAAAATAGAAGTCATCCCAGAGTGGCAGTAAAGTTTGAAATACGACATAATTGTATAAATATCGTAAATATATCAATACATTTTCCGATAAACTGTTTCTCAATCTTCCAAGTATTGAAGTTTCGTTTCCTATACCACTCCTTCATGATATATTATATATCATCATATTTTCATCGATGAAAATAATGAAAATTTTATCTGGCCGATAAACCCAAATCATAAAAATCAAAAACCATAAAATTTAGTTTATAATTTTATAAAAATGAATTATTCTAATAAATATCATGGAAAATAAAAATATGAAATTATAGAATTATTATATTCCTTTGTGGACGCTTTTTAAAAAATAATAATTACCTAAATATTATTAATAACATTAATTATAAATAAAAAATAAACTAAATCATAAATTCGGTATTAAGCTATAAGAACAAAAAAAAGCTGCAATCAAGTTATATATGCAGATATTTTGTTCTGCAGTGAAATAAAATAATAATAAAAATAAAAGCAAAATAAAATAATAATGTAATTGTCTTAGGTGGGCGATGAATTCCGTTGTCTGGTGTGAGAACACCACCCCCGCTTATAGGAAGGGAAGCATTAGCTTGAAAGTGTTCTGTTCTTTAGTTTCTGGAGATGGGTTTTTTTCCGGATTATGTAAACCATCAAATAAAAATAATATAACGATGTAGTCTTAGCCCGCTCACCATAATAATGTACTAAAGGTTCAACCTGTCTTAGGTTTGTCTTAGGTCTCAATAACTTGGTTGCAGAATAGAAGCATTATGCATTAGTTCATGAGGATCGCAAGTTTTTGTGTTCTTAATTTTAATATTTTAATGCTTTAGAGTGCTGGAAGCTTTCTATCAAAGCCTAGTTAAATTGTACTTAAGTTTAGGTTAGACTTAGTTAAATTGTATTTTAGTGATAAAGTAACTGGTATTACAATCAGGAATACTCGATGAAGAATTTAACTAATCTAATTGACCTTCAAGGAATCCGACAGGAATGTCCCTTTTCACCAACTCTTTTTAATATTTATCTAAATGAAATAATAATAAAATGGAATAAAAATTTCCATCAAGGTATTTATAAACTTTCTCCTACTGTGAACTTAAACACTCTCCTTTTTTCCGATGATCAAAAATAATTACAAATTCTGAAGATAACTTACAGAAAGTATTTTATATTTAAATTAGATAGTCAAAGATTATGGAATGATAATAGCAACAGAAAAATATATAGAAAAAAAAACGATGGCCTTTAAACGACAAGATGCAGTAAGAACTAAAATAGTAATAGATAACAAGGTCTTAGAACAGGTGAATTCATTTAACTACCTAGGATGTATGATTACATATGAAAATGAAAAAAGATATAAAGCTAAAAATTTCGAAATATTTAAAAATAACACGTGTAATTCACTCTCTATTTAAAACAAACCTACCACAAAAACAAACCGGACGAAAAATATACAATACATTAGCTCTACCAGTCCTATTGCATGGAAGTGAAATCTGGACAATAAAACAAAAAGAGAAACGAAGATTAATAACAGCAGAAATGAAGTTTATGAGAAAAACTGCAAATATACTCTATTCGATCACAAAAGAAATGAAGAAATTATGAAAGAATTAATTAAGGAATCAGTAATGGAAAAAATTTAAAAAATATAAACACAAATGGATGATACAAAGAATGAAAACAGAAAGATTATCAAAACAAGCCTTAAAGTACAAGCCATTAGGAAAAAGAAAACCAGGACGTCCTCTTAAACGATTCAACGATGACTTCTAAAGCCGGAACAGGCCATGCTAGTTCATTGTTTTTGCCTTTTATATATCTTCATATCCATGTTGAAGTTATATCCATATCCATGTTGGATATCATCTCCAACATGGATATCTTCATATCCATGTTGGAGATGAAATTTGTCTCCCATCCCTTAGATGGGAGACAAATTTCATCGTCCGGTATAAGACACCAATTGGCTTATTGGAGGCCTGAAGTGGCTTGAAAAAAAGTTCCATGTTTGGTCTCTAAAGCAATGTTTTCTGGCAAAAATAAATAAAAATACAAAAAAATAAAAATAAATAATATTAATAATAAAATTAATAGGAAAAAAATAAATCCATAACGGCCTTACGGTACTAATGAAACCTTTCGTGATTGAGAATCACAAAAAAAAAAAAAAAAAACGGAACCTCAAAAATCTCTACAAAACGACCTATTTGTTTTATTTTTAAACACCGAAAAGCCATGCGAACTTGATAATTATTTATACACTACGGGAGCTCTATCTATCATCTTTTTTGGAAGCTCCTATATCCCCTTTTTTGTTATTATTATTTTTTTCAATTCTATTTAAAATTACGGTACTAGATTTTAGAAGAAAAGGATTTATTTTAATACTATACCTATGAAATATACCTGTCTTTGTTGTAAGGAGGCTTGCTTACAGGCAGTCATAGAGGAATTACTATAGCTACCTCACAATCACATAATAACCATAGAAATGATAACAATGTGGAATTACCAAATAATGGGAATAAATAGGGAAACTTTACATCTGAAGACAGGAAATTCCCTCTCGTGTCAAAAAAGTTTGTTGCCAAATCAACAAACTCTTCCGCTGTCAAAAGAAGTGCAGGACAATCAAATTCCAACGTGTCAGAAAGTCCATCGAAGGAATTTTACTCAGACTGTGTGTTTGGAGGAAATTTCTGCAACTTGGATGAAATTCTGAAAGCAAATGCAAAAGGATCAATAAGCCAATAAGCAAATAAAGCCAATCGCTGTTCAAGTCTTTCCAACCTACCTGATTTGGCTAGATGCGAGTCTGATTTTTATGGAGAGTTGAAGTTGAGAAATTTAGTCAAGAACAGAAGCAATGGAGGAAGATTATTTCTCATGGATATTTCGTTAGGAAATTCATCCATTTAATAGCACGAAACAGTCAAAGAATAAGATAATACCCTGTAACCCCCCCCCCTCTCTCTCTCTCTCTCTCTCTCTCTTTCTCTGAGAAAACGAAAAAGGTTACTGATTATATGAAGAGCCAAAGGCTTCAATTCAGCGACATGAACTTATTTAAGTTAGCACTTTCATTGCCAAGCTGAAAATTGGAATTTCGTGTGGTGGCCAAATTTTTTTAATTTTTTTATTTAGTTGGCGACGTCCACGCGATAACGCGTGATCGGCCGTTTGGTGAACACTCGTATCGCGCGATATCGCGTGATTGACAATGAACGTGTTAAGGAATATTACATCCCATTATGCTAAGAAACAATATGGGATGTATATCCCTTAACTTAAATAAATTCATGTCGCCGAATTGAAGCCTTTGGTTCTTCATATAATTAGTAATTTATTAGGACATCTTCTTGGCAATTCTCATAGAAGGGATGTAAGTTCTGTTCGCTACTTGGTATTAACTAGGTCTACCTACTCACTGATGAGACCTCAATAAAGGTCGAAACCGGTCTGGGTAGTGACCTTCTCTCACTCATAATGTAGAACAGTAATACAGCTCCTAGGAGCTAAGTTCACATTATGGGTAAATACCAAGAATAGTGATCAGATCTTGCACCACCCTTTCTATGAGTTGCCTCAGTTTGCACTACCCTTTGGGATCAGTGCTGCAGTATCCAGGTATTTGCTTACGCTTGGAATCGCCGAAAACTTTATGTAGTTTCTATATTCGGCATGAAACTCTTTGAGTTTCTTTTCGGCTAAGAAACAATATGGGATGTAATATCCCTCAACTTAAATAAGAAAAAAGGTTATTTTCTCCTTATGCCGCAAGAAAATTATTAAATATGGAAAGAATAAAATAATAAAATCTAAAAAAAGTAGTAATACTTCTGTTCACTACTTATTGAGTGCTTTTTTGGAGTAATTCTCAACTATTCGTAGTTTGCTCCGTGTTTAATTCCTAGGGAATATATTTATGTTGTGAAGATTCTCTCATCTAAACTAAACTAAACCTTCATCTGTTTATAAGATTAGATTGACTTCGTTAACATCTTTAGTACATTTTGTTCGTTAAAGAAACGTATTTCACAAACGAATACACTGAAAATTTTGCCAAAATTAATAAAGAAATAAAAATAAAAATAAAGAAAGAAAGAAAAGAAAAAGAAAAATCTGACTGAAATTTTGGAATTAATCATAAAAGAGGAGTGGGAATCCTTATTTATTCATCATTTTAGTTGCCTATTCAGTAGTAATTGTATAAAATCTCAGTATAGTTAAAGACTGAAACCGCATTGAGATTAAATGATAAAATTCTTGAGAAGGAAGGAATAATTAATCTTCTCGATTGCGAATGCATACTATTTACTAATATTAATTACAGCAAATTGAAAGTAAAAATAAATCTAAAAGTGGAATAAGTTTAAATGCGATCTTGCGATCGAGTTCATTTACCATTTTGTACACCATAAGTATACTGATTCCTTTTTGGGAAGTGAGTTTGAACATTTCGCTTGCTGAATGGTAAGTGCATCAAGTGTGAATGAATTTAAGAGAAGACATAAATGGATGATGGATGATCTCCCTCGATGAGTCCTTGATACCTTGGAGGTCTCTAATGATAATACACCTTCTGCCCAAAAAGAAACCGAACTTTTCGAAAATAGAAGAAATTAGTGGCGCCACCTGTTGTATCTTTTAGTTGTCGAAAGCGGCAACTTTCATTAGTGTTGTTTCAACTGTTTATGACATTTGTTTCATTACAAGCCGAGTTATAGTGCCAAGGGTGACAGTGTGTTTTAACGAACGGTCGGAAAATGAGTTTCAAACAGAGAGCTGTGTTGACTTTTGTGTTAAACTTGGTAAACGTTTTACCGAAACGCATCAAATGCTTCAAAAACCATACAGTGATGAATGCTTATCCCGTACTCAAGTTTACGATTGGTTTAAACGATTTCCAAGTGGTCGTGAGACGCTTGAGGACGACGAAAAGCCGGGCCGTCCAAACACTGATTGAGCGAAGTTAACATCCAAAAAGTGCGCAATTTCATCAAAGAAAACCCTAAATCGTCCGTGAGATTGATTGAAGATGAATTGAAGAATCCAAAATCATGTGCACAACATTTTGACCGAGAGTTTGGGCCTTCGTAAATTGAATTCGCGATTTTTCCTCACAAGTTGACCGACGACTAAAAAATATATCGAATTGAACACTGCAAGGACCTCATTAAAACCACTAGAACTCAAACTTCCTTCAAACGATCGTTACTGGTGATGAAACGTGGTGTTTTGAGTATGAGCCAGAAACAAGGCGCCAGAGTGCTGAGTGGAGACCACCAGAAAAGGGGCATCCGAAAAAAACGTCGCTTGGAGACGTCAAAAGTAAAGGCAATGCTGATTTGTTTCTACGATTCCAAGGGTATTATCCATAAAGAATTGCTTCCGCCTGGCTAAACGGTCAATGGTGAGTTTTATCTCGACGTTTTGAAGCGATTGATAACGAGAATTCGTCGCGTACGGCATGAATATTGTAACGACCGACAGTTCGTCAAAACACACTGTCAGTCTTGCCACTATAACTCGGCTTCTAATGAAACAAATGTCATAAACAGTTGACACAACACTAATGAAGGTTGCCGCTTTACAACAAAAACAAAAAGATACAACAGGTGGGGCCACTAGTTTTTCTATTTTCGAAAAGTTCGGTTTAGTTTTGGAGAGATGGTGTAATAATAGAGTAACTTCGGATAATACCGATTACCATTTTGTTTTTTCAAGATAAAATGAAAACTGTGAAAGGAAAACCAAATCACTCTATGTTTTATCTTAATTACTGTTTATCATTTCCTTTTAACTCGATTGCATTTCATTTTATTCAGTGATTTTCAAAAATACATTTTCGGGGGGGGGGGGGGAGAATAATATCGAATACTTGTTTTCATCGAAAACAATGATCCATATGTGTTTTTATGAAGTATAAATCGATCAAAAATCAAAACGTAATCCTATAAAAAAATAGCTAAAGCCCAACTTGAAAAAGTCACTCATAAACAAGTTTTTCGACACCAGCACACGCATTATGGGCCTACAACTCACACTATGCTCAAATCCAATTTCAACTACCAGTTATTCCATAATATCCTACAAACCCCATTTTTGAAATTACGCGTGGCGCAGCTACGAACTTGAAAGCCGAAAGAAAAGTGAAAACTAGGCTGAGATGAAATTCAGTCTTTTTTACTACTGATAGCCAAGAGCGACTAAGATTGCGTGGAATACAGTCTTGGTTAAAGTTGAAAGATTTACCTGTAAAATCTTCAAAATACCGAAAACTAGAAAAAGAATGCCTACTCAAGACGAAGCTCCAAAACTAATAAATCCCAGGTCTAGAAAACAGTACAGGAGTTAATAGTTACGCTGTGGTCCGGTAGGCAGTGATATTTATAGGCGAAAAACTGTGCTATTCCTTATTACCAGAAATTCCACTATTATTATTATTACCACTGATCAGGAGCAGCACTCTACATAGAGTGTTTTTTTTATTTCAAAAGCTT